>NC_057856.1:32795000-33095000 GCF_015237465.2 Chelonia mydas
TGTTTCACTTTAAGAGGTCTCTGGGAAGGGAAGGCAAGGAAAGGCAAGAAAAGGCAAGGAAAGGAATCAGAGGGAAAGCACACAGGAGAGACTTCTTCCAGGACAGAAGAAAGGCATCTGTCAACAAGCCTGGGCTGAGTCTCCCTTGGGAACAGAGCTGCTGACATTCCCTGTTCACTTGGGAGTCCCCCAGAGTTGGAAGATGGACCTGACCACATATGCATGTAGTGACCACCGATGCTGATTGCAGAAGGATCTGCTCAGCTAATCTGCTAACGTGGTCTGTTTCTTTGGAAGGTAATAAGCTCTGAAATGAACTAAGTTGTCTAAACAGAACTCTCCGAGGCAAACTACTTCCTGCCCCTCCTGTTTACATAAACATGACCCATCCAACAGTCAGAATTAATTTTTTTCCCCCACTATGTGGGGGAGGGAGGCCACACAGGCTAAATGTACCACTCTTAACACCCTGATGTTTATGAGAGTCTCTAAATCTTGAAATGATCAAAGACCTTAAATCTGCAGGGACCCCATATGAGCTCCCCAACCCAGAAGAGACACATCTGTGATGAGAATGAGAGTTGGTAGTGGGGGAAGAAAGGGAATCCCCCACGCAAACTTTTAGAGGGTCCACCCACCAATCTAGAGATGACAAAACTAATGTTGGCATTCAAACCATTTTCTCTAAATGGTGGCAACTTGGGGAATGCACTGATGCTAGCCATGCCTGCAGCTTTCTGAGGTGTAATCTGGCATGCTAAACTACGTAGGTATATGGTGCCATTTGACCGAGAAGACCGAGGCAGCGGTGTACTGCTGTGGAAGGAAAAGGCCTGGGTAGAGACCGTCGAATCGTGGAAGTCAACAAATGGCTACGCAGGTGGTGTTGGAGAGAAGGCTTTGGATTCTTTGACCATGGGATGGTGTTCCAAGAAGGAGGAGGAGTGCTAGGCAGAGACGGGCTCCACCTAACAAAGAGAGGGAAGAGCATCTTCGCAAGCAGACTGGCTAACCTAGTGAGGAGGACTTTAAACTAAATTCACCGGGGGAAGGAAACCAAAGTCCTGAGGTAAGTGGGGAAGTGGGATACCAGGAGGAAACACGAGCAGAAGCGCGCGAGAGGGGAGGGCTCCTGCCTCATACTGAGAAAGAGGGACGATCAGCGACTTATCTCAAGTGCCTATACACAAATGCAAGAAGCCTGGGAAATAAGCAGGGAGAACTGGAAGTCCTGGCACAGTCAAAGAATTATAATGTGATTGGACTTGGTGATGTGAACAGAGACTTGGTGGGATAACTCACATGACTGGACTACTGTCATGGATGGATATAAACTGTTCAGGAAGGACAGGCAGGGCAGAAAACGTGGGGGAGTTGCATTGTATGTAAGGGAGCAGTATGACTGCTCAGAGCTCAAGTATGAAACTGCAGAAAAACCTGAGAGTCTCTGGATTAAGTTTAGAAGTGTGAGCAACAAGGGTGATGTCGTGGTGGGAGTCTACTATAGACCACTGGACCAGGGGGATGAGGTGGATGAGGCTTTCTCCCGGCAACTCACAGAAGTTACTAGATCGCAGGCCCTGGTTCTCATGGGAGACTTCAATCACCCTGATATCTGCTGGGAGAGCAATACAGCGGTGCACAAACAATCCAGGAAGTTTTTGGAAAGTGTAGCGGACAATTTCCTGGTGCAAGTGCTGGAGGAACCAACTAGGGGCAGAGCTCTTCTTGACCTGCTGCTCACAAACCGGGAAGAATTAGTAGGGGAAGCAAAAGTGGATGGGAATCTGGGAGGCAGTGACCATGAGATGGTCGAGTTCAGGATCCTGACACAGGGAAGAAAGGAGAGCAGCAGAATACGGACTCTGGACTTCAGAAAAGCAGACTTGGACTCCCACACGGAACTGATGGGCAGGATCCCCTGGGAGAATAACATGAGGGGGAAAGGAGTCCAGGAGAGCTGGCTGTATTTTAAAGAATACTTATTGAGGTTACAGGGACAAACCATCCCGATGTGTAGGAAGAATAGTAAATATGGCAGACGACCAGCTTGGCTTCACAGTGAAATCCTTGCTGATCTTGACCACAAAAAAGAAGCTTACAAGAGGTGGAAGATTGGACAAATGACCAAGGAAGAGTATAAAAATATTGCTCGAGCATGCAGGAGTGAAATCAGGAAGGCCAAATCACATCTGGAGTTGCAGCTAGCAAGAGATGTTAAGAGTAACAAGAAGGGTTTCTTCAGGTATGTTAGCAACAAGAAGAAAGTCAAGGAAAGTGTGGGCCCCTTACTGAATGAGGGAGGCAACCTAGTGACAGAGGATGTGGAAAAAGCTAATGTACTCAATGCTTTTTTTGCCTCTGTCTTCACGAACAAGGTCCACTCCCAGACTGCTGCACTGGGCAGCACAGCATGGGGAGGAGGTGACCAGCCCTCTGTGGAGAAAGAAGTGGTTCGGGACTATTTAGAAAAACTGGATGAGCACAAGTCCATGGGGACGGATGCGCTGCATCCGAGAGCGCTAAAGGAGTTGGCGGATGTGATTGCAGAGCCATTGGCCATTATCTTTGAAAACTCATGGCCATCAGGGGAAGTCCCGGACGACTGGAAAAAGGCTAATGTAGTGCCCATCTTTAAAAAAGAGAAGAAGGAGGATCCTGGGAACTACAGGCCAGTCAGCCTCACCTCAGTCCCTGGAAAAATCATGGAGCAGGTCCTCAAGGAATCAATTCTGAAGCACTTAGAGGAGAGGAAAGTGATCAGGAACAGTCAGCATGGATTCACCAAGGGCAAGTCATGCCTGACTAATCTAATTGCCTTCTATGACGAGATAACTGGCTCTGTGGATGAGGGGAAAGCAGTGGACGTGTTGTTCCTTGACTTTAGGAAAGCTTTTGACACTGTCTCCCACAGTATTCTTGCCAGCAAGTTAAAGAAATATGGGCTGGATGAATGGACTATAAGGCGGATAGAAAGTTGGCTAGATTGTCGGGCTCAACGGGTAGTGATCAATGGCTCCATGTCTAGTTGGCAGCCGGTATCAAGTGGAGTGCCCCAAGGGTCGGTCCTGGGGCCGGTTTTGTTCAATATCTTCATAAATGATCTGGAGGATGGTGTGGATTGCACCCTCAGCAAGTTTGCAGATGACACTAAACTGGGAGGAGAGACAGATACACTGGAGGGTAGGGGTAGGATACAGAGGGCCCTAGACAAATTGGAGGATTGGGCCAAAAGAAATCTGATGAGGTTCAACAAGGACAAGTGCAGAGTCCTGCACTTAGGACGGAAGAATCCCATGCACCGCTACAGACTAGGGACCGAAGGGCTAGGCAGCAGTTCTGCAGAAAAGGACCTAGGGGTTACATTGGACGAGAAGCTGGATATGAGTCAACAGTGGGCCCTTGTTGACAAGAAGGCCAATGGCATTTTGGGATGTATAAGTAGGGGCATTGCCAGCAGATCGAGGGACGTGATCGTTCCCCTCTGTTCTACATTGGTGAGGCCTCATCTGGAGTACTGGGTCCAGTTTTGGGCCCCACACTACAAGAAGGATGTGGAAAATTGGAAAACGTCCAACAGAGGGCAACAAAAATGATTAGAGGTCTGGAACACATGACTTATGAGGAGAGGCTGAGGGAACTTGGATTGTTTAGTCTGCGGAAGAGAAGACTGAGGGGGGATTTGATAGCTGCTTTCAACTACCTGGAAGGGGGTTCCAAAGAGAATGGATCTAGATTGTTCTCAGTGGTAGCGGATGACAGAACGAGGAGTAATGGTCTCAAGTTGCAGTGGGGGTGGTTTAGGTTGGATATTAGGAAAAACTTTTTCACTAGAAGGGTGGTGAAACACTGGAATGCATTATCTAGGGAGGTGGTGGAATCTCCTTCCTTAGAAGTTTTTAAGGTCAGGCTTGACAAAGCCCTGGCTGGGATGATTTAGTTGGGGATTGGTCCTGCTTTGAGCAGGGGGTTGGACTAGATGATCTCCTGAGGTCCCTTCCAACCCTGATATTCTATGATTCTATGACAGCGTATGCTGTAGATATAGATATATCTGAGGGAGATTTCAGTGAAGCGAGGAAGTCTATCAACAGCCTGTTCCACCACGCAGAATAGGCATGCGGTGGGAGACAAGCCTGCTTTCTGCTACCCTCCTGCACCCAACCAATCGCTTCAGCAATTCTCAAAATCAGATCCACTTACCAGCGGCCTCCTCTTCTGTTTGTGCTTCGCCAAGATCCGACTGCTGTGACTGGCTAGGCTCCTCCGGGGTAGAAAAGTGCTCCTGACTGCATGCATCTCTGGCATCGGAGCCCTCCCCCTCTTTGTCCAAGCACTGTGGAGCCAGCAGCTCATGGGCGCAGCCTCCCACGCCTTGTGGTAGGTATTCCACAGCTCCTTCACTTTTACCCTACACTACAGTGTGTCCCGGCCATGGCCCCCTTCTATCATGCATCGTGAAATCTGTCTGTAGGTATCATAATTCCTACGGCTGTAGCGCAGCTGGGACTGCACAGCTTCCTCTCCCTAAATGCCGATGAGGTCCAGCAGCTCAGCATTGCTCCAAGCGGGGGATCACCTGGTGCGTGGAGGAGGAATGGCCACCTGGAAAGATGTGCGGAGACCACTGCACACATCACCAAACAAACAGGAAGGGGACTTTCAAATTTGCAAAGGAATGTACAGAGTGGGGATGATGGCTGGTCACCTGAGGGCAGGGCAGTAGAGTTCAAACAGATAACCAGAGAGGTGAGAACAGGTATTGTGGGACACCTCCCGGAGGCCAATCGCAGAGCTGTAAGTTGACCACCGTGTCTACACTGGCACCGCAGCGCTGTAGCCCCAGTGCAGAAAGCTCTACGCCTCTCATCGAGGTGGGTTTTTTAAGAGCACTACAGCTGCGCAGTTTCTGCGCACTAAATGGCTTGGCAGTGTGTACACCTCGGGAGTTAAAGCACAGAAAGCCGCTTTACTGCGCAGAAACTTGCCAGTGTAGACGGGGCCTAAGATTTCTCCAATGAATTTTATTGTCTGTTCCAGTTTTAGGACTGATTTGTCTCGATTTAGTAGGAGCCCCAGTGCATCGAACATGGACAGGACAGTTGATATGCTGGAAAGGACTTTAGCCTCAGACTGACCTCCGATCAACCAGTTGTCCAACCATGGGTACGCATGGACACCTAATTTTCACAGGTGAGCTGCTATGACTCCCATGTACTTCATGAACATTCGAGGAGCAGCTGACAGACCTAATGGAAGCACTGTGACTGATAATAGCAGCCATTCCCCATGAATCTGAGATAATTCTCGTGGTGGTGGCATATTGCGACATGGAAATAAACATCCTTTAAGTAAGTTGAAGGCAGTGTACCAGTCCCGCCGCTCCAGGGAAGGAATAATTTAAGCTAGGGTAACCATGCGGAATTTTATTTTCTTCAGGAATTTGTTCAACTCCCTTAGATCTAAAATAGGCCTGAGACCCTTTTTGTCTAGTGGATCAGGAAGTAGCAGGAATAGAAACCCTTACCCCTGAGGTACAACGGCACTTCCTCTATGCCCCTGCCTGAAGAGATTAGACACCCTGTTGAAGGGCAATCTCATGAGAATAGTCCCTGAAGAGGGATAGGAAGAGGGTGGGAAGGGGGTAGAACTGAACTGGATGGCATACCACAGTTCCACCAGGCTTTCAGACTGGTAGGTCTTACATATGTGAACCCAAGCACTTACTGGGATAAGCGATTAGTATCAAACAATGGGAAACAGATGGGGCTATGGTAACAGGTACACTGTCCTTGACAAACCCATCAAAATGACTGGGTGAGACAGCTGGATGAGATAAGCCCACTGATGCTGAAGAGGAGAGTGGTGGAGGGTGTCTCTTATAACTTCTGTCCTTTTTCCTTTGTGGATCTTGGGATTGGGGAGCAAACCCCTGCACTCTGTATAGCTACTGTGGGCGACACTGCTTTCTTTTTGCTGCCTGAGCATAGACTCCAAGAGATTGAGTGTTGCCCTGGAATCCTTAAGGTTATGAAGCCTGTTGTCTGTTTTCTCTGAAAAGATGGAGGGACCTTCGAAAGTACAGTACTGGATAGTCTAGAGGTAGCCCAGACAACTGGAACCACAAACACCTTTTTACAGTGACAGCCAACACCATGATTCGAGCAGCTGAGTCTGCGTGATCCCAACTGTCCTGCAGGGCAGTCCTAGCCACCAGTACTCTCTTCAGCCATTATTGCAAACTCTTGTCTGCAGTCCTCAAATAGTTTGTCTTTAAATTTCATCATTATCTCCCAGAGGGCGAAGTCATGTTGACTCAGTTTGTTGATTTGCAATCCTGAGTTGCAGGCTTCCTGAAGAATAAAATTTACGACCAAACAGATCCAGCTTCTTTGAGTCTTTCCTTTATGGCACAGAAGCTTCTCTATCCCACTCATTGGCAGCTGCCACAAGAGATCACGGAGTGGGGATGAGAATAAAAATGTTCATACCCCTTACAGGAGACAAAGCACCTCCTCTCAGCTCATTTTGCTGTGAGGTCCCAGGAGGAGGGGGCCTGCCTAAGGACCTTGACTGGCAACATGATGGTTTCATAGCTGCACCGTGATGCTGTCGCTGATACCAGGATGTCCAACAACTTGTGAGAGCTTTCACGCACCTCTTCTGCCTGAATGTCAAGTACAGGGGTTGCTATTTTTAAAAGATCTTGATGAGCTCTGTGGTCCTTTGGCAGTGTCACTTAACCACTCAACAGCCTCGTCAGGTGACAAGGATGAAACAGACATCTGAGGTGGTGATTGGTCTGTGACTAGTGGCAGGGGGGTGCCTGAGTGGCTTCTGGCTACTCGGTACCAGGAAATGGTGCTTCTGGTACCAATACTTCTGGTGCACTCTCCATGTCAGCGAGCAAGATGCTTCACGGGAGGTTCTAGCTGGGGGGACATCCCAGGGTGTCCAGAATGACCATCGATACGGGCCCAAGTCCCACCCTTGCCTGGGCCATTGACCTTTAGAAGGATCCCAGTGCATGGCCCATGGTCCCAACGACTCTGATGGGAGGTATGTTCCCCATCCTGGGTGGGATACAGAGGGCCTCACCTCTGAGTCCAAGGAAAAGAGTCAGATGCTTCTGACAGTGGAGGTGCAAATCCAGAATGGACTAGTAAAACGTAGTCTGAGCCCAAGGACAGCAGTACCAGGGAACTCATGGGAGGCTTTTCTCTAGACAACATGGATTTCTGTGGAGGCTTGGGTAGCAGCATCACACAATCTCAATGAGGCAAGGTATGAACCACAGGCAGTACCAAGAAGCTAAGCAAGTCTCTTGTGGCTGCATATGCCTCCAGGGTTGCTGCGATCGGCACCTTCTGTTGGCGCCATAAATGTCTTTCAGGGGAAATGTCTGGCACAGGCTTCAGAGGCAGCAATCCCCTCTTCAGAAGCATTAAGCATTTCTGGAGGGGATTTATCCCCCAAACGCTTCTTCCGGTTTCTGGTTCCGTCAGGGTACCGACACAGGCAAGCGAGGCACCAAACCAGAAGAAGGCCTAAGCATTTCCTTTGGTGCTCGAGAACAATCCCAAGGAGCCGCAGACATCTCCAGCAAAATGCTCCAGACTGAAGTAAATGTATATGGGGCACTCACCCCACGTGATGACTCTGACAGGGGTCAAAGTGCTGCATCCATAAGCAAGCACTTAAGCCTCGTCACTTTATCTTTTTTCAAGCAGAGCTTGAACCCTTTGCAGATGTGACATTGTCACTAGCATGGGATTCCCCCAAACATTTCTGTGTGGGTCACTGACTGACATGGGTTTCACAGAGGTGCAGCAGGACTTAAAACCCGGTGAACACCGCATCATTCCAGTAGCCGTATCACAAGATAGAAAGTGTCAAGAGAGACCAAAAGCAGCAACCTAGTACTAAAAATTGTCTTACACTAACTATAACTGACAAATTAGTAAACAGGATCTATGTCAGAGGAGGGCAAACTATGGCCCGCGGGACCATCCTGCCCAGCCCCTGAGCTCCCAGCCGGCGAGGCTAGTCCCCGGCCCCTCCCCCGCTGTTCTCCCTCCCCCAAAGCCTCAGCACGCCTTGCCACCAGCGCTCTGGCCCACCACTGTTACCCGCCGCTCTTGCCGGGCAGCGCGGTGGTGTGGTTAGCTTCAGCATGGTAAGGGGGCGGGGAGCGGGGGGTCCCGGGGCGGCAGTCAGGGGACAGTTGTATGGTTCAGGGGTTCGGGGGGGGGGCCATCAGGGAGCAGGGGGGGCAGTCAGGGGACGGGGAACGGGGGGGGTTGGATAGGGTGTGGGAGTTCCAGGGAGTCTGTCAGGGGTCGGGGGTGTGGATAGGGGACAGGAAGAAGAGGGGCTTGGATAGGGGGTGGGGTCCCAGGGGGCAGTTGGGGCGGGTGTCCCAGGAAGGGGCAGTAAGGGGACAAGGAGCGGGGGGGTTCGATGGGTCAGGGATTCTGAGGGGGGCATTCAGGGGGCGGGAAGTGGAAGGGGGCAGATAGGGGGTGGGGGCCAGGCTGTTTGAGGAGGCACAGCCTTCCCTACCCAGCCCTCCATATAGTTTTGCAACCCCAATGTGGCCCTTGGGCCAAAAAGTTTGCCCACCCCTGATCTATATACAGAAAAGGCGTGAGGAAAGCACTTAAGTTAACCAGTCTGAATCACCATCACTGGTGGCAAGGAACTGGAAGGGAAGTCATGGTGGTTCCACCCTCTTATACCAGCAGGCAGTGGTGTGTGGCGACTGAGGGCACACCAGCCATCCCAACGGGTACTACGGAGGAAAAAATATCACCAACACCTGTACATGGGGCGCAGACACACCTACAGTAAAATGGACAAATGCAAACACTTGAAAGAATACTTTTGATTAACAAGGTGATCTCATTATTGAAAGAGAACTTCCGTAATAGTAACATCTTCAATGTCATCTGCTCCACAACAATTCTCCAGCATGACAAATCCCAACACTTCTTCATAATCTATTACCACTGTACTCAAGAGTAAAAATACAAGGAGAGACCCGTCAGTCTCATGCTACAGATCTAAAACCCAAGAGTGTGAATCATGCATTCATGGTACTGCTACAACAAAAATCCTCACTCTAATTTTTCAGTTTGTTTCCTTCGTACATAAGATGCTGCCATGTGCACAGACATATTCACAACTTCTCCTGTACAGTAAATCAGTTTTCCCTGTTTAACAACTGAGAGAAAAGCATTTTTTAAAATGTGATTTTAAAAGCACAAACTTTGGCGGTGGGACCCAGGATCAAATGTAATACCTGCAAATACTTTTAACTCCCTTTTTAAAATCTACTAATTTCAGGTGTGTAATACAATCTTCAAGATTTTGTGTATAAAAAGTAGTGGGAAAATATAAAATATTACCTTTATCCAAGGTTTCCATCTATTATTTTCTCTCTAAAGCATTTAGAAGGAGCACAATTTTAAGAAAACTTGATTTTAAATAGCATCTATCTTTGTACTTTATTTTACCTTTGTTAGTCTGTACAGACAGTGCAATTTCAGAATTGTGAGTCAATGGGAGCCTTTTCCCTTTCCCAATAAGCTCTTTATTTAGAAAAGTCCCATTTGCACTGTGGTCCTCAATGTAGGCAACATAGGAGTTTCTTGGTCCCATTTCCTAAAAAAAAAAAAAAAAAAAAAAAGGTAACAATACAGGAAGATGGCTTTTATCAAGAAGCTGTAATGAACCGTATCAGAATTTAACACAATTTATTTTCCTTAATTCAGGAAATAATACATCATGAAAATGGTTTTGAACAATGTATTTGGCAACACTGTCAACTGGTGATGAAGAAAAAAAGAAAGGAAGCCAGTCCCTGCAGAAGAGAGGAAGAGATGATGGAGACAGCCAGGGACTGGAGTCTAAGGAAAAGTGAAGATGATGTACATGGGACTGCGAGAGAGAACATAAAACAGATTCATATCAACACCAGGACGGTCTACATGATCAGGGACTCCATACTCAGAAGAACTGACAAGCCTGTTACCAGACCAGATCGAGAGAACAGAAGAGTGTGCTGTCTGGCAGAAGCAAGGATACAAGAGTGGATGCGAGACTGGAGAGGACCTCAAGGGAGCAGGGAAAAATCCAATGACTGTTCTGCATGTCAGGATGAATGACACTGCTAGATTTCCATCGGACTGGATCAAAGACGACTACACTCAGCTGGCTAAGACATTTACAGATGTGGAAGCTCAGATGATTTTCCGTGGAATACTTTTCATCCCTAGAGAAGGAGGGTGATGGCATGACAACATAATGAAGATCAACTGAGGGCTCAAGGATTGGAGCTACAAGGCAGGTTTTGGGATGATTAACCATTGGGAGGCATCTAGGGAAAGAAGACTCTTCTCAACAGATGATCTCCAGTCAAGTACCTAGGATATTTATCTTCTGGCACGAAGGCTGTCATGACTGATAAGTGGAGAGGCCTGGGGGAAACAACTGAAATGCTTGTACACAAATGAAAAGAGTCTAGGCAATAAAATGGAGGAACTGGAACTACTGGTGCAGGAGGTCAAACAAGACATTATAAGGATCATAGAAACATGGCGGAATAGCACTCATTACTGGAATATAGTTATTGAAAGGTATCTGCTGTTTAGAAGAGACAGGAATAAAGGTAAAGGTGCAGGGGCAGTGTTTGTACATCAACGATGCAGTAAATTGGAAAGAAATACAAAGCTATGCTACAGACAAAACAGAACCTGTTTGGGTCAAAATCACTTTGGGGAAGGATTGTAAAAGAGGTTCTGTGGGGATAGTGTTAGGGACCTGCTATAGATCTGATGTGATTATTGGGCCTAAAAATTTACTTTAAGTTCAACAGTAAAAAGTAAGTGAAAGTTCACCAAATGTTACAACCTATAACAACAAATGTTAAAAGAAAATAGGTCAAGTTGTTTTTAATAATAATTGTTATGAATAAGTGCAAAAAAATACACAAAAACTAAATTCGTCCAAACAAAAAAAGGCCTACTAATATAGTTTAAAAACTGTTAAAATCATGTTTAGTAAAAAAAAAAAAGAAAATGTAAAGCCAGAAATGAACTAACTAAAATTAGTGTGGCAAATATTAGGCCTAGCTGGTGAACAAAATAATAAGGGGGATGAACTATGAAGCCCATTTTTCCCTCTTTGGGAGTTCTTAAAAGAGACTTTGGGGGAGGGGAGAAATCACTCTCCTGTCCCACCTTGCATTCCCACTCATCTCATCTTCTCTGACCCCAAGAGAGAAGGAGCAGACCAGACTGAAAGACTCAGCATGAGAGGAAGGCCATTAGGCCTTGCTCAAGAAACTTTTATTTTTCACTTGAAAGTCCTAAAAATCATCATATCATCATGACATCCAGCCCTCAGCCTATCTGTGTGGATACCTAATTGCCAGAACCGCAGAGGCATGCAAGATTCTGTTCCGCCTCCTTTCCTTTTGTGTTACTTTGTCCCCTTTCCTTCCTCCTATCCTATCTCTCATTCTCTTGGCTTTTCATCAAATCCTGAAATCAGCTGCACTGCATCAGCACAGGCAGTTGAGATGACCACAATCCTGCCCTAAGGAGAAAAACCCAATCAGATGATGTTCATGACCAGAATGTGAACTAGGATCCAAGAAACAGGTGTCATGGTCAACCTGCCAAACAAAGCATTCATTCATAACCGTTCAGTGTTCCAAAAACATCAACAAAGCTGAATTTCCCCCACCTTTTCTATCATCTCTCTCCCCACCACCTTGTGTCTATTTCTTAGAAACAGGAGAAGTAAATACTCTTCACACATCATAACTGAAAGTAAAATTACCCTTTTTTGATGGAAAAGGGTTAAATATAAAAAATCATATTTTGTAAAAAAATTAAGTTTGTTTTGCATAATCATTCAATTTCAGTTTCAATATAAATGCACATTTTAATTTTAGTTTTTTCTGTGTTTAAATCAATAAACTTTCAGTTTTAAAATTAATACTTTTAAGTGTTTGCCAAGAAACCAAGTAACACCAAGGCCTCTGTTAAAAAACAAAAACAACTAAGTGTCACTGTTTTAATGTTACACAATAAAAAAGTTAAACATCTTTAACCTTTTTTAGCCCTTAAAATCAAAACAAGAGATCCCCAGGTCAGACTCAGACATGGATAATTATCTCTTTAATATTATTAAAGAGATAAATACTGTTGGGAATTGTGGCATAATGGGAGACTACCCTCCCGGATACAGATAGAGAATAAATGCTATTAATACTGCTGGGGCCCATTTATTCCTGGGTTTGACAGATGCCAGTTTTCTTCACCAAATTGTCATGGAACCAACAATTTAAGACTAGATTTTTGTAAGCAGTAAGGACATCATAGAAGAGCTGATCGTAGGAAATAACCTTGGATCGTGTGATCACAAGCTGATTCAGTTTAAATTAAATAGAAGGATAATCAAAACCAGATCATCAACTACGGTTTTTGATTTCAAAAGGGCAAAGTTTGGGAAATTAAGGGAACTAGTTTAAGAAGTCAGCTGGACCAAAGAGCTCAAAGACTTAAAAATGCAGGAAGCGGCTTGGAATTTCTTCAAATCAACTAGACAAAAACTATTTGAAATTTCCCAAGAAAGGGGAAAATACTTGTAGGGAAAGGCTCAGACCCAGCTGGATGAATATCTACCTAAAAAGGTTATTAGGAATAAGCAGAGAGCATATAGAGAATGAAGAATGGAGTTGATTAGTAAAGAAAGTTACATCATGGAGGTCAGAAAATGGAATAAAATGAGAATTGCTAAAAGTCAGGCTGAATTAGCTCTTGCCAAGGAAATTAAAATAAATAATAAAGAGGTTTTTTAGTTATATAACTAAAAAGACATTAAGGAAGAATGAAGTTGGGCTGCTATGCAGTGTGGATGGGAAAGAGATTAAAAGATAATTTAGGTATGACCAAAAAACTAAATGAATATTTTACCTCAGCTCTCCATAACAATGATAATATAGAATGGGCATGAAGGCAGTATGGCTGATGGAAATGAGTGACTAGAAATGGAAATTACCACATCTGATGTGGAAGAAAAACTTGTGCTCAAATCAGAGGGACTGGATAATTTCCATCCCAGAATATTGAAAGAGCTGGCATATGAGATGTCAAGTCCAGTAGTAAGGATTTTTAATAAATCTATCTATTCAGGGGGTAGTACCATATGACTGGAGAATAGCTAATGTCAGGCTATATTTAAGAAAAGGCCAAAACAAAAATTGTGATTCAGCCAGTTACAGACCAGTTAGTCTGACCTGTGGTTTGCAAGATTTTAGAGCAAATTGTGAAGGAAAGGATCATTAAATTCATAGAAGTAAATGTAATGGGGATGTAACGCAAAATGGATTAACAGAGGTAGATCATGCCAGATTAACTAATTTCCTCCTTTGAGAAAATAACTGAATTTTTAGATAAGGTAAATGCAGTAGATCTAACATACTTGAACTTCACTAAAGCATTTGACACAGTACCACATGGGCAATTAATACTTAAACTAGGGAAGACGGGGATCAGTATAAGCATTATACGGTGGATAAGGAAGTGGCTAAAGGGGAGAAGACATTGGGTTGTGCTGAAAGGTGAATTATTGGACTGGAAAGAGGTTAATAGCAAAGTTCCTAAAAGACTGATCTTGGGACCAACGTTATTCAATATCTTTAATAAACACCTTGGCACAAAAAGTAAGAGTGTGCTAATTAAATATGATGATAATACAAAATTGGGAGGCATTGTCAGTACAGATGAGGATCAGATTATTATACAGGAAGATCTGGCTGACCTTGAAGACTGGAGTGACAGGAATGGAATAAAATTCAAATACTACAAAGTGCAAGGTCACGTACTTAGAGTCTAATAATGAGAATTTCTGCAATAAACTGGGAGCTCCTAAATTGGAAGTGAGAGAGGAGAGAGACCTGGGTGTGTGGGTCGATCACAGGATAACTATGAACTGCTACCAGCTGTGAATAAGGCAAAGGTGATCCTACAATTTTTTAGGTGAGGTATTTCCAGTAGAGATAGAGAAGTATTAGTACCACTGTACAAGACATTGGTAAGACCTCATTTGGTCACCCATGTTCAAGAAAGACTCAACTAGGAAAGGTCCAGAGAAGAGCTACTGGGATGATATCCTGGGAGGGTTTGTTGTTTTTTTATTAATTTCCTTCCTCTGAAGCCTCTGAGATGGATATGGCTGGAGATGGGACACTTAGCGGGGTAGGCCAGGCTCTGAAGTGGAACCAAGCATTCTCTCTCTCTCAGTTGCTTAGCTGGCTGGTTCTTGCTCACATGCTCAGGGTCTAACTTATCGCCATATGTGGGGGCAGGGAAGGAATTTTCCCCCAGGTCAGATTGGCAGTGACCCTGAGGATATTTTGCCTCCCTCTGCAGTATGTGTGGATGGTGGTTATATAGCTCATTTAATCATTTCTCTGCTGTTGCAACAGCCTCATTACTGGTACACTACAGTCCCTCTTTGTCAGGGCCCTTAATGTGGGCTCTCTGACCTAGTGGTTGGAGCCAGGAGTAAACTATGGTCACACCAAGGGTCAAGCCAGAGTCAGAGCCAAACTTTACGCCAAGGGTCAAAGCTGGAGTCAGCAATTGGGGTCTGAGTGAGGAAGTAGGAATCAAGAACCAGATCTGGTAAGAGGAGCAGGGAGGAGACACGGTAGGTAGCAGGGATGAGGCATGGTAGCAGGAATAAGGAGTAGAAACCAGGCAAGGAAGCAGAGACTTGGTCTCAGAGATCTGCGTAGCAACAGGCCTGGCAACTAGTCAGTAGGCATGTTGCTCAGAGAAGAGATGGGACAGGAAGAGCAAACTTTATAGCGAGTGGTATCCAATCAGCAATGTTCTGTTAGTCATCTGTCCCTGTGCACTCAGTGGGTGTAACTTTTGGTGGTGGGGTTTTAGCAGCAGTTCCCTCATCTCCCCTTGCAGCTCAGTGATGTAGAGGAAAAAGATCATGCTTTCAGCAGCCCCATAGTCCTGTGTTTGAGACCTGTGGCATCCCTGTTCTCTGCATTTGGCACATAACAGTTTAGTCTCCTGGAGGCTGTAATAGTTTGGTCTAATTTTGGTTGTTGAATTCAGTATGTGGATGCTGAGTGCTACCAGTGGTCTCTGCTGTACAGGTGGTCGGACTAAATAACCTAGTGGTCCCTTCTAGCCTTAAAGTCTATGACTCAAGTCTTTGAAAACAGGGTGGATAAAAATCAGTGATTTTTAAAAAAAGAAAAACAACAACCAATTTTTAGTTAAATTAACTACATTCTTTTTAAAAAATAAACCTATTTAAAACTAAATTTTAAATTATGACAACCGACGTTAAGGCCTACATTTACTATAATCTATTAAAATCATGTAAATTAAATGAAAAAATATTAAGCAGTACATGTTTACTCCCAAAGTTTTATAGAAAGTCAAATCTCTGAACTGCTAAAAGTCACTGGCTAAGCATCTGAAACCAGAATTTTCTGAAGTGCTAAACAGCTTTTGACAGCAGTAGCCTCTTCTACATGTGCAGAGAGGATATTTTCTTCATTTCAGTTTTTTCAGCTTATTCAGATCAATGACTAGTTCATTCAAAGATAAGAAAATGATTGGGAGTTGAAAAAGCAGGAAAGCTTGTTTTCCTCTTCCAATCTATGTATAAAAACTAAGTGAGGGGATGAAATCTAATCGTTCTAAAATCTTGAAATACATAGTGACCAGAAACCATCACAGATTCATTAACTATATATACACTTCTTTTATTTAATAAATCAGTTGCTTCTAAATGCCAAACATGTTTTGACACCTTTTACATCTTCTTGTGTATCGAGCACATTTAAGGTAGTTTTATTTAACCAACAAAAAACATTCATAGATTCTGTGGCAAGAAGGGACCATTATAATCATCTAGTCTGACCTCTTGTATAACACAGAGCATAGAGCTTCCCTAAAATAATATATCTTTCAGGAAATCATCCAATCTTGATATAAAATTCTCAGTGATGAAGAATCAGCCCCAATCCTGGGTAAATTGTTCCAATCATTAATTATTCTCACTGTTAAAAATTTACACCTTATTTCTAGTCTGAATTTGAGTCGCTTTAGCTTCCAGCCACTGGATCATGTTACACCTTTCTCTGCTAGACTGAAGAACCCATTAGGTACTTATAGATTTTTCAAGTCACCCCTTAATCTTCTCTTTGTTAAGCTTAAGAGATTGCGCTCTTTTCATCCCTCTCATGGCTCTTCCTTGAACCCTCTGCAATTTATCAGCATCCTTCTTGAATTGTGGGCACCCGAACTGGACACAGTATTTCAGCAGCAGTAACACCAATGCCAAATACAGAGGTAAAATAACCTATCTACTCCTATTCAAGATACCCCTGTTTATGCATCCTAGGATACCATTAGTTCTTTTGGCTGCAGTATTCATATTGGGAGCTCATGTACAGCTAATTATCCATCACCTCGCTCAAATCTTTTTCAGAGTCACTGATTCTCAGGATAGAGGCCCACACACTGTAAGTATGGCCTACATTCTTTGTTTCTAGATGTTTTCTTGCTCCCAGTTTACCAAGAGATCTCGGTCACTCTGAATCAGTGACCTGTCTGTCTACTTCACTACCTCTCCCAACTTTTGTCTCATCTGCAAACTTTACCAGTGACTATTTTATGTTTGCTTCTAGGTTATTACACAGTGTAGGACCAATAACTGATCCATGTGGGACCCCATTGGAAACACTCCACTCAATTACTATTCTCCATTTACAGTTACAGTTTAAGACCTGTAAATTAGTTATGCTGGTTTTGCTCATTTTTAATTGAATTCCAGTTTCCATCCAAATAGAGCTTGACACGAATCACAAATAAAAATTAAAATCACCTACTAATAAGAAATGTGCCATTCACCATTTCTAACAGAATAAAAAAAATGTAAAAATTAAGAACACAAATAAATGTATGTTACACTATATAACTGTCTAAATAAATGTGGATAAATATAGTACATCCTCCTGGTACTACATTTAGTGTAAAAGCTATATTTAGTTGCTAATCAGTATGTTTTAATGGTTACCAACCAATGAGAACCAACTTGTCTTTAAGAAAATAAATGTATATGCAAAGTAAGATTCTAATTTATTATTTAAATCAAGGCTTCCTGGCTGCTGATTTAAATCAATCCACCTTGTCTTAAAAGCAGTGAAGCTTTGATTTAGAATTTTTCAGTTAATCCAGTTTCCTTCTTTACAGGACAGAGGGAAAAGGGTAAACGGCCTTTTTAGCACCTACCCTGAAGATTCGGAAGTGCTTCTTGCTGTAGTTTTGGTATAAGCCTGTCTCGGTCAACCCTAGCTTAGCAAAGCTATAATCACAGCTTCTGTCTCTGCCAAACCAACACTCGTCATTCACGCAGTCTGGGATTGGGGGGACAAGGAGGGAGGAAGAGAGAGAGAGAGAGAGAGAACACAAAATTCCAGTAAATTAGACCTACCACTGCAAAATGGTACCAAATTATAGCACTTGGAACAGGAGACAAAGCAAGATTCATCAGACACTGCCTGAACCCTGTGCTACTTCTTTATTTCTAAATAAAGATAAAAGACAGTTGTTTCCTGCCCCCACTTCTGTCCCTTTTAACATGACTCACATTAACATTTCATGTATAAGAATGAAAATGTGAAGCAAAATAAAAACTGTCTTACTCCAAAAATTACAAATTCTAGTTGAGCAACACCAGAATTCACATGCATACGCGTAAAGAACCAGACCCCTTTAAAATAAACTATGCGTAATCATAGTTAATTTTTAAATGGTGAAAAGCTAATTTAAGAACCAAAACATTACTATCTAGAGCAATGATCAGTAATAAACAAAACTGCAGCAACAAGAAAAAATAATGTCTAGATGTAGCAGTTAAAAGGTTCTCAAAAATCTAGGGATGTTACAGTCCCAAATGATGCTTCAATCCTTACAAACATGCTTAGTTTTACTTATGTAAGTAACTACATTGGGATCACTCATGTGCATAATTGTTTGCAGGATCGGGGCTTAAAGTTTAGTAATTTCTGTGAGTCTTTCACACAACCTACAGGGAAGATGCAAAGGTTTTTTTTAAAAATAGAAAAAGCAAATGGTCAGGGAGGCTCAGGGTCAGTTGTAATGCTTGAAACTATTTAGTTTTTTTTAAAAAAGATTTACTACATTTTACGTTGAGGGTGTCCCTTTAAGTTTCTAGCCCTTATAATTGTAATAATAATTTTTCAAACATGAATCTAGTTTTATATGATGTCCCCATTTCTGCAGGTAGCTCCAAGGCTTCTGCTGTTGCTCACAACTTTGTCAGGCAACAGCAATGTAAGATAAACACAGCTCTGGTCAGTTGCACTGATGGACAGCTGTGAAATTGTCTAGAATAAGATTAATTTTAGATTGCTGGTGCTTGGGAGAACTTTGAGCAATAGCAGAGGTACTCAAATTCAGTATTGTAATGGAATGATCAATCCACTAGAGAAGTTTCAAAAATCGAAGGCTGGGGAAGAGTGACAGTAAGAGACCCATTCCCCTGCCCCCCACAGCACCCAGATAGCTGAACAATGTGTAAAATAGTGGAAACCCTTCTCCTTAACAACAGCTAGGAGATTTTGGGGAGGAGACTAGAAACAGAATGCATCTTTTCCCTTCCAGCAGCTAGAAGGGAGGTAGAATTTCAAATTCATTAGGCAACTCCTAGCTAGATTCTGATATAAAAGAAAATATTTTTGTATCGACTCTGAGATAATAGACATGGTAATTTTTCATATCCCTTTTTAAGAGGAATCACAGTTACCACAAGAAAAATGCAGACACTGCCTGATAGAACTGTGACAGAACTGTTATAAATTTATTCTCCTATTTATCTATTTTAAAAATAAGATAATTGTGCATTATTAACGAAGGAAAACATAATGGCAGATCGCTAACAAGCAAGTGAAGCCTGCTATGGCTTTAAGGTCTATCTGCTCCACATCAATACAGCAGACTGGCATGAGATCATGGTAAAAGCACTGCTCTCACAGTATGTCTGCTAGCTATGTATGTTCATCTGCACTTGACTTGCTCTGCCTAAGACCAGGAAGAGCATACAAACTGTTACTGAGTCACACAGATTAAAACATCTTTTTTTAGTTCTAGCAGATAAATGGCATGCATCTAGGCATCAAATTATTCTTAGAAATGTCATTATTCTTTTTCCCACCCTGGGTTCAGTAATGAGACAAGAGTTTTTAAACAAGAGTTTAAAAGAGTTTGTCTCATTCTGCTCTGGGGTCAAATTCTACAAATATATGGCTATACTAACATTCAATAGTACAAACTCTTAGCCAGGCAAATAGGGAAGCAGTAAAGGAGAATTCTTGAAAGAATTCTTCCTCCAGATCGGTAGATGCTGTATACCTTTGTTCCCTATGGCGGCAACATTACTTACCAAATATACACTCCCTCCAAAAATCCAAACAAAAGCTGCAATCACACCATCAATTATACTTTACCATTAATTCAAAAGTGAAATATTCCATTTTATTAAACTTCTTCAGGATTTTTGTCCTATTACACACATTGGCTTGAGAGAACCCACTATGGTATATACATACCATAATTGCAGAAACCCTTTCCAAGTGCAAAGAGTCGACCCCATGGCTGAGGAACAATTTCTTCAGGTTCCTGATCCTCAGGAATTGAAGGAAGTTCCTGAGTAGGAACTGTGTCTAAAGAACTGAGGGTCCCAGAACTGGAAGAAGACTGACTGGCACTCTGTGATCCACTGGACGAAGAACTTGTACCACTCTGAGACTGCTGGGCACCTTGAGATTGCTGGGATTCACTTCCAGTCTCCCGAGACATCTTGGCTTCAGAACCAAAGTTTAAAAAAGAGATTACTTTATATTGTATAGGATTTCTCATCACCAAAACTAATTCAGCTGACAAATATTTAAATACAATTAAAACAGACGTAGTAGTTTTCAAGGTGAAATTTCTGGCCTAAAGAACTCAGCAGGCTTGTGGATAATGTTCAGTTTGCTCTATTTTTTTTGTAATCCACTTCAATTGAACAAGAATTTACCAAACAAAACAAAAAAGCGTGTAACACTCCCTCTGCTGGTTGTACAGCAGTAGTTAAACCACAATACCTGACTTTTGGGTAAGCCCTTCAGGGCACGGATTTCATATGCATTTGTATAACACACAGCAATTATCCAGTCCTACAACAACAACAATAGCTCTCCAAACAGAAAGAGACAATTAGAAAATGATTCAAGTTGGCAAAAAGAATGCTACAAGTAGAAAATCCTGAGCAAACAAACATTCAATATTATAGAAAACTTCTGATGCCATCCCTTCCCATTATTGGTACCATTCTTGAAAAAGGGGACAGTCTGTGGTGACAGTTTATTTTAAAAAAAACAAACTTCATTTTATACTACTTACTACTCTGATAAAATGCTGGACAGCCCAAGAGAGGTTGTTTGTTTTGTTTTTGCCTTAGCTTTGGATACAAACCTAAAGTCTCAACCTTGATTGCAGATACTCTACACAGGTACACAATGACATGAAGCTTATAAAATCAGCTGCTACACATGCGCAAGAAATAGGCATCAGAGCACAAAATAACCTGCAAAGTAGTTAATGAAGATGATAATGATCATGTATTTCCATAGTACATTTCAGCTAAAGAGATCCCAAAGCACTTCTCCACATTACTGATCATTCCAGCAGCAATTGCTTAGCCCCCATCTGAGATGCAGCTGAGGCTTTCACAATGTACTGTAAACACTAGACTAGAGCATAGGACGGAAAGTAAAAGATGCTTTAACCCAACAGAGACAGAGAGCATTTTGGGGACTGTTGTGATAGGTGCTGTAGAAGCCACTAAAACAGATAGTTATGGGGCAGGGTGGGCAACATTTTGGCCCGAGGGCCACATCGGGGTGCAAAACATCGGGGATGTTGGATGGGGTGGGATCTGAGTTACTACAGAGAATTCTTTCCTGGGTATCTGGCTGGTGAATCTTGCCCATATGCTCAGGGTTCAGCTGATCGCCATATTTGGGGTCGGGAAGGAATTTTCCTCCAGGGCAGATTGGAAGAGGCCCTGGAGGTTTTTCGCCTTCCTCTACAGCATGGGGTATGGGTCACTTGCTGGAGAATTCTCTGCTCCTTGAAGTCTTTAAACCATGATTTGAGGACTTCAATAGCTCAGACATAGGTGAGAGGTTTTTCACAGGAGTGGGCGTGTGAGATTCTGTGGCCTGAGTTGTGCAGGTCAGACTAGATGATCATAATAGTCCCTTCTGACCTTAATATCTATGAATCTATGAAAACTGTATGGAAGGCTGGGTAGGGAAGGCTGTGCCTCCCGAAACAGCCTGGCCCCGCCCCCTATCCGCCCTCTCCCACTTCCCCCCCCATGCCTGACCCCCTCAAAACCCCTGACCCATCCAACCCCCCTCCCACTCCTTGTCCCCTGACTGCCCGCTCCCAGGACCCCCGCCCCTAACCCTCCCCCGCGACCTCACCCCCTATCTAACCCCTCCCGCTGCCCTGATGCCCCCCCCAGAACTACTGCCCTATCCAACCACCCCCTGCTCCATGTCCCCAGACTGCCCTACGGGGCCCCCCTGCCACTTATCCAAACCCCCGGCCCCAACCCCCTTACCATGCCGCCACGCCGCCTGGCCGGAGCCAGACACGCTGCCTCGCTGCCCTGCATGAGTGGGCAGCCCTGCCGCCCTGAGTGCTGCCCACACAGCGGCGTGGCCGCGGGGGGGGGGGAGGGGCCAGAGGCTAGCCTCCCCGGCCAGGAGCTTGGGGGCCGGGCAGGACGGTCCCATGGGCCGGATGTGGCCCGCGGGCCGTAGTTTGCCCACCTCTGTTATGGGGAGACAAGAGACTATTACCTAAATGGAAACACAACAAGGACACTAGTGCAAAGGCCCCAACTCTGGCAGAGAAACGCAAGGCTGCAGGCGCCACGAGAGGCAGTTCATGTCACCTGCTGGGCGCAGAATTCACGTCACACGCAGACTCCCCGGCTTCCCCGCAGAGAAATGCCTTCCGGACAGGAGGGGTAACGTGCCCCGCCCCACAGCGCGGGCAGCTTGGGTCAGGCACCTGCAGCCGCTGGCAGGGAGCTACGTCACTGCGGGGTGGGGTGACAGAGACCCCCCCCCGCCGCCCAGCGCCCGTCTCCTCGCGCCTTGCTGCGCGGGACCCGCTGGAGCGCTCCCTGAGGGCCGGGCCTGCGGCCGCCACGGAACAAAGACCGGCGCAGCCGGCGCCAGTCCGCCGCGCGGAGGAGGCGGCGCCGGGGGGTGCCCCGCTCAGACGGCCCGGCCCGGCCCCGACGCTCGAGCGTGCGGCGCGGCGGGGGCAGGCCGGGGCCGGGCCTACCGGCGCGCGCGGACTCCGCGGGGCGGGGCGGGCTCGCGCAGGGGGGCTGAGCCCCACGCGAACCTGAGACCCGGACTCACCCGCGCGCGCGGACTGAATGAAGGCTGACCCGACTCCGAGCCCGAGCGCGCTGCTCACTGCGCATGCGCCCCGCGCGAGTCTTCTTATAAACTCAGCCAATCCGGCTTTAGTTGGTCTCGCGGGGGCTGCTGGGAGTTGTAGTTCCGGCCCGATGTGGGTTGTGTGGAGGGGTCAGCTCTGCAGGGCGCTGTGGGGTTCTCGGGCTCCAGCCGCCTCTTCTCGGCCGCGTAGTGCGGAGGCCGGCTCGCTCCCCGCCCCACGCTGCTGGAGTTGTGGTATCGCTCTCCCCGCTCCCGGGGGGCTGCCTCGCTTCTGTCCGGCCTGCCAGGCCCTGCAGCCGCCGGAGTCCCAGCCTGACCTCTTCCGCCTGATGGACTGGTGAGGGGGTGGGAGGCCGGAGCGGGGCTGAGAACCGGGGAGGGCCTCGGAGGTTAGGGCTTGAGGGGAGTGTGAGGGTGGGGGAAGGGCTGGGAGGCCGGAGCGGGGCTGAGAACCAGCGGAGGGCCTCGGAGGCTGCAGCTGGGGGTGCGGAGGTTAGGGCTCGAGGGAGTTCGGGGGTTGGGGACAGTAGTTGGTTAGCTGTCGCTCTCATGCTTTCCCTCCTCTCTCCCCAGCGATCGCTCATTCAGCATCAATGTGCAGCAGCTGCAGCAGCGATTCCGGAGCTTGCAACGCTCCCTGCACCCTGATTACTTCAGCCAGAGACCCCAGGTTAGGAGTTCGGGGTGATGAAGACTTGCTCTTGGGCCTCCAGGCACAGGCCTTGGTGTAGGAGAGTTGTCACCTTTTCCAGTGAAAGTCACCCAGGAAGGGGCATGGTGACAACTCATTGGCAGCTCAACAAGTGCATTTATTTGGGAACCAGCTCCCAAATCTGTGCATCTGCATGGACTGAGTACAGGGGTGGGAGGTGGAGCCCAGGGTTCTCTAATCACTGCCCCGACTTGCTCAGAAGCTTCATATACATTCCGAGTTTGCACTGCAAGTTCTCTGCCTATGAAATGGAATGATTTTCACTTGAAGTAGAGAGAGACCTTTTTTATTTGGAGGGACTAGAGTTTTTTTTAAAAGTCGCTGTTGAATGTCACTTTAAAAAGTACTTTTGTCCCTAACTGAGTTTGTCCACTTCTAATAAAGTGAGATAAACAAGCTTCTATTCCAAACTCAATTTCCTTTATTAATACAATCCCTAAAATTTGGGGAAGAGGAGGAAGCCCTTCACACCCCCAGGCTATCTGCACCCATTCTCTCACTTTCCCAGTGCTTGAGGCTTATATCAGTGATGTTAGGAGGATATAAAGTGTACTTATTACGGTTAATCAATGTCATTATGTAGTCTTCCCCTGTTCCTCTGACATGGTGTTTCTTTTGGGTCCACCCAGCCACCAGAACCTAAGGTTTTCAAATTTTCAAAACACTTCCATTAATTAATTCTCTCCATTTTTGGATGTCTGACCTCCTCTGAGATTCCAGGGGCCAGATTTTCAACTGTGGTGAGAATACATACTTCCAGGAGTATGTTTACACAGCCCACAGCAGCAAGTCTCCCAGCCTGGGTTTATAGACTCGGGTTAGCACTCTAAAAATGTCTGTATAGACAGCACTTTCATGTTGTGGCTCAGGCTCTGAAGCCCACCCCGCTCCCTAGCTTCAGCACTTGAGCCACAACTTCAAAGCATTGTCCAGAGCTATTTTTAAAACACCAGTTCAAGCCCTGCTGATCCAAGTGTCAACCAGGGCTGGGAAGCTCACTGCCATGGAGTACGTAGACATACCCTAGGAGTCCCAAGTTACAGTTTTTGAGTTTGGATCCCCTTTTTGGAAAACTTTGGTTTGGTTGTTTGGAAGCATCTTCTGCAAAGACAGACTATTCCCAGACATGCTTAGTGTGAGATTTAAGAGGTCGAATTAGAAGTTAGTCTAGCTCAGAGGTTCTCAACAATTTTTTTTTTTTTTCCTGAGGCCACCCCAACATGTTATAAAAACACACCAGCCCACCTGTGCCACAACAACTGCTTTTTTGCATATAAAAGCCAGGGCCAGTGCTAGAGGGTAGCAAGCAGGGAATTGCCTAGGGCCCCACATCATAGGGGCCCCCGTGAGTCTAATGCCTCTGTTTTCTGCCCTGGGCCCCAGCGAGTCTAATGCTGGCCCTGCTTGGCAGACCCCCTAAAACCTGCTTGCAGCCCTCCAGAGGGCCCCAGACACCTGGTTGAGAACTGCTAGTCTAGCTGAAGAAAAGCAATTGATGTCCTGCATTTAAAAATAACGAAAAAATTTAAACTTTGATCACAGAGGTAACAGATTTTGAACCAATAAAGTGCTGGTATTCACTGGGTATTTCTAATGTACGCAGCATTCTTATCTAGGTCCATAACCGTTTAATTCTTTTGGCTTCCTTAAATGTTTTGGTAGAGATTTTATTGCAATTAAAGGTTGCACTGAAGTGTACTGTTTGTATAGTAATTTTATTTCTTTACTGCTGACTAAATGGCATGATATGGCTTTTATTGTAAATATGGTAATTCTGTGTAATAAAGATATTTCTGGATCTTCTGTTGACAGAAAGAGCGGGACTTTTCTGAACAACACTCTTCCTTGGTTAACAGAGCCTACCAAACCCTTCTAAGTCCCTTGAGACGTGGATTGTACCTAGTAAGGTGTCTAATATATACTGTAGAATCGCACCATAAACATGCAGAGATGACTGTAGTTTGTTACAGTATAAAGAACCAAATCCTGTGTACCTCCTCTACTGTTTTTCCACCATTTATATACTTTCACAAGAGGAAACAGGAATATTTGAGACTGAAGAAGGCCAAAGAGTTCCTCTGTCCCACCTAGTTAGCATCTTTACTATGGAATAACTTTTTTCTTTTATTATTTTTATCACTGTAATCTCACTAAGGCTATGTCTATACTAGAGACCTTACAGCAACATAGCTGTACCAATTCTGGTGTGCCACTGTAAGATCTCTCGTGTAGCCGCTCTAAGCTGACAGAAGAGAGTTCTCCTGTCAACATGTTAAACAACCCCCAGCAAGCAGCAGTAACTACATTGGCAGGAGAAGCTCTCCCACTGACCTATTGCTGTGCAAACTACCACTTATGCCGGCAAAACTTATGTCACTCAGAGGGGTGGGTTTTTTTTTATACCCCTGAGCCACATACACTTTGCCAGCATAAGTGGCAGTGTAGACATGGACGAATAGTCTGTCACCCATCCAACAGAATACTTATCTCTGAGCAAAGATGTACCTTCTATACTTACTTTAAGCCTTGCCCCTAACCGCTCCCAATGCCCCTTTGTGCATTAGCCAACTGCTAATTTTGGAGCATGTATACACAGGGAGTTTTTCCTGATAAACTCTTAGTGACTTGATATTTTGGAAAGTGGTTGGGATTGAAATACAGGCCTGGCAGCAGCAGATACTGTGAGCCCATTGTTTTCTTCTTCACCAGCTGGAGCTGAATGGAGTGGAACTGGCAAAAGGGACAGACAGTGACATAGATGTGGAGTTCCTCAAGGAAATCATGGAAATCAATGAGACACTGGCAGAACCTAATAATGAGGCTAAAATAGAAGAGATTGAAAGTTTCATTGAAGGTGAAGTCTAGACTTGTCTAATGTACAGGAATAAGTTACAATGTTGTATTTTCTATAATGTGACAGAAGGCTAGTCTCTCTAATTAAGGTGATGTAATGTGGGAAGGACTGCCCCATAGCACCTCCTGCTGCCTGAGCATGGCACTGTAAGTGCTCCCTGCCCAGGGCCCCCTAAGAACACCACACAGTTCAAAAGGGTCTAAAGCAAAATTCCCATGTTAAGGTTCTACTTTATTAAATTTAAATATACTTGAAATAAGTCGCTCCTTTTGAGTGCAGGGTTTGCACAGCCCTCCCCCGTGGGGACTGTATTTCTTAGTCCAGCCTGCGATCTCTCCACTTGGGCCCAAGGGTGCACAGCCCTTCTTTGGCCCTGTGGTTCTCTGGGTCCAATTCAGTCTCTACCTTAATCTTCTGCAGCACTTATCTGCAGCCACTTTTTTCCAGCCACCTGCAGCCCCTGGGCTTCTGTCCTGCTGCTTCTGTCTCTAGAAGCACACCATCCAGGCTCCTTGTTCTAGAGAGCTCTCCTGGGAGATACTGTGTCTAGGAACCCTTTATCAAGCTTATTAATAAATGGCCAGTCAGTCATCCAGGGATCTAGTTGGTTCCAGATGGGTTTGAGTTGGCTCATTCTCTCTATCACAGGTAGGCTATCCCAGGTAGGCTGGTCCGTAATGCCCCTTAAAGGGCCAGCTCTGTGACAGGAGGAAGTTAAGAAAATAGCTTTTCCACATTTTCCTATGTTTTTCATCATTATGTTGAATAGGACAAACTTTAGTCCATGTCCTTGTTTTTATTCTGATTGCTTTAGATCCTCTATCATTCTGTCCTTCTGTTTTGCATCCCCTGCACATATACACACCTCTGTGTTCTTAATCTAACACTTACCACTATAGTTGTTCACTTGTCCCCTTACCTGATCAGTATTTATCTTTCTATGTTCAGCTATGGTATGCAAACCCACTGAGGCCTGCAAAAGCTATAAACACAAGAGGGCATCCCAGCAAAACAGACAATCAACTCAAGCTTGCTTTTAGAAGTGTGTTCCTTCCCCCTCAACCTTCATTTCCACTGAAGGTTTCTATTGTCATGTATGTGGACTTCATACTTTATCTGCCTTAGGAATTCTGCTTATATACATTCAGCATTGTGTGACTGCTCCCCCGGTATCTATGAAATAGGACTCCTTTCGGGTTCCTCTTTTTTTAAAAAAAGGAAGAGGAACAGTATATCGGTTTGACCAACGTAGTGTCTAGTGCCTAATCTCCAATTTCTCTTTTGTCCTTTCATTGTGCCAATTTTCTCTTAACTAGTGGATAATTTTTTTTTAATTAAGCAATTTTCCTGTTTGTCTACAGAGAACGTAAATATCATTACCACTTCTCTTTTTTAATTGACCTCTCAGTTCTCCTGTCCCAGATGAATGTGTATACATAGTGTACTAGCGATTGTCATGGGGGTCTGGATACCAGTTTGTGCTGGTAGATTGAGCTGCAAAACCACTTGCATTTTCTCCACCCAAACTTTAAACTAGATAACTTACACTGCTTGCCAAGGTGCCCCTGAAAAACAGAGTTCCTTTTTATAAGCAATCTAAAAAGGACTTTATTAGTTCAGCTTTACTAGTCCGATGCAGGTGTGGCCACAGCTTGTTATAAAGGCTACCTTTTCAAAGCAAATATTTTTTCTGTTCTGTTCTTTTTACAGCAAAATTCCATACGTGCAATATCATTAACAAAATCTTACTAACAGGAAATGTATCTAGTGCCTGTTATAATCTATATAGCAAGCTTCTCACTAGTTTGGCAATAAGAAAATGTGCATGTAGCTTTTGAATAATGGTTTAAACATGTTTGAGGTCATGTTGCCTATAAAGAGAAATATATTATTCAGTGTTTGAAGTTGTCAGGATAAAGAGTAATGGGTTAGTGTGAAGGAAGTATTCAGCGTGGAGATTGAGAAAGTGTTAAGACTGATGGGGGAAGTAATTCTTGGCTCCAAAGAGATAGTGGAGCAACGCAGAAGCCCAAAGATCAATTAATTGATCTTTAAATATTCATAGTAAATAGGCCCAATGGCCTGTGATGGGATGTTGGATGTGGTGGGATCTGAGTTACTACAGAGAATTCTTTCCCGGGTATCTGGCTGGTGAGTCTTGCCCATATGCTCAGGGTTCAGCTGATCGCCATATTTGGGGTCGGGAAGGAATTTTCCTCCAGGGCAGATTGGAAGAGGCCCTGGAGGTTTTTCGCCTTCCTCTGTAGCATGGGGCACAGGTCATTTGGTGGAGGATTCTCTGCTCCTTGAAGTCTTTAAACCATGATTTGAGGACTTCAATAAGCTCAGACATAGGTGAGAGGCTTATCGGAGGAGTGGGTGAGTGAGATTCTGTGGCCTGCATTGTGCAGGAGGTCAGACTAGATGATCATAATGGTCCCTTCTGACCTTAATATCTATGTAAGGAGAGCTTAGAGAAGACATGTAGGAAAATGGTGTGGGGAGCAGTGCTGTGTGATGCAAGAGCTCAAACTGGAAAATCTTGGGAGTCTTTTCTGGCTTGACAATCTATCACTCTGTGACAGAGAAACGTTCACTGAACTCCAGCAAGCACTGAAAGTTTGAGGGCTTGTCAACTGTGGAGAAGTACTAGGTGGATGATGGTTCAAAAGGATAGTTAATAAATTGAAAGGTTACATAGTGATGAACAGTCTGAACTTCAGCTGTCCACAGGGGACACCAGTGCAATCTGATGAAATGAAGATGTAGAGTTTGAGTCCAGCAAGTCTCATCTACTGAACAAAGGAGAGGATATCTAGCATGATATGGAACATAGTAGGGAGCTGTGAAAGGTCCTCTGCTCAGAGGGGCCGGAGTCACTCAGTAAACTTTTCTCTAAATATTAATGCTAGTCACCATGACAAGAGAACATATATACTATAACAACACTGTGACCAGTTTCAAAGAAGGTTTTTAATCACTTTATGGTAGAGCATGTTAATATGGAGAAAATGTAGCAAAGTATTTGGTTTGAAGAGCCTTACACTTTCACCCACAAAATTTAAAGTATGGTAACCGTGTATTTGGGAGAGTGCTGTAAGAGTGTCTTCTCATCCTGCCTACTTTGTCCATTAATGTGTTCTAGGTAGTGGCCAACCATCAGTTCAATGGTGAAGTATTTTCACACTTTCATTCTGCAGAGTTAATGATTCTGGCTGCAAGAAATAATAGCAACAGTCAGTATTGTGAAAGGGTAAAATAAAATTCAGAGTGGAAGCTGAATTTTTAACCAAGCTACTAGCCCTTAAAGTTCGTGATGACATTAGTCTCTGTATTGACTCAGCATGAAGCCATAAGGCAATGTTACTGAAAGTGCTCAGTGAGCGTATATACAGCTTTGAATAAGACTATGTATTTTTTGGTTTTTACAGTTAAACGAGAAGAATTGACCAAGGATGTGAGCAAAGCTTTTGAAAGAGGTAGTGATCTCAGTTACTTCTTGAATTTTTACTGCTATAATGTCAGAGTAATGAGTGCTAAAAACAGCATGTTTTGGTATAAAGTATTTAGTGAACTAAGAATTAAAGTATCATTCACTGCCTTTAAAAATAAAAAACTTCCAGAAACTGATGGGCAAGCCAGTATAGATCCCAGAGTACTGGTATCAAGCTTCTAGCAAGATGACCTGCTCAGTGAGCAGGCTGCTGTGTTTTGCACCAGCTTGTCTCTGAATAGTTTTATGATGTAGCTCCATGTGAGATGAAACCCTAATGGCAGTTGTACACCTTCCGTGAAAAGGACTGAAATTACCTCCACTGTCATCGCCACCTCTTTTCCTTCAACTCACAGTTGGCATGTCTTTATTGTCTGGGTTAAGTCTCGGCCATCTTACTCTCATCCATACCCCAATTTTAGACACTGGCTGTGGCAGTGAACTACATTCTCTGAGTCAAATGAGAGAATACTGACAATGCTGCATCCCATGCCTCCTGGCTAACTCTCCTAACAGCCCCATATATGTCTTGAATGCAGGCAGGGTGACAAAATGGTACCCTTTGGGACCCCACAATTAACAGCACTTCGGGAAGAGAAGCAATTGCCAACTACACAGTGAGATCTTTCCCAGAAAAAAGAACAAAGCCACTGAAGAGCAGCCTTCTCCACTCCTGCTAGGGCCTGCTGGTGAGACATCTTATGATTAATGGTATCATAGGCAGCTGACAGATCGAATACCACCAGCGTGAACATCTGATGTTCGTTCATCTCCTGGAGAAGATAATCAATCACTGCAGTCTCCGCAATGCGAGTACAGACCTGGCCTTGGCAAAGTGTTGAAGAGATCAAAAGCATTCTAGATCGTGTGAGCCATGTCTCACCACAGCCTTCTCCACAATCTTACCTAACATGGGATACAGGTCAATAATTTAACTAGATTGTCAGTGTCACTTGATGACTTTTTGAGCAGTGTGCACTAATGCTTCCTTCTAAGCAGGATGCGCTCTGCCCTCACAGAGAGGCAAACAAAGGACCCACTATTTCCCCACTGGTCTCCACCCGTCAGGCGCTGCTTCCCGGTAGTCAGGCCTACTGCTTAGAGCAGACGACAAAGCTGGACGTAGGGTTGGCACTGGGCCAAGGGTAGTGCTGGAACTGAGATCTGGGGACAGCCAGGGTCAGAACAGGAATCAGTGTCTATAGATAAGTAAAACAGGTCTGTAGCTGGAGTGCAGGTATATGACAGAGGTCAAAGCCAGTTGGTTCAGAATCAGGTAGGAGGGGGCGAGGAGACAGGGTAAGAAGTGGTCAAGAGCGGGGTGGGAGTCTAGAGAGTCTGATACACTGTGAAGCAGTAGCAGTGTTCCTAACTGGGTAATGCTGTTGCACAGAGTGATTTGCAGCTCTGGGGGGGATGGAGAAATACGTGAGCCTGGGGGTCAGCTGACCCAGGCTCTGCTCAGGGATGGCTGAGTAACTGCAGGTTCTGTGGGAAAGGTAATTCACTGCAATGTTGCCACATGCCTGAGTGATGACTCAGTGCAGCTCTGTGGGAGGGACAGCTGAGTGAGTAGCCCTGGTTTGGCTGCAGGTTTGCCTCACATCACCTGCAAGGAAGTATGTGGAGCCAAAACAATGCCTGCAAGAAAAATCTCTCACCATCTTCAGTACCTCAGTGAGAATCACTGCCTGAAACTACTGCCTGAAACTACCAGCCAAGATGATGCCCTTGTTCTGTCACCAGGAAATCAGACACCCCATCCGTAATCTGATCAATTTGGTCTGTAAAACAACAAATTTCCTCAACAGGAGGGAGTCAGACCAGCCACTGAATTCAGACTGTCCTGATTTAACAGACTATCTATAACCTAGAATAAACCTGCTGTCCAAGATTTTGCAGATGCTTTGGTAGAAGAAAATAACTCTTTCTTTACTTCCCAAACCTTCATGAAACAGCTGTTGAGCCTCTGCATGAGATTTCCAACACTGGCACTCTAGCTGTCTTCCTCTTGCTTAATTTGTTTCAGGTCCTCAGTAAATCAGGGTAACTGTGAGAATGAAACTAGCAAAGAGGGCACCTAGAAGTATTGTCTTCCCTAATCATCACAATTGTGGCCTAACAATGGAACAAGACTCTCTGGAACCCTTCTAGTTCCATTAATCAGTCAAGGCAGACCATTCAAAGAGGTCTCTCACCCTGACAGGAGAAATGAGCCCCAACCTCAAACCATAGGCAGTAACTATTGGTCCATGATGCTAGTTTAAGATTCAATTGCATAACTTGCAGTCCCACTCCAAAAAACAGGTCCAAAGAGTGGCCACTTCTGAGAGTTGATCCAGTAACTACCTTTGATAGCCCCATGGCTTTCATGATGTCCAGGATCTCCTGACCACCTCAGAAGATTCATCATCCACATGAAGATTGTGATTTGAATCCTTCCCTCTATTTCCATTGCCACCAGGCTGAGGCATGTAGTCCCCTTACAAAGGGACTTGACAGTGCAGCAGATCCAGTGGTACACTAAAATCAGTCCCACCTTAATCCCATCTGGGGCTTGCATGCTAAATTGACACTTGCTCTGTCAGATCCAGTTTGGTGAAGACTTCCTATAGTTCAGGTGGGATGCAATCAGCACTGCCACGCTTTCTCCCTACTGACCGTCCTTGGTTCATGATATACCAAACATCTAACTGGTAAAAGCTGTGCCAGAACTCAGTCATCTACTTCTGTGGTCTCTGGATCCCTACTCTGCCAGTCTCACTGCCATGGAATCAGTGGAAAGAGGAATTTAAGATCCTCCTTATCTCAGGGCCCTCACTGACCCCAGGGTACAAACCCTTTCATCTACCCTGTCTCAATTTTAAGATTCCCTCAACATTACAATCTTTCTTGGTCTCTTAGAGGCTGCCCATATTTCTAATTCCACAATCCCCCATAACCAGCCTCCCTCCCACAAACATAGGTACCTTACTAAGGGTTTCCTACTGTAATGATTACCTGCCCTGCTGGCCTCATATCTGTGGATGAAATTGCTTTAACTACAACATATTAGTGGATCCTTTATGTTGAAGGATTTAATATTAACACCACTTAAAAAGAAATACAGAGCCTGAAGGCATGCTCCAGTGCTGTCTGAAAGAGCTCCTTTTACAGGCAGAGCCCTTCTGGCAGTGGTGGTGGGATGGAGCCAGTCTTTGTTGTAGCAGTGGTTCCTAGCTAGGCTGCTGGGTCTTACTCCTGTTATGTCTGTGTCATATAGTTGTAATGGAAATAGTCCAAGCACGCCTCTGATGCCAGTCTTACAGTTTGATGCCTAATGGTCCACTGGGGTTTTTTTTTGTTGGTGCTTCTCAGAGAAGTAATTGGAGGGCACTGTTGTTGCATGTCTTTTTCCCCATTCTTTGTACACCTTGTCTTTTTAGATTGTAAGCTTTTGGGGCAAGCCCATTTCTTATATTTGTTTTATAGAGTGCCTATTGCAAGGGGCGCCCGATCCTGACTGAGGCCTCCACTATTACAACATAAGCTTTACTGTGGTACTCGTGGTATTTGAGTTTTTTAAATTCACGTTTAGTTCTGTTATTGATATGGCCATTTTACAACAACAAAATGTTTTAAATTAAATTTCTAAGATGAAACAGACTCCATCCTAATATAAACTTTAGTTCTTTATTTCAGATGATCTTCAAGAAGCCAAGAAACTTCTAGCCAAAATGAAATATTTTGAAAACTTGGAGGACAAGGTGAAGAGCAAGAAGAATCCTTCCTGATATCACATTCTTTGCCATTAAGACCCGATCCACTTTTGATTAAAGTAGTGATTTGTAGTTTCTGATTAAGGAACTAAAAGCAGCACAACCATTGTGTGCCTCTTGATTTTTTCGGTCCTTACTTACCTACGGAAACAGAAGAGCTGTGTAAAAGACATCCAAGTACCACCCAGTGTCATTAGTTTGAAGTCTTGGAAGTGGAATGTTGCTGGCAATAATGATCCTGTACTCCTGAATTCCAACTGCTACCTTTGTGGCCACGCTCCTTACTGTCAACACTTATATATTCTGTATCCCAAAGTGTATAGCTACCTATCCCTAGTGGACAATAAATGAGTATGCAGATCACTGTTGCTATTGGGATTTAGTCAGGGCCCGATGCTGCACTGACATCAAAAAGTGTTGCCTAAGTAAGGCCTGAATGCCCACTTTGGTGGATTTTCCCAACTCCTTACCAAACGCTTACAGCCATGGGGAAAATGGTGCTTGTTTATAGGAAAAGTTTTAGCAAACATTGCTCACTGGAGAGTTTCTTGCAGGACCTGGAGACAGATGGTAACAACTTTCTCAGTTGTACTGAGGGCAGAGATTATTCAGGGTGGGAACGCATTTGCCTCCTTCAACCAGTGTGATAGTCGCTCTTACCTTGTTTACTATCACTTTGATCAGGATGTGTTTAATATCTTACTTTTGCATGAACCTAGCAAGAAGAACCTTATCAAAGTCTCCTGCTCAAAGCTGCCCTTATTTCCTTTCACATCACTGTGTGTTGGTGAGGCAGTTGAAAGGAGTAAGCAAAACTGGAGACTTGAGTGTACTTTGTATGTTGCCTTGTAATGCTTAAACTAAATTCTTGGCCAGCTCTAGCTGTGCACTGAACAAACAGGGAGAGAGATATTTAGCCTTTTTTTGAGAATCTAAACCAGATAGGACCTTATTTCACACAAGAGATGAGTTCATGACAGTGCAGCAGGAGATATCTAGAGTAGAAATTAATTTATCTGTATATTGTAAAAACAAATGATTAAATCATTAGAATAACTTCATGACAAGCAGTAAGAACACTGTGGCTTTGTCTGTTAGCCTTTTTCCCTAAAACTTCCCATTGATTTTACTCTTTAGGTCTATGTAGAGAAGAACCCCAGTGCCTATGCTGTTTTAATCATCATGTCATCTAAGCATGTTCTGAGTAGATCTAGACAAGAATGGTTAAAATGCTGACATCTCTACAGCAGTGCTCCTGCTATTATATCACTTGTGGAACTGCACCAGTGGTAGCATCAGTCGGAAACCACCAGAGAGCACATAAGTTACAGCTTCTGTAATAGATCCTTATAAGGTGAGGAAACAAAACAATCAAAGGGGAATGTAAATGCTGTAATAAATTAAGACCTTTGGTGTTTCAGTTTTAAGGGAAATTTAAAATGTGAGTTCACTTTTGATTCAAAGTGCTGGCTGGACAGCCCTGGTGATTAAACAGAGGACTCTTCCACACTACAGGTACAGTATTGACAATTGAAGCTATACATCGGGGTAGTCAATAGGTAGACTGCGGGCCAAATCTGGACCACCAGATTCTTTTGAATGGACCCCAAAATCTTTTTATTATTGTTTCTATTATTATTTTCTTTCCTGGAGTCTGGACCTTGACCAAGAAATTTGGATCTTGATAAAAATAATTAACTACCCCTGCTATACATGGTCTTCCTGTGGTGTCAGTGTTCCCCAGTCCTGTCTTGGAATGACCCATCTCTAGGGAATGAGAGAAGTGTTCAGTTTCTATCACAAGTTGAATTTAGGCATCTCTGCTGTAGATACCATTTATTGTCTTTTTGTGACCGGGTATTTTCATCTACCAGGAGCCAGACTCAGTGAGACTCAAATTATTTTCACACAGGTCACCAAGTATCTGTTACGGTAGTTTCTGATTTTCTTTTTTCTAATAGAGGCTGGATTTCAACCACTAATTTCAGGGAGGCCAGTTATATCCTGATCCCCAGTGCCATTCGGTCCTTGTAATACATTTTATCATGAATCATATATATAGTTTCTTACCTACTGCCTTCATTCCAATGGGATTCATTGCTTGTGTCCATTTTGTGCTGTCACAGAAATAGGACTGGAGTACTTGTGGCACCTTAGAGACTAAGGTGCCACAAGTACTCCTTTTCTTTTTGCGAATACAGACTAACACGGCTGTTACTCTGAAACCAGAAATAGGACTGTGTAGGAGAAGCCTCAGATAGGCTGAGGCCTTTCAGAGGAATTAGTCTTGATGGCAGGAGGAGGAGTGTTTTTATGTAGTAACTAGAACAGGGGTTCTCAAATTGCAGTGCAACCCCAAAGTGGGTCGTGACCCCATTTTAATGGGGTCACCAAGGCTGGTGTTGGCCCTGAGCTCCAGCAAGTCTGAAGCCCAAGCCCCGCTGCCCCGGGCTAAAATTACATGTCCTCTGCCCAAGGGCAGAAGCCCTTGAGCTTCAGCTTTGCCCCCCCCGGGACGGTGGGGCTTGGGCAGGTTCAGTCTTCGGTCCCCCCTCCTGGAGTCATGTAGTAATTTTTTTCTCAGAAGGGGATCATACTGTAATGAAGTTTGAGAACCGCTGAACTAGGATATTTCAATTAGCAGTAGGTTTTGCATTCAATGTGGCCATTCTTAAATGTTCAGCATTCTAATATCACATTAAAGTAATAGCTACATTTTATTTCAAGAAGTGATGCTCCAACCCCATCGCTGTCTCCTAAATTCTTCATATTGACACCTGATATGGTGAGAGTATGAGGCATGCCATGGATTCACATTGAATGTTTGGAGCAATCCCCCAATGAAGTCTGTACTCCCATGAGAGCAGGTAATCAGCACTGTTTCTGCATGTGTACATTAGCCAAATGTCTCAACATTTTTATTGAATTGAGTCTTTTTCGTAGGCACTACTGTATGTGTACATAAAATACAGTATTTTGACATTCCAGCAAGATTAGTCTACCTTTTAAATAAGTTTCACCTAATGATATAATAAGCTGCCTTTGAATACAGTTCTTAACATTTTTATATACTATATGGGATCATATGTGTATAATTTCCATTAATGTGGCTGCCTTACACCTGTGAGATGTGAAGTGCACTCTGAAATTAATTGCAGAGCTGCCTTCTTTCACATTATAGTTCTGCTTCCTTCTCTTTGATTCTTCCTCTGAAATTAAGGTGTTGAAATTCTTGTTTGATTTCCAGAAAAGATTTGTTTTTTGTCTCAGGAATGACAAAGAAGAGGAAACTGGCAACCAATAAGCTTTCCAGTAAAAACACCACAAAGCAATACTGCTTCAGTCCATTCTAAAAACAAAATACAGGATGTTGGAGATTAATAAAAAAATCATAGTAAATAATACCTAGTTAAGTTTAGAAAATACTAACTCAGATTCTATTGTCAGACACTAACCGTGCCAAATCTAGGTTTTAAGTAAAAGGGTAAACTGAAGCTCCATCTGTTCCCTATCTCTTTGTTGTATCATTAGCTGAAATGATCAGCTATAAAACAATAGTAGAGTTGGTGGTTTTTTATTTTAGAACACTTCAAATCTGCAGGGAGGTGCTTAGCTCTACTAGCAGTCCACAACAGGAACCCCTCTCCTGGCTTAAGAGCCTACATACTTACATAGGAAATGAATTGGGTGCCTGCCTTGCTCTGCACAAAATGAGGAGTAGGAAGTGGTGCCCATGTTATAACATTTAGCGCACTGGTTAGAGAACTTAGCTGGGATGGGGGAGAACTTAGATTCAACTTACCCTTCCCTGGATGGAGGAAGAGAGGATTTGAACAGGAGTTTCCTACATTTCAGGAGAATGCGCTAACCACTGAGCTACAGGATATTTTGAAAAAGGCATGCATCCGACGAAGTGAGCTGTAGCTCACGAAAGCTTATGCTCAAATACATGTGTTAGTCTCTAAGGTGCCACAAGTACTCCTTTTCTTTTTGCGGATACAGACTAACACGGCTGCTACTCTGAAACCAGGATATTTTGAGGTAACGGTCTCTTGGTCCCTTCTGTTGAAACTGTTCCACTGTGGATTAAATAATGAAACAGTGACTGGGCGAGAATGTGAAAGAATGACTCTCTAGTCCAGTGGGTTCAGGCACCCACCTAGGAGGTAGGAGACCCTATGTCATGTCCCCCTGCTGCAATGACTCCTTATTTATCCACAGTGGAACAGCTTCAACAGAAGTGTCTGAGGACCCACCCACCCCCCATCAGACTTTCTGGTAGCTCAATGGTTAGCATACTCTCCTTAGAGGTGGTGTGAAAGACCTTCCCTCCCCCACTGCTACAGAAGGGGGAACTCAACCTGGCTCTCCCAAATTCCAGGTGAGTACTCTAACCAGTGGTCTAAAAGCTATAATGTGGATACCACCATCACTCCCTCCTATAAACAAGGCACCTAGGTAACTTCATAGAGTCCACCCCATGTAAATACTTATTCTGAGAACACGTCAATTATTTGATATTTTTTAGGGTTGTACGCAAAAGAGTTTCTCAGTTCAGTAGGCAGTATCCCTTTTCAGTAGTGTCTCTATATACTGAATTTCTTTGCAAGAGCAAGTAGAGTAACTGAAATGATTAGACTAGAAATGGAATTTGGCAACATGTATTGTCTTCACTAAAATAATATCTCTTGACCAAAGATATTTTCCATTGTAAGTGATTGTCCTCAACTGAGTTTGGACAAATGTGGTTTGGCCTCAAATAAGAAGTAAATCATTTGTTACAGAGGCTACCTCTTTCTGATCTAACAAACTAAGCAATAACAAGAGATGCTGACAGGAGATGTGACCTATGAATCTCTGAACTTGGTGAGAATTCTTTATACTTCAATTTTTTCTCATCATAAACCTAACCTGGAGATTAGTCCTCCATATGCAGTCTGACTTTATTGTCTTCTATTGTGTGTTTTTGTATTATTTGTAGATATCTAAAATAAACTTGCCTAGTAAGAGTGACTGACTCTAATAATACCTTTGTTGAAGGAGAGTTTTCACTTATCTTAATCTAAGCACTAAGTTCTTTATTGTATAAAGAAGAGCAATTTCTGTGTCTAGGAAAATTTCTCTGCAAGAAGTCAAGTGAACATGAGGCAACTGAGAGAAGATAGTATATGTAATGGATACGTACCACTATAAAGGGGAAGAGCATTCCTATTGTGAAGAAACTCAGCCAACTAACAGATCCTCCTATCATGTAAGCAGCAGGACGTGAAGACTGGGTAAATAATTCAGCAGTCAATGTATTTGTTATACCACCTGGGGATCAATTTCAGAAACAGAACAGATTCTTAGGGTAAGTGTGCATTTTCAGGGAAAGTTTCAAGCAAAAACAAAAGAAAATAGTTGCTTTTGAATGTGCCATTAGCTGACCTGGATGTAAAAGATATAGATAGATCTATATATAAATCCTTTTTGTTAACCAAATTTTTTTTTTATTTATTTTATTTTTGGACACTTTTTTTGGTCCAGATTCTGATAACCCCTATTCAGAGTAAGGTGTACCCTTTTACAGAAGTAGTCTTATTGATTTCAATGGAACTGCTCAGGGAGTAAGGTACAACTTAGCGTGAGTAAGGGCCCATTAAAAGTACAATGACAACAAGCCTCATAGAATGATAAGACTGGAGGGGACTTTGAGAGGTCATCTAGTCCAGACCCCTGCACTCAAGGCAGGGCTAAGTATTATCTAGACCATCCCTGACAGGTGGTTGTCTAACCTGCTCTTAAAAATCTCCAGTGATGTAGATTCTACAACCTCCCTAGGCCATTTATTCCAGTGCTTAACTACCCTGACAGTTAGGAATTTTTTCCTAATATCCAACCTAAACCTCCCTTGCTGCAATTTAAGCCCATTGCTTCTTAACCTCTGAGGCGAGGACAACAAAAACAAATTTTCTCCCTTCTCCTTGTAATAACTTTTTATGTACTTGAAAACTGTTATCATGTCCCCCTCAGTCTTTTCTTCACCAGACTAAACAAATCCAATTTTTTAATCTTCCTTCTTAGGTCATGTTTCTAGACCTTCAGTCATTTTTGTTGCTCTTCTCTGGACTTTCTCCAATTTAGCCACGTCTTTCTTGAAATGGGGCATTCAGAACTGGATACACTACTGCAGTTGAGGCCTAATCAGTGTGGAATAGAGCATAAGAATTACTTCTCGTGTCTTGCTTACAACATGCCTGCTGCTATATCCCAGAATGATTTTTTCTTTTTAGTTTTTGTTTTTTCAAGTGTTACACTGTTGACTCATATGTAGCTTGTGATCCTCTATGACTTTCTGATCCCTTTCCACAGTACTGCATACTTGCTTTCTATATGGTTTGGGTGCATCAAAGATACCAGAATGAAGGCCACTTCATGGCCTTGAAGAGAGCATACAGAGAAGGAATGCACTGTATTGGTCATATCATCCTATGCCATTCTGTGCATTTGGGTTGTCTTAGCCGGAGCATCAGCATCCCTATGGGAAGTATTAGCTGTCTTGCTTACACTACAGACAATATTGGCACTATTTTAGAGATACATTTTAGGCAATTTTATAAACAAAAGTTCACGAATGTGCAATACCTGGACCTAACCCAAAGCTCAGGATGAAAGCAAATATAGATGCCATGCTCAAATAAGGCACCCAGGGGTACAGCTCCTGAAAAAAGAGCATGAAAAGTATTTAGTTCAGATTTCAGTCATCATGTCTTAACATTTGGCATAAAGTCAAGTGTTTAGCATTTGAACCCATAAATGACTTTCTGAATAAATAACACAAAATTGGTTACTGACTCAGATAATAATTAGCTTTCAATAAATCAAACAAGTGTCTTCGAAGAATGAGAAAGTCATGTGTATTTAAATTAATCCCTGCTTCTTAGTATACTACAGTGTATAAATGAAAAAAATGTTTCAAATCCCACAGCTTGCCATATTTTGTTGTAAACTGATCAAATTCCATTTAGTCACTATCAACCATTAATTGCTAGTAATAGCCAATTTCTTCTTGTTATTGCTTTTAAAGCAATAAAATACACTAGTCAATCAATTTCACAAATACTTAATAGTGCTTGAGTCCCCATTGTTAGTAATATTTATAATTAGTAGATGCAAAACTGTCCTTTAAGTCTGTAAAATCAAAGTAAAATTCTGTATTATTACTAGGTTTCAGAGTAGCAGCCGTGTTAGTCTGTATCCACAAAAAGAACAGGAGTACTTGTAGCACCTTAGAGACTAACAAATTTATTAGAGGATAAGCTTTCATGTACATTGGCCAAACTGGACAGTCTCTACGCAAAAGAATAAAGGGACACAAATCTGACATCAGGAATCATAACATTCAAAAACCAGTAGGAGAACACTTCAGCCTCTCTGGCCACTCAGTAACAGATTTAAAGGTGGCAATTTTGCAACAGAAAAGCTTCAAAAACAGACTCCAACGAGAAACTGCTGAGCTTGAATTAATATGCAAACTAAATACCATTAACTTGGGTTTGAATAGAGACTGGGAGTGTCTGGGTCATTACACATATTGAATCTATTTCCCCATGTTAAGTATCCTCACACCTTCTTGTAAACTGTCTAAATGGGCCATCTTGATTATCACTACAAAAGTTTTTTTTCTCCTGCTGATAATAGCTCATCTTAACTAATTAGCCTTTCACAGTTTGTATGGCAACTTCCAACTGATCTGTGTGTGTGTATATGTGTGTGTGTGTGTCTGTATGTATATAATATATATTTACTATATGTTCCATTCTATGTATCCGATGAAGTGGGCTGTAGCCTATGAAAACTTATGCTCTAATAAATTTGTTAGTCTCTAAGGTGCCACGAGTACTCCTGTTCTTTTTGTATTATTACTAGTTTAACTTTAATATAGTTTTATCACTGTTTAGCCTCCCACAGTGGAGCCCTGTAGTCCCATGGGCCAGTCTATTATCTAAGTGTCATTAAATACATAAGTAATGTGTACAAACTTTCTAGGCCCGAATAATGAAATAACATTTATTTACATTAAAAACACAAAGGTTAGGGTCATAGTGAAGCAGCACACTTATCAGAGACATATAAATGAATTTAGCTGTATAAAACCAATTTTGTGTTGCATGTATTTTTGATAGAACACTAGCAAGGAAGGGAAGATTGGAGGCTATCTTTACAGGGGCAGAATTAAGGCAGTATAAGTACCTTAGCTGTGAACTTCCATACTTACAAGTATCGTAGTTTCTTGTAAATTTAAACATAAATCTGATTTGGTTGGCTTTTTAGTATTTCTTTCTATAACTACAATATTTGTACAGGACATTTACAGTTAAGTGACTGAAATGGACTCTCAAACTTAAGTTTTTCTTTAGATAGTATTTTATCTGGGGATTATTATTAATTTAAAGTTAGAAAGTATATTTTGTCATTATTTAATCCTACCAGCATTAGACACAGAGCTCCAGAATTTAGACTCAGGACCAAATCTTGCATGATATCATTATGATATTATTTGCAAATACGCTATCAGGTGCCAGAAACAAATTCAGAACTCTTGGGAATCCTGCAGTCAGTGCAATCAGAGGTTATTGGCTGTTAATCAATGTAAGTCAGAACAAGGATAATATGTATGAAATAGCAACTTCACAGCTGTAAATTGAATGTTTTCTGAAGGACTGCTATAGAGTAATAAGATGTCAGGACCCCATGAGCTTTTGGCCAATATTTCAAAAGTGACTAGTGATTTTGCATTCCTTGGTTTTTGAATGCCCAATCTGAAACACCTAAGAAAGGTCTGATCTTCAAAGAGTAGGAACAGAGCTCTTTCTGATAATCGGGCACCTTTAGCGATTTTTCGGTGCTCAAGCTGAGACACAACAATTTTTTTAAAAGTTTGGTCATGACCTACATTGTTGTTTAAACTGTGCAACTCTTGCTCCTTCTCTGACTGCCAAGAGAGGATGTTCTCCAACGTTAAAAGCTCTGCTGCTCTATAATCTCACAAATTTTCAAACAAACAGTATTGCATTTCACGGTCCACATGAGCGCTTCTTAATACCTGATACGTCAGGGAGAATGTTAACACTATGCACCAAAAGCTCATCAGGGTGTATCCTCCAATGATGAGCAGTCTTCTTCCCATGTAGTCAATCAGCAAACCCTGTGGACAGAATATCACTTTCTCAGTTAACACTGATGCCACATTCCCACATCTCTCTCTTTCTATAATAAAAACAACAGGTATGGTAGAAGTAGAATTTATCACTTACGCAAGTGAGGGCTGTAAGGCATTCACAAGCTCCCGTGCCCAGAGTAACGTATGGAATTTTTTCTGCAGGGATCCCAGCTTGTTTAAAAATGTAACTTGCATAGAAGTAAATCTACAAGAAAATATCAACAGAGCTGTGCCAATGTGCTTGAGCAGTGAAATCATCAGTAAGAGGAAGAATTAGGCTAATACGCTAAGCAGCCTTTGAGTAAATTGCATCCTATAACTTACTAAAACCATGAAAACAAAAAGGGAAATCTATAATTCAATCTCTAGGTAAATTTACTGCTAACAAAAACAAATCTGATAGTCTGAACATTATCTTGTGAACAATATAAGAAAGAGTTTGCCTGAGCTATGATACATTCTAGTGTGTGTGAAAGATCACATAAAGTGTGCAGCCTGCACTTCCACACAGAGTTGGAGTGAGACCAGGGCTAAGGCACATTAGTTCAGAGACCTAGTGGGAGCCCTGCTTATTCTGGAATCTGAACTCCAACCCTGCTTCAAGAGGCAAATGGGTTCCCCTTACTGTGTTAACCTAGCACTAGAAGTAAACCTCAACTTTAAAAAAAACAAAAACATAAAACCAAACCCAAAAGTAATTTGTCCAAGGGAAAAAAGAAACAGGAGAGGTTCAGTCATGAAAAGTGAAGCAAGATGTAGTAACTTAAGTTTTGCTGTTTATGCAACATGAGAGGGGATGATGGAGCTTTAATCATTTTGTCAAATGCCAAAGACATAAAGACAAGCAGTAGTAGGGCTCTTGCTCCAGGAAACCTACATATTATGCTGGCTTTGGGTAGAGAGAGTTAAAAAACAAAGCAAAACAAACTTCTACTCTATCATCCAAATTTGGCATTAATATTTCCTGCTATTTTCAGTTGAATCAGGCTTTTCCCTATCACCATCAGTAAAATAAAGATCCTCTCTCTTCTCCTATACCCCGTGCTCTCCATAGCTCCTATATCAGAGTTCCCTGTTTTTAACGAAGATCAAAGCCAGATGGAAATTAGACACGCAAAACTTTAAAACAAATTGTTTGGCTTCTGAATAGTGAGGAATTCACTTACAGCATTTATCCCACTGAGCTGCTGGCCCATAGTCATCACAATCACCGTAATGAGCTGCCACTTTACACTGCGATCACCAAATAGTTGCCATGGTTTCTTGGGTTTCTCCCCGTTTAAGGCAAAACGTTCTCTCTCTATATCTTCCATCTCCTCGTGATAGTGCAAGGGCCCATGAAAACGCTTCAAAGCTAATAAGAAAAAATGACACGATATCTCCGTATGCCTCACCATACCTCCAAAACGACCTTAGCCTCTGAAAATCCATCTACTCTCCTCTGTGAGCTGACCTTTGCAGGGATCTGAGCAGAAACTGTGATTTTCAAGGGAAGCGGGGAGACAAGCCATTACCTTATTTTGGCGGGGGGTGGGGGGGCTGTTTGGTGGAGGTTGGTGTCCATTTTTCTTTTTGAATTTTTTTTTTTTTTTTTGTGGGGGAGATGGAGAGAGACTTAATTAAACTATTTACACAAGGAGCATAACCCATATTTTAAAGTGTTTTCCTAATAGAAACATTAGGCTCCCACATCAATCTGTGATTGAAAAAAAAGGGGGGTGGGGAGGTTCTAAATAGCTGAAAGGGAAGTACTGAGTACATCACATCTCTTGTTATGCCAATTGTTATGTTGTGCCAATGGAATATGTTTAATGGACTAAAGTAAAGAGACAGAGACATTTTCCTGTGTGAGCTCTTTTGAGAATGTAGTGCTTGTCTGGTTTCACCCACACAGTTGTTATTGAGGCATTTAGTGCACTGGAGGAGGTTGTGATAGGCATGTGTAGGATCCATGGATCTTGAATGGTGTGTTGTATGCAGTGTTGATCATGGCAGCAGTGGAGGTATGTCTGCGCATTTTGCATCTGTTGTTCTGGCAAAGTCTGGTGATGCTTTGAGTTGGTGTGTCCTGGTCTGTGGGAAGCTTGCTTCTGATGTTGAGCTGGAGAGGTTGGGGGCTTGTTTGAAGGCCAGAAATGGGGGTTCAGGAAAGGCTTCTTTCATGATGAGGTCCCCATCAAGTATGGGTCGTAGTTGTTTGACGATTCCCTGTATGGGTTCCAGCGAGAGGTGGTAGGTGACTACTGGGGTGTGTGGTCAGAGGGGGTTTTATTTCTATATTGAAGCAGGTTCTCTCGGGATATTCAGGTGGCCTGTTCCATAATGTAATCTACTTCTTTGGTGGAGTGTCTTTGTTTAGTGAAGGCAGTTTTAAGTGTGTTCAGGTGTATATCCCAGACTTTCTCCACAGAGCATATTCTCAAATCCAAAGGTCTTCATCTGATCCCAGAACAGGAACAAAAGGCTGATGGAATGTAATCTTTTGTTCCTTGCTTCTCTTTTATCATTTTAAACTGAAGATCCAGATCCAGATCAGGCTATGTCTACACTACACAGCTTTTAGCAACATAGCTGTATCACTACAGCTGTGCCACTAAAAGTCACTCAGTGTAGCCGCTGTTTGTCGGCTCTCCTGGCGACAAAAAATCTTCCACCCTCAACGAGCGGCATTTGCTTTTTGCCTTCAACATTGGTTCTCCACTTGTAAGGTTACTCCCTTCTCTTCATGTGCCAATATATATTTATGCCTGTATCTGTAATTTTCACTCCTTCCATCTAAAGAAGTGGGTTTTTTACCCACGAAAGCTTATGCCCAAATAAATTTGTTAGCCTTTAAGGTGCCACCAGTATCCTCATTGTTTTTGTGTCAAGTTTGTGTTATGATGTGTGGACTTCACCTGCACTTTCGTGGGACACTTGGCACCTGTTGCATTAGGACTCCATCACTTTTTGGAATTTGAACAACAAGGAGAATAGGTTTCAGAGTAGCAACCGTGTTAGTCTGTATCCGCAAAAAGAACAGGAGTACTTGTGGCACCTTAGAGACTAACAAATTTATTTGAGCATAAGCTTTCGTGGGCTACAGCCCACTTCATTGGATGCATAGAATGGAACATATAGTAAGAAGATATATATATATATAGTGTGACAGGGTTGGGCCAGATGGCTATAGGAGAGTAATAGAAGGCAGATATATTAGCCCCAGGCTAAGTAGGCCCCTTTTCCCTGGGTAAGGTAAACGGGAAGGTTCCAGAACAATCAGGAACCTTCTAGAGACAATTAAGACAAGCTGATTAGAACACCTGCAGCCAATCAAGAAGCTGCTAGAATCAATTAAGGAAGGCTAATCAGGGCTCCTGGGTTTTAAAAAGGAGCTCACTTCAGTTTGTGGTGCGCGTGTGAGGAGCTGGGAGCAAGAGGCACTAGGAGCTGAGAGTGAGACCGCGGACTGTTGGAGGACTGAGGTGTACAAGCATTGTCAGACACCAGGAGGAAGGTCCTGTGGTGAGGATAAAGAAGGTGTCGGGAGGAGGCCATGGGGAAGTAGCCCAGAGAGTTGTAGCTGTCACACAGCTGTTCCAGGAGGCACTCTAGACAGCTTCCTTCCACAGGGCCCTGGGCTGGAACCTGGAGTAGAGGGCGGGCCCGGATTCCCCCCAAATCCTCCCAACTCCTGGTCAGACACAGGAGGAGTGGACCTGGGCTGTGGGTTCAGAAAAAACGGCCAAGCTGAGGGCTGCCGTGAAGCACCAAGGCGAGCAAATCCACCAATAAACGCAAGACCCACCAAGGTAGAGCAGGAACTTTGTCACAATAGATAGATAGATTAGATAGATACACATACATACAGAGAACATGAAAAGGTAGAGTAAGAGGCTAATTAATTAAGATGAGCTATTATTAGCAGGAGAAAAAACACTTTTGTGGTGATAATCAAGATGGTCCATTTAGACAGTTGACAAGAAGGTGTGAGGATACTTAACATGGGGAAATAGATTCAATATGTGTAATGACCCAGCCACTCCCAGTCTCTATTCAAACCCAAGTTAATGGTATCTAGTTTGCATATTAATTCAAGCTCAGCAGTTTCAAAGCCCAATGCCAACTCTGTCCACATATTTATTCAAGTGGCACCATCATAGGACCTAATCAGATTAGCCACGCCATCAGGGGCTTGTTCACCTGCACATCTACCAATGTGATATATGCCATCATGTGCCAGGAATGCCCTTCTGCCATGTACATTGGCCAAACTGGACAGTCTCTACGCAAAAGAATAAAGGGACACAAATCTGACATCAGGAATCATAACATTCAAAAACCAGTAGGAGAACACTTCAGCCTCTCTGGCCACTCAGTGACAGATTTAAAGGTGGCAATTTTGCAACAGAAAAGCTTCAAAAACAGACTCCAACGAGAAACTGCTGAGCTTGAATTAATATGCAAACTAGATACCATTAACTTGGGTTTGAATAGAGTCTGGGAGTGTCTGGGTCATTACACATATTGAATCTATTTCCTCATGTTAAGTATCCTCACACCTTCTTGTCAACTGTCTAAATGGGCCATCTTGATTATCACTACAAAAGTTTTTTTCTCCTGCTGATAATAGCTCATCTTAATTAGCCTCTTACTCTACCTTTTCATGTTCTCTGTATATATGTGTGTGTATGTGTATATGTATATATATATCTTCTTACTATATGTTTCATTCTATGCATCCGATGAAGTGAGCTGTAGCCCAAGAAAGCTTATGCTCTAATAAATTTGTTCGTCTCTAAGGTGCCACACGTACTCCTGTTCTTTTTAAGGAGAATAGGGTACTTCCTACTTGAAAAGAGCTATGGCTAATAATTCTGAGACCCCATATTTCTCTCATACATGAGATGTCAACAGAAAAAAAGGTATTTAAAAGGTAACCAAGACTGGAGGTGTAATGGAATGCCAAAATGGATCATACCGTTCAGCCACTAGGTGACACAGTGTGTAAAATATCTTATTTAAGCTAACCTCAGCCATACCTGGCAGAGCATTAAAGGATCTTATAATGAATACATCTAGTGTGTATCTTGCTCAGAAGAAAGCTCTGTGACCAGTCCATATCTGGGCCAGGAGCACCACATGGTTCTCCAGATGATAAACATCCAAACAGTTTAAAACTGGAGGCTTTGCTTCAACCCGCTATCACATTCCTTTTCTTTTCTTGGGATGGCCAGAAGAAGCAACCAGCTCTCAGGAATTAATTTCCCCCATATTAACTCTTATAGCAATAGACAAGCCCTCCCATGGTTTTTTTTGGTTTGTGGAATGACCATTTCTTAAAGTTTATAATGTTCCACAGTTGGCTGAATAAGAAGTAACAGGCCATATTGGCGATCATGCTTGCAGTAAATCCTGAGTGTTCTTGAAGTACTACCAACCCCAAAAGTTTAAAAACCATTAGACTAGCCCAAAATCATAAGACTTTGAAGTATATATTGTGGGTTGTGGTCTGTCTTTTGAATTTCTAATTCCCCATGCTCACCCCCATTATATGGGTGTGCCAACTGTCCAAATAATTGAATACAGTGATTTTGTCACCTGCTGCAAGAGCTCTCACTGGCAGCCTGATGGCACAGAGATCCAAATTCTTCCTAAACCCAAACATTCAAATTAATTAATTCTGTGATCTATACATCTGCCCACTTACCCCAGCCTGCAATTATTCACCCTCCCACCTCTTCTCCTCTTGCAGCTCTTGCAGTTCTTCACTCCTGTCTCTCAGGAGAGGGGTTGGCAGCTGGGGTATGGTCCTCTTCTCCCCCTATCCAGGCCTAACGGGGCAGCTCGAGAGGTCCTTTACCCTCTCTCCAGGATGGGAGGGAGAGGAACAGGGAGCAGAGTGACCCATTATTCACAGTGGGAGAGAGAGGAGGAGAAAGCGGAGCTGTTGTGAACTGCTTAGCTCTTTCTGCTCCTCCCTCCCCTCAAGTGGTAATGGCATAAGTTGCTCCCTCCCCTAACCCAAAATGTCTTCTCTGCTCCTGAGGTGAGGGGAGAGCTCTGCCTGCTTCTTGCAGCAGCTCTGACTGGCTGCTCCTCCCCAGGAGGCAGGCAGGCGGGGAAGGCAGACAGACAATCAAACGGATTTTCCCCCAGGCCAGCTGAAATGCAAAGGATTGCTTCTCAGATCATCACAGACAGGCTCCAGCCAATTCCCACCTGGAAGAGTTGGCAACACCGGTCCTGCCATGAACCCATTTCTTTTGATGGCCTGTACGACAGACACCACCTGCCTCTCCTTCCTGCTAGTTCCTAACCCCTTGCCACGGCAATGCTCAACCCCTCGCCCAGGCAGTGCCCAACCCCTCCTGCAAGGGACAGTGGTCAGGATATAGGCCCAAAGAAACTAGCACGGAGCTCAGAGGGAAATGACCTATAGCCAGGGGGATGTGAGCAGGTAGATGAGGTCAGGTGAGCCAGCAGTGTCAGGGCTGTGAGCCTGCTGGGAAAGGAACATGAGCTATCGGGTTTTAGGAGTCCCTTGAGAGAGGGAAGGGAGATGGGACTTGTACAGGGGAGATGAAGAGAAGAGAGAGGCGCGATCTATGTTAATCTTGTGGTTTCCTAGGGACAGGAGGAGAGAATAAGTGCTGTAACTTACCCTTGGTGCATTTCATCTCATCCCCTCTGTCAATAAGAAGATACCTGGGACTTTCAGGAAACCAAGGGAGAAAGAATAGTTGGGCTAATGCAGGGAAACAGCTGCTGGAGAGCAAGAAAGGCCAATACTTTTCTCCACCAAGTAATTCCCTGAGTGAAAAACAAAAATAAAAGTAAGTATCTGCTAGTGGCCTTTCAGTGCTCTGCTAGAAATGAGATACTGATCCTATCAAAAATAGTCTAGTTCCTAGGTGAAAGGTCTCCCTGTTTCAAAAGTCACCCATTTCTTGTCAGCGTCAACAGAGAGGCAAGAGAATTAATGGCATAGGGAGAATTAACTACCTCTTCACCCCTAAACTAGGTACTACCCACTAAGCGTTGGGACACATCAACAGGGGAAACTTGCCCTGCTGTTGTCTATGTTGCACTGTTTCTAACGACCTCAGCCTCCAGGACCTGCCAAGCCAGGACCTGCCAATAATGTGAAATTAAATTTAGAACAAGTAAAAACATGAAGAATTCATTCAGCTTATGTCTGGGACCTGCATCATGATGTATTTTGGGCAATGTAAACTTGTTAAAAATGCAGTGGGATTTAAAATATTGATAGCTGCTTTAAAAATGTTAACAGACTAAGCTAGAAGGACAAATTCTTAAAAGTGGCCACCTTACCCTTGTGATCCTTTTAACTGTGTAGTATTGGTATAGGAAAGCACTGATGACACTTCATACCTACAGTGGTCACTGAGGGAAGAGGAGGTCAAGAGTTGGGGATAAGGTAAAGGAAAGGAGACTTCAGAAGGTTCTGGGTACTAGAAGGGAGAAGCAGCAGACATTGTGCTATTATGCAGAGTACTGGAGCCAGCAGAGGCTGATATGACCGCTGGAAGCCTTTGTTAAACTTAATGAAATAAATTTTTAATTTTATTATCCTCAGATCAGGTTCTGTGTCCCTACGCTCTGTTTGCCAGAAGTTGGGAATGGGTGACAAGGGATAGATCACTTGATGATTACGTGTTCTGTTCATCCCCTTTGGGGCATCTGGCATTGGCCACTGTAGGAAGACAGGATACTGGGCTAGATGGACCTTTGGTCTGACCCAGTATGGCCGCTCTTATGTTCTAACGTGCAGGTCCTGCTGGTTCTATCAGGATGTCATATAAACAAATATTCCTTTACTCTCAGTCCCACCCTTTTAAATTGCATGTTTCAGCTCACTTGTATTGTTTTGCGCTAAAGCTCCAGCTAGACACTTGCAGAAATATCATCTCAGCATATAAATGTATCTAATTTACAGCTGTCGCTATGGCTGACTCAGGTAAAGAGAGAATGATTCCACATGGATACTCTACAGCTGGATGGATGCATGATGTAAGTCACCTAGTAGTTAGCTGATCAATGGGAGTATGGGAGGGATTTTACCCCTTTCCCCCTACAGAGACAGCCACTGGAAGAAGCTGGGTGACTAATGCAGGTGACTACTGAGTTTGGTTACCTTTTAGAAGTTGGTAATTTCAAGGCACTAAAGGACTATATTTCTAACCTTAGACCAATTATTTGTCCTGTCAGAATTCCTCCAGTCAAAAATATGGAACTGCCCATGGCCATAGCACCTCGGAGATGTTTTGGGGCAACCTCCCCTATATAGAGTGGTTGCACACAGATGCCAATACCTATAGATAGAAGAGGAAACATTTTCCTGTTATAAATTAAACATTATTAGCTTTTGACTTGGTAAATGACATTCTGTATGGACCTGTGTCCAAGGCACTTTGTCCTGTTATCATGTTCTACTTGGACAGTGAGTATCAGGGGAATGTGTTTAGCTTTGACACCCCCTTAGCAGAACATTAGCTTGTGCTGGCTTCTTGACACTTTGTAATTGCCCATTTTAGTCATCCCTAAAACTTCAAAGGGCCTGTGAATCACTTAAAGCATTCTGATCTATTTTACTGTTGAATATGTGGGACCAAATTCTTTGCTGCCAAGACAGTGAGTCATGGAACACACATTAGCGGGAGTGTCCCATGATCCCTAGGATGACTTAGTGAGCTGTAGCTCACGAAAGCCTATGCTCAAATAAATTGGTTAGTCTGTAAGGTGCCACAAGTACTTCTTTTCTTTGTGCTACCATGACATGTCTTCCGCAGTAGGCTGCAACATATGATGAGGTATTTTGCCTATCACACTGTTTCCTGTTTGTAGTGTTGTTGTAGCTGTGTCAGTTCCAGGATATGAGAGAGACAAGGTGGGTGAATGTTTTATTAGATATCACCTCATCTTGGGCTTGTCTACACTACAACGTAGGTTTCAGAGTAGCAGCCGTGTTAGTCTGTATTCGCAAAAAGAAAAGGAGGCCTTGTGGCACCTTAGAGACTAACAAATTTGTTTGAGCATAAGCTTTCGTGAGCTACAGCTCACTTCATCGGATGCATACTACATCTTAGGTTGATGTAAGTTACATCGCTCAGGGGTGTGAAAATGACACACACACACACCCCAAGCACCGTAACTGACATCAATTTAAAGCGCTGTCCACACCGCACTATGTTGGCAGGAAACGCTCTCCCATCCACATAGCTTCCGCCTCTCGTTGAGGTGGCGTAATTATGCCAACAGGAGAGCACTCCCCCATCAGCATAGCATGTCTTCACCTGACGTGCTACAGAGGCACAGCTGCATTGGTGCAGCTGCACTGATGTTGCACAGTAGTGTAGATTAGCCCCTTAACTCTCACGCTATTTCCTGACACAGGTGCCTTGCCCTGATCTTGTCTGAGTTTTTCCTCTCCTTGTTCTTCTGCCTCTATGCTACTGCCGCGAGAATCTACCCAGCCTGTTCTATTCCTTTCTCAGCCACCCTTACATCTTCCCTTTCTCCTCACAATCTGTTGCTGATTTTTTTTTTTTTTTTTTTGAGCTAGGGATCCCATTGCCAATACTATTGTTTAAATCATCACTCCCTGTGTCATAAATATAAAGGGAAGGGTAAACCCCTTTGAAATCCCTCCTGGCCAGAGGAAAACTCCTCTCACTTGTAAAGGGTTAAGAAGCTAAAGGTAACCTCGCTGGCACCTGACCAAAATGACCAATGAGGAGACAAGATACTTTCAAAAGCTGGGAGGAGGGAGAGAAACAAAGGGTCTGTGTGTCTGTTTTTATGCTGGCTTTGCTGGGGACAGAACAGGAATGGAGTCTTAGAACTTTTAGTAAGTAATCTAGCTAGGTATGCGTTAGATTATGATTTCTTTAAATGGCTGAGAAAAGAATTGTGCTGAATAGAATAACTATTTCTGTCTGTGTATCTTTTTTGTAACTTAAGGTTTTGCCTAGAGGGATTCTCTGTGTTTTGAATCTAATTACCCTGTAAGGTATCTACCATCCTGATTTTACAGAGGGGATTTCTTTACTTCTATTTACTCCTGTTTCTATTAAAAGTCTTCTTGTAAGAAAACTGAATGCTTTTTCATTGTTCTCAGATCCAAGGGTTTGGGTCTGTGGTCACCTATGCAAATTGGTGAGGCTTTTTATCCAACATTTCCCAGGAAAGGGGGGGTGTAAGTGTTGGGAGGATTGTTCATTGTTCTTAAGATCCAAAGGTCTGGGTCTGTAGTCACCTAGGCAAATTGGTGAGGCTTTTTACCAAACCTTGTCCAGGAAGTGGGGTGCAAGGTTTTGGGAAGTATTTGGGGGGAAAGACGTTTCCAAACAGCTCTTCCCCAGTAACCAGTATTTGTTTGGTGGTGGTAGCGGCCAATCCAAGGACAAAGGGTGGAATATTTTGTACCTTGGGGAGGTTTTGACCTAAGCTGATAAAGATAAGCTTAGGAGGTTTTCATGCAGGTCCCCACATCTGTACCCTAGTGTTCAGAGTGGGGGAGGAACTTTGACACCCTGTATGTCAGAACAGAAGTGTTTCTTGTCACAGTCCAGGGCAACTGCACCCATATTTCCCCTCTGTGGTTCAGCAATGGCTCCCGCTCTCTGGCTACTGGCTCACCTGGCTGCCACCTCTTTTGGGTGGAGACACAGCCTCTCTCCTTTCTAACTGGGATGTCTCCAGGCTGACCAGTTCCTTGCCTGCACTGTGTTATTCCCAGCAGAGACAGACTGCTCCAGCAGGCCTGCTTGCTTTCTCTTCAGAGATAGAGAATAGTGTGACTGCCCAGTTAGAGTTATCACACAGCTCTTCGATATGCAAGCCTCTTTTATTCTTAAGGTAAGAGGACTACAGAGAAAACTTTTTAAAAACTATAAACGAACCTACATGCATGCTAATAAGCTTACTAGAGATCACCCCAACCCTAACATGGGCTCTGGCAGAAGAAGTTCTTCAACATCCTAGCCAAGGGGTTTCCTTGTGATTCCAGGTTCATCACAACTTCAGTTCAAAACGAGCACTGAGTTTTACAGGGTCTGAGTAGACCAGTCCTTCCAACTCTTCTGTAAGTATTGGGGCCATCCATGGACCAGGAGTCCTATGCATTTGCTAGATCAGGAAGAAAGCCCTGAGCCTGTCTAAAACCAGGATATTTATCCAAAAACCCTTTCTTTCTTTGTTGGTCCCTGGAGAATCCAGTTTGAAGTAGTATGTATAAACCTATCCAGGAAGTGGCTTCAAAGGGGCCAAAGGAATTACACTGGCACCCCTTCCACCTAGAGGAGTTACATAAAGTTCCATACACAACATGCATTTTTAATACAGTGGACCCCAAAGGTGTTAAGTTAAACCTTACTGAATTAGATTTAATTCAGTAAGGTTTAACTTATCTTAAATCCACAAGGTTTGTCCAGGATATTGTCCATCTGACACAGTTCTCTTTGCCATTATTACCAGTATAATGAGTTCATATTACACCCAGGCCAATACCATAGCAGTAGGGTTGTGCTAGGCACTGGATTTTAATAGAAAAGGGATTACTGGGCAAAAAGTCTAGAAGACTAGAAACAAGATTGTAGTAGTGATAGTCTATATTGTTTTAATTTAGTAGCATTTACATTACAATTGTAGGGGAACATCCCTGTCTCCAAGTCTGTAAAGCAACATGTAAATTTACAGCAGTATCTAAAGGATTATCATTAATAATAATAATTATATGTTCTAATACCATTCACCATAATTTATTAAAGGCAAGAAGAAGAGAAATGCATTTACCTGTGTTTACGCCAATCAAAAACCTGCCAACCATCAATAACTCAAACAATCCTGTTGGAAAACTGATCCCCATTAAAATGGAGGCCAGTATCGCTATGAAATTGTTCACCAGAAGAGCTCCTTTTCTAAAAGTAAAAATAACAAAGGTCACAGAAACATACTGTTATAAGAAAAATGCCTTACAATAGTACCGAGAAAAGGCTTTGCATTTCAACAATACAGTACTCACTGGAAATTGGGAGACCTGATGCCTGCCTACTTTATATTTAAAAACAGACATGCCTAATAATGTGTGTGTATGTGATCTCACTCATGCACATGGAGTATGTTTCTTTATTTGCATGCAAGGTGCTTATGGAATACCTGTAAAGTATATGAATTCTTTGCAGCATGCAGGACTGGCTCAAAGGACAGGTGATCAGCGTGCCCGCCCTGGGCAGTGTTGTGATAACTGGGGCTATACATTTACTCTCTAACAGTGAGCTCAACTACAAAAATATGTAAAAGTTCATAAGATGTCAAAAAACCCTATAATAACAAACGGTGGGAAAAGGTACAAAAAGCAGACAGAAAAACTCAATTAGTCTAAACAGAAAGGCCTACTGATATGGTTTAAGGACTATGTTGAAATCATGCTTGGCAAAAACCGAAGACATGGAACTGAAAATTAATTAACCAAAACTGGTTTGTTGGATTTTAGGCCTAATTGGTGTAAAAAAGATAAGGGAAGGGGCTGTTGCACCCATCAGTCCTTTTTGGGTCCTTAAAGAAAGAGACTTTGTGGGGAAAATAAGGAAGAACAGATGGAGGCTACTGGATAGAGCTTCCCATCATAGCTGCCACCCCCACCATCTCCTGGCAGCAGACCTTCTTCATACTAATCTTGAGGGATGCCCTGACCATCTCGGGCCAGAGAGAGGGACCCAGTTCACATTGCCACTGCTACCAGCTCCAGCTGAATCCCAGCACCCACTGAGATGAGACAGAATCACACTTTAACAGCAGCTCCAGCCCATATCAACTAACCTCTTCTCTTTCCCCAAAGGACAGGTATCACTGTCTTTGATACCATCTAAGAGACTGTTAGACAAGGGTTTTTCCCTTCTAAAACTGTCTCCAGCTAAATGGAAAGGGACAAGGGATGTTGTTAAAATGAAACCCTTACTTAATACTTTACATTTCAAATGTTTTAACTGTTTTTCCTTTTTTTCTGTATCTTTAATAAAAGGTTAAAGGGATGTTTAATGGTACGTTTGCCATTGTACTAAGCAGACTGAGGTCTCTCTATACCACTCCTGGACCTTGTTTAACACTGTTTAGTGTTGGACAGTGACTGGGTTATGTTAGCACCTTTGGTTAATACAACATTCAGGGAGCACCAAATCCCTGGGGATGGGAGAGAAGGGAGCAGATGATACAGAACCTCCAGGCTGGGCCTGGCTCCAGCCCCTGCCTAGCCCTGGGAGAGAGGTATCTGAAAGACAACTCCAGCTGCTCTCATTTAGTGGGTCTGGCTCCCACCAGCAGCCTCTTCTTTGAGTTGACCACACTGGGAAATCAGAGTTCCTGCATTCCCTTCCACACACTGTTCTGCCCCTATTCCCCAGCTCTCGCTGTGCAAAGTGCCCCTGTGGGTTGGGGTCTTGGCAGAAAGCACAGCTCTGGGACTGCAGTAGACTGGGAGGGAATGGAGTGGGGATGCTAGTGGGGTAGGGGTGGGCCATGTGCCCTGGGCCATGTGCTGTTGTGGGGCAGGAGGGATTGTGGCAACCTGTGTTCCACTGTTATTTATTAAGAGGCTGGCAGAAGAATGTAAGAGCTGGACTCTAGGTCCTGGTCCCAGTCAGCCACCAGCCTTGGCCCAGTCATGTTCACAGAAGACTCCTTTCTCAGAACATGGGGCACTGTTCCTTGCTCTGGTGCCTGCTGCCTCAGCTGCTGCTTTGAAAAGCCCAACACAAATAAAGCTTGCCAGCCATCCTGGGCACCACATCCCTGTTGTCCTACTCCTTTTTTCCCTCCTCAGACAGGCAGGGATGTGGGGGGCGGGAGAGGGAGAGGGTGTTTTCCACCCTGGCCATCAGGACACCTAGGGCCAACCCTGGCAGCATGTGTATACTAGTGTGCAGGTTGTATATCTATACAGGGTGCGTATACGCACGCCTACAATGTCTATCTTCTCTATGACTGTATGTGTTTTATGCTGCATGGAGTGCACATATGCTTAAATATAAAGGGACCTGATTTGATATTGACAAAGAAGGGTTTGATCAGAAGAACTGGACGGGCGGGTTGTAATTCAGAGCTCTTCTTCCAAGTTCATGTGACTGGAGGCCAGCCTGGAGATCATGTCCCAGGGATACTGTAGAAGTTCCCATTCCTTATTAGCTAATACTGATTTCTCTTTCTAGTTAAATAACTGGAAGAGTCTTCTGGATGAAGCATGTTTCCTTCTGAGCTCTTTCTCTATTTGATTTTATCACTTTTCAGTCACAAAAAAGGAAAAGAAAACAGGATTTGCTGCCAAACCTTCCATTGATGTGCTTAACTCACCTGCCTAGTCTAATCGCCACGCTGCCTCCAATGTGAGCTCCACACAGACCTCCAAGGGAAAATATGGAAGCAATGACAGACCAGAGGAGAGTCAGCAAGCTTGGATTCAGTTCTGTCTGATAGCGACTGCTCCAAGTTTCATTTAGGAATTTGTGGATGTGCTGAAAATACAGAGTGGTGAATCAACTTGCATCTCAATAAACAATTGATCACTTAGCCCAAATGCTTGAGATCCCATCCTCAGAGCCAACATGTGTAAGGGGAAACATCTTACTGAATATCAGCCATTCCCGGAAGAGCTGTGTTACACAAAAATGCTACTAACTAGTTGCAAATTAGCAGAATCCTGACTCACTCATACAGCCAAAACATAGTTTCCCTACTTCAAAAAGACTGTTGTGTGCAGTGTTGCTGTCATGCTTTATCTCAGGGGCGACTGCCTTTAAGTAATGGATGAATGATCCTTCCATATAAAGTTAATAAAGAGCTTTCACATCCTTCTGAATGAAGGGGTGTGGCTGGGTGGGGTGGGTGTGACTCTCAGTGGGATTCATGCTCCTAAATCACTTGTGCTCTTTTCAAAATCCCCCCCTTAATGTAGATCTCAGAGTAGGACAGGATTTCTGCGCTACTCAGACAAGAGATGTGATACTAGTCTTGGAAAGTTACTCGTGGGTTTTTATTAACTGAGTCTGTCAAGAAGCTCCAGACTAGTTGGACTGATGGTAGCTAAGGTGGAAAAGACCTGTTAGGTCACATACAGTTCATCTCCCAAGAAGCCAATGCAGGCTTGTTCCCTTTTTAGTCTTTTAGCCAGTTTAGTTTTGAAAGTCACTTCCCAGGGGTGACTCTTCCACAACTCAATAATCTCACTGTTAGGAAATTGATCCTGATAATCAGCCTAAATTTTCTTTTTCTTAATTTGATCCCAGGACTCATAGTAATGCTGTCTTAAGCCACCCTAAGTATTCTTCCTCCTTCCTTGGGACATACACCTTTCATTTATTTGTAAACTGTTAACCTACACACCCACTGAGTGAATCCAATGGAAATTTCATTCTAAGTCCCTGTTTTTAGTGGCTTATAGCGTTTTACCACTATCCATGTCTCAGTCCAAATAAAAATCCTAGATGCCCCAAATCATAGGCGTCGACTCTGTGGGTGCTGCAGGGCTGGAGCACACACAGAAAAAAATTAGCGGGTGCTTACCACCTCCCAGTAGCCAGCACGTCCCCCCTGCCGGCAGCCCTGCTGATCAAGTTTTCCCCCTCTCTTCCATCACCTCCCGCCTGCTGTAGATCAGCTGTTCTGCGGCGTGCAGGAGGCGCTGGGAAGGAGGGGGAAGAGTGGGGACAGGGTGTGCTCTGGGGGGAGGGGGTGGGAAGAGGCGGGTGGGGGTGTGGCCTTGGGGGAAAGGGTGGAGTGGGGGCAGAGCAAGGGTGGGAAGAGGGGGGTGGGGTGAGGGTCTGGGATTGAGGGAGGAGGTCAAGCACCCCCCAGGTAGAGGGGAAGTCAGCACCTAACACCGTGAAATGACTGCAGATTTCACTTTCAGAGTCTCTGGAATCAGCGTGCATCATACTTTCTGGTCAGCAAAAAATCCAAAGAGCAGACAAACAGCACTATTTTCTCACCCCCTGCTCTCTTTCCAGCATACAACTTATCTGTTCATGGTTAGTATATTTTAACCATACTAAGAGCACTAAATGTTGTAACAAAGGAAAGCTGCAAGTTTAATTGGCAGATCAGTCTGCTGTTAGCAGAAATGCACACCCATCTTTTTCACAGGGCCATTCTACCCCAATTCTCTCTGGGTCCTCTACTGTAAATATGCAGGACACTCAAGACCACTAAGAGCAGGCGCAGAAGCTAAAAGTTGGGTGACAGCTTTTGAGGGACATTTTCAGGTATAAAGAAATGCAAAATTTCTTGACCCCCCCCTAAAAATGTTTTTTTCTATCAGCTGCCATGATCCTGTCCGTAACACTTTGTGCTAAGCCAGACACAGAAGTTAAAGGGTGAAAAGATTTATTTTATCATCTAGGTCCTTCCCTTGAGTCCTCCAAGGAGGATTATGTCCCTCTGATAACTTGTCAGTTGGCACTCTCTGCTGAATTGATCAGACATGGACCAAATCAATGTTATATGTAACTGAAACACAAACGCACTGGAAACTCGCTTGGAAACTCAGAGAGTCATCCAAAATCCTACAAATGAAAGGTCGCCTGCTCCCACGGAAGTCAATGTGAGTTTTGCCATTGACATCAGTGGAACAGTACGGGGACTAAAATGTACAAGAATGGGAACAGTAAAGATGGTGCCTTACCACAGTGGGTGCATTGATAATGGAAACATTATATCCATATTGAAATGTCCCTCCAATTCCGACAGCACAAACAGCCAGAAACAGTGTCCAGCTGGGCAGCTATAGAAAGAAACAAAGAGTAACCAGGGCATGAGACATGATGGAGCCTAGACTATTAGGAAACAGAAAAGGAGGACTTATGGCACCTTAGAGACTAAGCTTTCGTGAGCTGTAGGTGTAGCTCATGAAAGCTTATGCTCAAATAAATTGGTTAGTCTCTAAGGTGCCACAAGTCCTCCTTTTCTTTTTGCGAATACAGACTAACATGGCTGCTACTCTCATCTCCGTGTGATGTTAAGCACAATGCAGGAACAGCTTCAGTGAAACTGGAGCAGAGATGGTAACACACGCTGCCTTTCAGTAACACCAAACAGTTGCATACATCTCCTAAGTTGCAACCAGGAAACAGAACAGCAGCTTTGCTTGGTACTTTGAGGGCATGTGACTGCCTAAGCTGATACAACGCCTAGGTTCTCACAAAGGCATGTCTAGTGACATAGGTTCTAACATATCTAATGGAGGTGAATGGCTTTTAACTATTAACGGATTAACATTAACTATATATACTAAAAACCAACAAGGGGGCATAGAGCCATGAAAGATCAACCCATGGTCCAGAGGATTTTCTCTTGCACTGAAATGCAGAGGCAGAAATAAGGCCCCTGTTCTGTCACTGTGAACCAGGAGGCAGTTCTGTGCAAACAGATTCTCACCAGGCATTGCAGGGTGTTTCTATACTTTTATTGTTAATGAGAAGCAGTGGTTTTAGAACTGTGCCTTCCTCTGACCATATGCAGAATTGTTCTGTTGCCTCTTGCTCTTCTCTTTTCACAGCTGGAAAAAAGGTCATTACTAATAGCAACTAAGAGTGCTGAAGACAGGGCGGTTGCCCACTATGGCCCATATTCAGACGTGATGTGTGGGGGTGGACACACAGGGCCACATGCCACCCCCCAGATTTCTGCCAGGGTTTATATTTTTATTTCTTTTTTTGCAGGGAGGGGATTAAAAACATGAGTGCACAGTAGTTTATTTCAAAGCAGAGATGCCAGCAATCGCAAGCTGCTCCCCCTTTGTCCTCCCCCTTTGCAGCCTCAGCTCATGCTGGCGCTGACTGACAAGCGACAATGGGGCCCATGCGTGTGGGGCAAATTCCGCACTTGCCCAAGGCTTGCAGGGTTGGGCCCACCATGGGATCACTGCCAACCCATGGGACCAGGCACCTGCCCTGGTGTTTGTTCAGGACTCACAAAGGGGATATAAACAGGGCCATGGGGTGGCTAATGCACAGGAGCCCCAGCCAGGGGGACTTTGGAAGCCAGGCTGGAAACCACCCAGCCTCCAGGGGCTCCCGGGTTTCCTGTTGACTCAGAGCTGGTCACATGGTGCCACCGAGCCCACATGGCAGCTGGCGGAGCTGAGCCAATAAAATGATCTCGGAGGCCGGGTGAGAGGCAAGAGCAACAGCTGGGTGCTGCAGGGAAGGACTACTGCTTTCAGGGAGGGAAGACTGAGGGGAAGGGGAAGGGCCTGCCCGTGAGGGCGGTGAGGTGAGCTTTTCAGGAGGGTGGCCAAACCTTTAAATTGTGCCTCTCCCCCCACTTTCAACAGTTACGTGTCACCTCCATGTGATTCGCACAGTGCTGCAGGCAAATCAGACAACAACCACCAACTGTTGCTCTTGTCTCATGATTTCTTACTTGTAATTGTACAGAATTATTATTTTTATAATTAATCATTTGATGGAATTAACTCATTACTGGCTTCTACTCTTAGAAATGTCCCCACATTCTTCTTATGAGCACGACAAGTCTTTACAATGCTAAGAACGCTGTATTCACCCTAAGGCAAAAAGGTTTCTGTTAGCACCTACCACAGCCATAGGGTCACTGTTCTGGACCTACAGCATATGGACACAAAGAAATTAAGTACTGAATAGTTGATGCTGAATAAACAACAAATAATAATAGTTATGCAGACCAAGCCATCCACAAATGCAGCATCACTGAGGAACAGTGCAGTTCAACAGGTCTGGTATGGAAATAGGAGACAGAACTCATAGGTTCTATTCCCAGCTCTGGTACTGACTCCTTGTGTGACCTGAGTAAACCATTTAAACCACCCCGTGCCTCAGTTTACCATCTGTAAAACAGGGATTTTAACCTTTTGTGTACTTTAAACTCTACAGACAAACTGATAAGAATTATTATTTTATTGTTATGGAAGCATATTCATTGCCTTATTTAATTTGAACTAAAACTGTTACATTTTGGGTTGAATCCTTCTTATAATCTGCACTGAGACTCCTATTTCAGTTCTGATTTTTCTTTCTGAAAAGATCCCTCAGGGAACATCTGGTATTCGAGGCAAGGTTAAACACCACATGAGTGCAGGGCTCCATTCTTTAAAAAAAAGTAACAAAATCATTAAGATACACACACGTCATACTAAGTAACTGTGTGATCTGATTATTGTCCTTCCTTTCCCATTTCTGCCCATCTCTGTCTATCATTTTCACTTGCTATGTCATGTTGTTTAGAGCTATGTTCTTCAAAGTTGGAACCATATCTGTACTTGCTCAGTGAGCTGCCCAGCCATGACATTTTGTGACATTATTACATCCATTTAGAAACATGACACTAATCAAAAGACTGTTCCATTTAACTTCATGGTGGGGCTAAGGAAAGGTTCCGGAAAAGTTCCATGACAACCTCCCTTTATGTGCGGGAAAAGTCTCAAATCCATTTCCTTATAAGCCTAATTATTTCCTTTGAGAGATTCTGATTTAAAGGTACAGCACAAAATAACTGGAGAAAGTTTCATTTGAAAATCATTGGTAAAGTTACAAAACTCCATACCCCGCAGGCATCTTTACTGGTAAGGATAATTCTGCTTACCTTGCTGGGGCTTCTAGGACCTTTCAGCAGAAGCTGGCACTCCATTCTTAGTATTAGGCTGGATTAGATTTCCCTTGCAAACTTTAACAAGCTACAGTACAAGAATGAGAGATGCCATATACATTGAAGTTATTATTAATTATTATTATTATTATTTGCTATTAGTGCTAATGTAAGAAAATTGAGATTCTTTATTCCAGCTCTGGCACTCCAGCTTCTTCCCTTTGGAACAGTTTTTTTTGTGACAGAAATATTCAACTCTCTCATAAAGTCACAGTTTGAAGAGCTCTCTCAATAAACCTTTTGACATTAAACTGTGAAAAATCCCTTCATTTCAGTCACTCAGGGAAACATGCACATTAGCTGTCTTTTAGTTATGGGCAATATTTTGGCCACTAAAGAAAGCAAAAGGACAGTTACCTTGTGATTTGCTGTCAAGTCTCCCACTGTCCATGATCCTGTAATAGTTTGCTTACTGCATTCCATTGATTATAGATTGAAGAGTGGAGTTAATAAAATTAAACAGTGTGTGAAACCAGAAGACCTTGTCCCTAAACACAACTCTTTAATCTGCTGGCCCTTCAGGCACAAGTAGGAAGCACTGAGCTTCTCATCTGACTAGGATTTAACACACTGCCCAGAACAACTGAGCCAGATCTGAACTAACGCATGGCACCAGCTCTGAGGGAGAATTAATTACTATCAGCTTCTGTAAATACTGGAAGCTTACAAAGTATGGGATAAAAGCTCAAAATAATAAGGAATATATTTAACTATTTATTTTATTGTCCCCAAGCAACTTTGCTGAGAGGTTTCTTAGCCATGCTGGAGGATGGTGAGATTCATCACTCAACAGACCAGTATTTCCTTTACCATTTTGTCATGTATATAAGAAGGTCACTGGAGACTGAACATTTTGAGTGAATGTACAAACTTCAGGGTACATAAAAAAACCTGTGACTGACATTTTTTATTCCCAAGTTTAGTGCTTTTAATTAGGTACCCTCTGCATGTCCAGTCTCCACCTTCTAGCATGCAGTGGGGAGCATATTTTCTTTAGAAAGAAATTGCAGACGAGTGTTTTTTTCAAATGTCATTTGCTTCATTTGGGTTCAGGGATTTGGCTGGAAGGGGGTGATCAGGGATGGGGAGGGAAGAGAGGAGGGAGACAGTGGGAAGAAGGCGGGGTCTGGGCAGAGTGGGGACGGGGCCTGAGGCACAGCAGGGGTGGAGTAGGGGCGGGGCCACAGGCAGAAGAGGTGGGCTGGGGACTAGCCTCCCCAAGCGGCAGCGTCACCAACTGCCTATGACAGCAGGTAAGAGCGTCGGCTCCCGCACACCCAGCGCACTGCAGTCTCCTTAGGCAGTGTTAGCCGATGGCCAGGGATGTTTGGTGAGGTGCCAGCTATGCCCGTTTTATACCATCCGTGACTTTAACCGCTAGGACGCACTGTCCCTTCGCGGCGGGCAGCCCGGGCTAGGCTGACGGATGCCCCAAGGTCCTAACCACCCGTGACTTTAACTGCTAGAGCTCAGAGCTCCTTCGCAGCGGGCAGTCAGGATTGACTGACAGGTGCCCCAAGAGTTTGCCCCGTGGAGGCGACACAACTCAACGCTAGGCTCTTAGTACTCTCACCTAATGGCCAGGCTTTCTAGCCAAAACGGCTGAGGTTCTTTAATTGTGTTGGCTGCTTTACAGTAAACCAGAGAAACAAGTCAGGCTTATGCACAATGGTTACCAAAATTTATTAAACTAGATTCTAATCATGTGGTTACAAAATTGCTAGTGCCTACTTATTTAAATGTAGAGATGTTACACACACAAACAAGTTACAAACTGAAGCCACAATCCCAAAGAAAGAGAAAGAAAACAAAGTATAGAGCTCTATTTCAAAATATGTGTACACTAAAGATAGGAGATCAGGTGTGGGTGCTTCTTACCCTCCTTGCATCTCTCGATTCCAGCGGTGCCAAGCCAGGATCGGTCACTCAATTCCGCGGAAAGACGAATAAGGGACAAGGCTTAGGGACCCTCTTAGCTGCAGAAGCCTTGGGAGGCTGTCACTTATCTGACCAGCAGATAGATAGTGAAAAGCACTCAAAAATCATGGTGCTGTAGGTCCCCTACTTATACCTCTGTACTCCTTTATTCTCTTTCTCCTTTCTATGCTAAATTGGGGCTGGTCTGTCGGGGTGACGCCAGCTCTCGCAAGAGTAGTTCACACTTGCAAGGGAGAAACAATAAGTTTCGACTACTGGACACTTCTTTTATCAGGGTAAATATTTTCCCACCTAGGATGTTGGTGTGTGTGCATCATGCTGTTTTAGTAGGGGCTAAGAGCCATGTCTGTCACAGCGCCTCTGCCTGCTGTGAGCCTAATCGTTGTATACGTTCCCAGAGGCACATTGTCGCAGCACACCTGTGCTTCTCACAGCTTCAAAGGCTGTGCTGGAATTTATGTTGAGTGCCCTGTTACGTGTGTTTCCAGCAATGCTGGTCTGAGGGGGGGGGCTGGCTGTCTGGCTACAGGCAGGGGCCGTATTCACAGAGCTGAATGCGCCGGCGCAGTGTATTCTGCATGAGGGAGAGGGTTTGGGGGTCTCTGCAGGGAACTGTGACTCTCTGCCACCGTGAGGTGGGCCGGGCCGCTCGGTATCCTTTGCTGCCTCATCCCTCCCCTTCCCCCAGGCTGTGGGCCCAGGCTGCCATAGGGTGTGGGGCACCAGTTTAATAACACTGCGTAGGGTCCCATAAATCCTAAGGATGGCCCCCCCAACTCCCAGCATGCCCCAGTATGCACATGTGTGCGCATACACACCCTGGAGCTACAAGTCCCAGCATGCCCCAGCTTCGGCCTTACCCCTCCCACCAGAACTACAACTCCCAGCATGCCCCAGTAGAGACAATCGTGCGAATACAGACCCTGGAACTACAACCCCCAGCATGCCCCAGGTTCGGCCTTACCCCTCCCACCGGAACTACGACTCCCAGCATGCTCCAGTATGCACATGCGTGCGCATACAGACCCTGGAGCTACAAGTCCCAGCATGCCCCAGCTTCGGCCTTACCCCTCCCACCAGAACTACAACTCCCAGCATGCCCCAGTATTGACATGCGTGCGCATACAGACCCTGGAACTACAACTCCCAGCATGCCCCAGCTTCGGCCGTACCCCTCCCACCGGAACTACGACTCCCAGCATGCCCCAGTATGCACACGCGTGCGCATACAGACCCTGGAACTACAACTCCCAGCATGCCCCAGCTTCGGCCTTACCCCTCCCACCGGAACTACGATTCCCAGCGTCCCGCGGCCGCTGCGCGTCGTCTCCGGGCGCGGAGAAAGGCCTGGAAGGGAGCGCGGCTGAGGGGCCCGGTCCGCCCCGGCGCCGGCCTGGAGGTTGGTGCGCGGCCCGGGGAGCGGCCTCCCTCAGGGGCTATTTTAGTCCCGCGGGTGCTTCTGAGGGGGCGCGGGACCCTGGAGCGGGGGCGCAGCGGCGGCCTGCCGCGCTCCGGGGCGCCTGGTCTGTCCCCGCGGCGCGGGGTCGGCCCGGGGGCGCCGGCGCGTGTCTGGGTCCGTTACCGCTGGACCCCGCGGCTGGCTTTACGCCTCCGCCGGGGTCCCTCCGGTCCGCGCCGCCCTGGAGCCTGGCGTCCACTCCGTTATGCCGGCAGAAGATGCTCCTGCCGGCGTCGCTTCGGGCCGCGCCGCGGGGACGGTTTCCTCGCGGGGCTGCGTTTTTGCGGGGCGTGAAGAGTCCCCGCGCCTGGGAGAATTCGGCCTCGTCCGCGCTGGCACGGGAGAGGGCTGAAAATTTCGCGCTCGGGGGGGGGGGTGCGAGAGCTCCCCCCGAGCGCTGCGAGCGTCAGCGCTGTCAAGCGGGGTGCGGACGGGGCGCTGGCGGCTGCTCCCCGCGTGGGAAGGCAGGGCGGGTTGGGGGCGCTGGGAGCGCTTCTCCCAACGCCGGTGCCGCGACCCCACAGCCACCTTGAAGCGCGGGGGGGCAGCGCTTTGGCGCTGAGTAGTGAAGACGTACCCTCTGGCTGCGCTACGCAGCTTTTAGCGACACAGCTGTGCCGCTAAACGCCCTGCAGCGTAGCTGCTGTTGGTTGCCAGGAGAGAGTTTTCCTGCCGACAGAAAACTTCCACCCCCCGCGAGTGGCAGCAGCTCTGTTGGCAGGAGAGTGCTCCCGCTGACAAAGCACTGTCCACACACGCGCTTTTCGTTGGTAAAACTTTTGTCATTCGGGGGGGTATTTTTTTAACACCCCTGAACTACAAAAGTTTTGCTGATGAGGTGCCAGTGTAGACATACCCTTAGGCTTTGCCTACACTGGCAATTGAAAGACAAAACTTTTGTCCTTCAGAGGTGTTTAAAAAAACAAACACACACAACAACCCCTGCCCAAAAGACAGAAGTTTTGTCTAGGACAAGCACTGGTGTGAACAGTGCTTTGTTGCTCCTGCTGACAATGCTAACACGGTTCATTGTGGGTGGAAGATTTTTGTCGGCAGGAGAGCTGTCTCCTGCTGGCAAACAGTGGCTACACTGTGCATCTTTTAGTGGCATGGCTGCAGCGGCACAGCTGCGTGGTGTAGATGTAACCATAGTTAAGCAGACTTAACCTCTGTTGTAGGCACCACTAGGTCAACAGAAGAATTCTTCCCTTGATCTAGCTTCCACCTCTGAGGATGGATCACAGCAATTGGCGAACCCCTCCTGTTTCTGTAGCAAGTATCTGCACTGAAGTGATAAAGTGGCACAACTGCAGCTGTGCAATTGTCGCATTTTAAGTGTAGACATAACCTTAGTTTGTTGGAGAAACTAGTAAATGATACCAGCAAAAGAACTGTTTTCCTGTATAACTGCATCCACACTAGGGTTCTTACTGACATAATTTTATTATTAAGACAAAAGCACACCCTAACCAACAAGACCATGCCAGCAAAACCTCTAATATAGACCTGGCCTTTTCCTCACTGATGCTTATGTGGCATGTTTGCTTATAGTCACTCTGTTCTGGGTTGGTTTGTCTTTTCCCCCAGGTACAGATGAAAATGACAACCCTGGGCAGATCCTTTCAAGGAGTTCCTCCTGTTCCTTCTGTGGAGTTTCCTCAGGCTCCAGCAACTCTTCCTGACAGTACCTTCCAACCTAGAATCATACAGACTGAATCTCAGCCTGGAGCTGTTGGTCATGAATATCCCCAACAAACCATGGTGGTTACGGCAGGGAACAGAAATAATGTAGTAGAAGGCTCTGACCTCAGCAGCTCATACTTGCAAAGTAACCTGGACCTTGCCTCCCTAGCTGCAACTGGAAGCTATAATGAGGGCTTGACTATTGCAACAGTTTCTTTCACAAACACTGAAAACCCACCAGTCTTATTGCAACGGCAGAGTTGCACTCAGTAAGTACAAAAATAAACAAGGGGAAGGTGGGGGACAGCATCTCTTATCTATAGTGTATTTTTCTGAATGTCATAATTGGATGCTGAAATGTGGGCTTGATTTAAAAGCTATAATGTTTTTACTAAAAAGAAAAGTTATGTCCATCTGTTTGCATTTGGAAAGGAAGATGATGTCTGTCTGTATCTGTACGAGTTTTTTCATGAAGTTGATAGATTTCCACTCCATACGGCTAAATGCAGTGCCTTGCATAATGACAGGTTTCAGAGTAGCAGCTGTGTTAGTCTGTACACCCATTTTTTCATGTCCTGTGTGTATATAAATCTCCTCACTGTATTTTCCACTGAATGCATCTGATGAAGTGAGCTGTAGCTCACGAAAGCTTATGCTCAAATAAATTGGTTAGTCTCTAAGGTGCCACTAGTACACCTTTTCTTTTTGTGAATACAGACTAACACGGCTGCTACTCTGAAACCTGTCATTATGCAAGGCACTGCATTTAGCTGTATGGAGTGGAAATCTATCAACTTCATGAAAAAACTCGTACAGATACAGACAGACATCATCTTCCTTTCCAAATGCAAACAGATCGACATAACACCCATTTTTTCATGTCCTATGTGTATATAAATCGCCTCACTGTATTTTCCACTGAATGCAGCTGATGAAGTGAGCTGTAGCTCACGACTGCTACTCTGAAACCTATCAACGTTTTTACTGCTTTTTCTGTTTGCTTGGTGGTCTTTGCTCGCCAGGTGTGTTTATTGTAGCACAAGGACATTGGTGTTTTTAATCTGAAAGATCATTGTGGTGTAATCGCACTTTGTGATGGATAAGCCCTCAATGTTGAGCTGCGTATTTTGCAGTGATGGGCCTATTTGAAGTAAGGTATGAGCCATTATTGCCATTGTTTTATGACCAGGAAGTCCTTAAAGTCCCAAGATTTTGCCTTCCCTGTAGGCAGTGGACTGCACTCAACCACATGTTGAGCTACAAACCCTGCGATGCATCACAGAACAATTCCCCATTCATGCTTACAGTGGTGGTACAGAGATATCCACCAAGATACTCTAAAAGCATTAGAATGGCTTTAAAATCTTAACATTGAATTATAATCCCAGCCCGTTGCTTCTCAAATGCCATACAAAAGAAGACGGCTGTATTCTTTTTTTAATGTGGATGAAAAGTGTGTGTATCCAGATCATAGAATATCAGGGTTGGAAGGGACCTCAGGAGGTCATCTAGTCCAACCCCCTGCTCAAAGCAGGACCAATCCCCAATTAAATCATCCCAGCCAGGGCTTTGTCAAGCCTGACCTTAAAAACTTCTAAGGAAGGAGATTCTACTACCTCCCTAGGTAACACATTCCAGTGTTTCACCACCCTCTTGGTGAAAAAGTTTTTCCTAATATCCAACCTAAACCTCCCCCACTGCAACTTGAGACCATTACTCCTTGTCCTGTCCTCTTTTACCACTGAGAATAGTCTAGAACCATCCTCTCTGGAACCACCTCTCAGGTAGTTGAAAGTAGCTATCAAATCCCCCCTCATTCTTCTCTTCTGCAGACTAAACAATCCCAGTTCCCTCAGCCTCTCCTCATAAGTCATGTGTTCCAGACCCCTAATCATTTTTGTTGCCCTTTGCTGGACGCTCTCCAATTTATCCACATCCTTCTTGTAGTGTGGGGCCCAAAACTGGACACAGTACTCCAGATGAGGCCTCACCAATGTCGAATAGAGGGGAACGATTATGTCCCTCGATCTGCTCGCTGTGCCCCTACTTATACATCCCAAAATGCCATTGGCCTTCTTGGCAACAAGGGCACACTGCTGACTCATATCCAGCTTCTCGTCCACTGTCACCCCTAGGTCCTTTTCCGCAGAACTGCTGCCTAGCCATTCGGTCCCTAGTCTGTAGCGGTGCGTTGGGTTCTTCCGTCCTAAGTGCAGGACCTTGCACTTATCCTTATTGAACCTCATCAGATTTCTTTTGGCCCAATCCTCCAATTTGTCTAGGTCCCTCTGTATCCTATCCCTGCCCTCCAGCGTATCTACCACTCCTCCTAGTTTAGTATCATCCGCAAATTTGCTGAGGGTGCAATCCACACCATCCTCCAGATCATTTATGAAGATATTGAACAAAACCGGCCCCAGGACCGACCCCTGGGGCACTCCACTTGATACTGGCTGCCAATTAGACACGGAGCCATTGATCACTACCCGTTGAGCCCGACAATCTAGCCAACTTTCTACCCACCTTATAGTGCATTCATCCGGCCCATACTTCTTTAACTTGCTGACAAGAATACTGTGGGAGACCGTGTCAAAAGCTTTGCTAAAGTCAAGAAACAATACATCCACTGCTTTCCCTTCATCCACAGAACCAGTAATCTCATCATAGAAGGCGATTAGATTAGTCAGGCATGACCTTCCCTTGGTGAATCCATGCTGACTGTTCCTGATCACTTTCCTCTCATGTAAGTGCTTCAGGATTGACTCTTTGAGGACCTGCTCCATGATTTTTCTGGGGACTGAGGTGAGGCTGACTGGCCTGTAGTTCCCAGGATCCTCCTTCTTCCCTTTTAAAGATGGGCACTACATTAGCCTTTTTCCAGTATTACACTGCAGATTTTTGATTATTCTGTTTGTGTGATTAGTTTGATTAATGTGCTATTAAACCATGTTAAGAGACTAAAGCTTCACAATTGGAAAAAGGCAAATACAGTGCCCATCTTTAAAAAAAGGAAGGAGGAGAGTCTGGGGAACTACAGACCGGTCAGCTTCACCTCAGTCCCCAGAAAAATCATGGAGCAGGTCCTCAAAGAGTCAATCCTGAAGCACTTACATGAGAGGGAAGTGATCAGGAACAGTCAGCATGGATTCACCAAGGGAAGGTCATGCCTGACTAATCTAATCGCCTTCTATGATGAGATTACTGGTTCTGTGGATGAAGGGAAAGCGGTGGACATGATATATCTTGACTTTAGCAAAGCTTTAGATACGGCCTCCCACAGTATTCTTGCCAGCAAGTTAAAGTAGTATGGATTGGATGAATGGACGATAAAGTGGACAGAAAGCTGGCTAGGTTGTTGGGCTCAACGGGTAGTGATCAATGGCTTGATGTCTAGTTGGCAGCCGGTATCAAGCGGAGTGCCTGAGGGGTCAGTCCTGGGGCTATTTTTTTCCCAACATCTTCATTAATGATCTGGATGATGGGATGGATTGCACCCTCAGCAAGTTCTCGGATCGCACTAAGCTGCGGGGGAGAGGTAGATACGCTGGAGGGAGGGATAGGGTCTAGAGTGACCTAGACAAATTGGAGGATTGGGCCAAAAGAAATCTGATGAGATTCAGCAAGGACAAGTGCAGAGTCCTGCACTTAGTACGGAAGAATCCCATGCACTGCTACAGGCTGGGGACTGGCTGGCTAAGCGGCAGTTCTGCAGAAAAGGACCTGGGGATTGCAGGGGATGAGAAGCTGGATATGAATCAACAGTGTGCCCTTGTTGCCAAGAAGGCTAACGGCATATTGGGCTGTGTTATTAGGCACATTGCCAGCAGATTGAGGGAAGTGATTATTCCCGTCTATTTGGCACTGGTGAGGCCACATCTGGAGTATTGCGTCCAGTTTTGGGCCCCCCACTACAGAAAGGATGTGGACAAACTGCGGAGAGTCCAGCAGAGGGCAAGGAAAATGATCAGAGGGCTGGGGCACATGATTTTATGAGGAGAGTCTGAGAGAACTAGGCTTATTTAGTCTGCAGAAGAGAAGAGTGAGGGGGGATTTGATAGCAGCCTTCAACTACCTGAAGGGGCGTTCCAAAGAGGATGGAGCTTGGCTGTTCTCAGTGGTGGCAGATGACAGAACAAGGAGCAATGGTCTCAAGTTGCAGTGTGGGAGGTCTAGGTTGGATATTAAGAAACACTAGTTCACTAGGAGGGTGGTGAAGCATTGGAATGGGTTACCTAGGAGGTGGTGGAATCTCCATCCTTAAAGGTTTTTAAGGCCCTGCTTGACAAAGCACTGGCTAGGATGTTTTAGTTGGGGTTGGTCCTGCTTTGAGCAGCGGGTTGGACTAGATGACCTCCTGAGGTCTCTTCCAACCCTCATCTATGATTCTATGATAATTAAGCACTCACTTCAAGAAACAGCAATGCTTCAGGAGAAATACATCTATTTCTTTCCCACCTTCCCCCACAAACACAGTACAGGAAAGAAACTGTCATGGAAATCAGTAAAAGGCAACTGAGCAAACCCTGTTTTAGAGTGTTCTGTCTTTATTTTTGGGAGCAAAAATACATGTGTAATGTTTAGAATGTCATGCTTCACACTTATCTGAACTTGCCTTCTACTTTGGCCATCATGGTTGAGACTAGTTACCAGATCCAAATGTTGCCCTATTTCAATTATATTCAGGTAACTAATTTCAAGGAGAGATGAGCGAAGGTAAACTGCTTCCCTTTATACTCCAACTGTCTTCTTTTTAGTTAACAGATATGTTTCTAGATTAATGCATCTTTGGCTCTCTTTTTCCCCTCATCTGATTATATCAAGGTGACCTGCACACTGAAAGCCATGGAACATCGCCCACCAGAAACATGTGCTTTAATTTTCTTGATCATGCTCAATTCTATCCAAAGGTGTAAAACACTGTTGCTAGTCAAATAACTGTTCATTCTCCCTTTCCAGAGTTTCTGTTCGCTGTGGAAAGAAGCATAAACTAGAGGAAGAGGTGGATGGGTAAGTTTAACTTGTCTTCAGTGATCTGCTTTTAGCCTGATTCGCTCTGTGTCCTGTGTGGTGGAGGGAGGTGAATGATGCATGATCCAGGGTAGAGCTCAAAAGATTGCACTGTGCTTGGGTGAGGGAATCTTTCCCAATACTACTGCTGTTTGGAACCTTTCTCAATTTGTTCTTTCCTGAACATAAACAGAAACCTTGAATCCACTCCAGTGTGTATAATACAAATCTAACTGAGTGTGTGATTCTGATTTTCTTGAAAAGGCATTTTTGTATTTATGAGGAGTTAAAATTTCTTCTTGTACATTGGAAGTGAAGTCTTTCTCAACAGACAAAGTATGCAGCTCTGTAGAAATAGGTTTGACAGACAGAGATCTTAATAGCTTTTTACAGTGTCAGAGATTTCTCTGTTGCCAACTATAAATTTGCTTTGTTTCCTAGTTGCCCTGTGAAGAAGAAGAGACTGATTGAAACTGTGCACTACTCTCCGAATCCCAGCACTGAAGAGATTCTCTGTGCAGGTCAGCAGGCAGCTGGGGAGGTAGCAAGGCAGTGCATTGGTAGTCTTCATGAAGCTGGCTTGTTAGAAATTCCCTGTGAAGATATGGATCAGACAATGGGGGAACATCAGTGCGAGGTTGCCCGCAGGAAGCTTCAGGAAATTGAGGACAGGTAAACGCAGGGATTGAGTAGAGTGGGTTTTTTCCTAGCTTTCCCTTTATTCATAGGCATCATCTAAGGGATAACTGAGTTTATTGTAGTGGGGTGACAGCACCACTGTAAGTAGGGTCGAGACTAGCTTACTGTTTAACAACTGATTTTTTTTGAAGTGCTCTGAAATCCACATGGTGACTTGGATTGTCATAACCTCATGAGAATCTGAGATACAGTGATTGGTCCAAATTTGAGGTAATTGTGAGCAAGGCATTCTCAAGATAAAGTCCCCCCAAAAACAAAAAATATCAACATTTTTCAGTTAACTTTATTTTGACACACGGGGAGCTCAAACTATGCCTCTTATCCTCTCTGAATTGGTGTTATGGAGTCAGGATTGATTTCAGCTAGTGTCCGGCACCCACTGCCCATTTGGGGATACAGTATTACAGTTATTCAGGGTTAAAGATAAATTTACGATGTTGCACAAGCTAGAGAAAGTTGCAAGCCGGAATTTTTGCAGGCAGCCTGACATGGTCACTGGGAAACTCAGGGTGATGTCCTGTAGCCATTGCATCTGAGCAACACCTATGTACTACAAGTTAAAGTCCTGCCCTTGGCAGCTTGCTGAGAATGTGTTATGCATTCTTTCTGCCTGCATTACCTAGGGGCTCCTTCTGGAAGATTTGCCCTTAGAGCAAAGCTTCTGGTTTGAGATCTAGTATTTCAGTGTTCTAAAATCCATATGCATGCTCAGATTTTACTTAAGTATTGTCAAGGAAAATAGCATAAATTAAGAGAGGAAAGATTGAATGAATGATACTAGTAAGAAGTAGCATAAAGGTAATTTAACTATGCCACATGTTCAGGAAATAGTCCCACTGTTTCTCACCATCTATCTTACATCCGTGGCCCCTGTTGTAGTATTTGAACATCTGTCTTTAATGTATTTATTCTCATGACACAGGGAGGGAGGTGATATTGTCTCCATTTTACAGATGTGGAACTGAGGCACAGAGAGACGTAAGTGATTTGCCCCAGAGCTGAGAGTTGAACCTGGGGTCTCCCAAGTCCTAGGCTAATATGCTAGCCAGTGGACCATCCATCCTTTCTGGCTGGGACTCTTGTGAAAGGAGCTGTTGAGCATCAGGAAACACATTCATAATAGAAGGCCTTATTTTAAGGACTGGTATAAGGTCAACTAATGCAGCACCAGGATACTGTTGTCAGTCAAAAGAGTAACAAACTTTATGATGATCTTGGAAAAATAAATACAGAAAACAAAATTGAAATTTCTGTAATTCATCCAGTCTACACAAACCAAGGATTCACACTTATCAGTTTCATCCTTCAAAGTGCTGTAGCTCTTGTGAAAAAGGGTCTAAAAAAAATGTAGTCATAGGTTTTTGTTTTTTTTTTTTTTAAATCAGTCACAGTAAACTTCAAAGTTGGTATCCCCCCATCTCATACAGAAAAATAAGCATTGCAGAAACTACAGTGAACACTTTAAAATGATACTTCAGCCCACAAGACAGTATGTTTTTGGATTTCAGTAGCTTAAATATAGGTGCACTCAGTGTTCTGAAAGGGTACACAGTGCTGCAGGTCAACCTTAAATCAGTGTTAACAAAGTTTTGTAGCAGTGAGTTACACCTTCAGATCGATTAGTCTGTGATGTGAGATCTGACTTTTGTAACAGCTGTCTGGATCTGCACTGTGAGGTCCATAGTGGACTACATACAGGATTTTTCTGTTTGCCCTTTTCTAGGATTTCAGTTGCTCTGCTGGGGTACATTTGTGGATATTCTTAGAAATTTATATACAAGAGCTTTACCAAAAATGCAATTTTTGCAGTGCATCCTAAGTGGTAAAGCTTTGGGTCATTCTAATGAGTACTCTGAGCAGCTGTAGCATGGGGTCACCAAAATTCAGAACCTTTCAGAGAGGCTGAAAATAATTTTTGACGCTGAACTACAGGGAGCTGAGAAGATGAAATTGTGGCTTAACTCTATATTGTGTGGTTGAACTGCATACTCTCCCCTGAATGGGATTTCAATTAGCAGTAGGTATACATATTTGTCAGTGATATGGTCAATAATAAGATGTATTATTTCCCCCTTTCCTGCCTCCATTCTTAGGATAATTGATGAAGATGAAGATGTTCATGCCGATGCGAATACTAGCAATCTGCCCACCCTTGTCCTGTCTGATACTCTTCAAAAGGGACTGAGGAGGGATTTTGATCAAGTCCTGACAAAAAAAATAATAGAGTCCATGTAAGTTCTTGAGGAAATGTTGGAGCTACACAGATAACGTACCCAAATGGGGAAAAGGGGTTTGCCTACAGAGTCCATCTCTCCTCTGTTTGAGCAAGAGTTGATTTCACTGTAATTTTTTATAGCATTACTGTTGGAAGACTCTTTGATAATGTGTGTGATGTACAGTACTATATTGTATAGCAGGGTATTATATGTAATTGCTAAACATAGAGTACTTGCAATTTACAGAAGAATGCTGAATTCATATAGACTAAAAACTCTGATTTATGGTCCCTATAATACATAATGTTATATACTCTCTCAATTTCACTAACCTTATAGCCTGCTGTTGTTCATATATGTAAGTTTCCATATCAAGGGAAAGGTCTCATAGTGTCGTGAACCATAGTGAGCTTCATGGCTGGTGCAGTGGGAGAGAAGAATTATTTCATGTTGTACATTGGGCTAGAATTGAGAGTAATGGAATGAACTTAAGAGAGGGGAAACTTATGTTGAAAATAAGGAAAACTTCCTGTTAGCTGTGAAATAATCTCCCAAGGGGAGGAATTGAACTTTCTCCAGAAGTTCGGAGAAAGCACTAGTGCATGTGCTTTGGGGGGACACTTCTGCACAGACAGTGACTTAAGTGGATGATGAAATTAGGTGGTTTTCATTTGTCACAGCTGTGATTGAGAGCTTTGATTAAACTAAGACTCCATCCCTTCTAGGAGCCGTCCCTCCATGGAGCTGGTGCTCTGGAAACCTCTCCCTGAATTCCTCACAGACAAACTGAAATCTGTTTCTGTTGCTAAAAACTACAAGCAGCAGGGGACAGAAGGGTGCCAGGCTAAGCAATCAACTCTTGGAGCCGCCTTTCAGTCACAAACTGAAACATTCTCTGAAGCACAACAAACTGTGATGTCTCCAGGTCTATATAGTAGCTTGGGAACATCTGGATGTGTAGAAGAGGAGATGGAATTATAGAAGCCAGATTTCAGGCTGAAATGGTGAATTTCTGAAGGTTTCTGTGGCTGATTTTTACTCCCTCTACCTTCCAGGTATGAGGTGTGGACCTGAAGTTGTTGGTTTTTTTTGTTTTTGTTTTGTTTTGTTTTCTGGTAACAACCAGAAGAATCTGGAGTTGGGCAGTCGCAACTTTAGGATATTGAAGAGAAGCTTTATAGGCTGTTAAAAGCAGCATCTTTTACAAGAAGTTCAGTGGCCTTTTGAGCAAGGTAGAGGTTCTCCAAATGGCTTATTGGGCCTGTCCTCTTAATTGCCTTTGTAAAGAGTAAAATGCAGAGATTGAATGTAACAGTGGTTCAGACCCCCCACTTATACTTGGTGAGCCATTCAGACTTTGGGGCATATGCTTGGCTCAGTCTGTTAGCTTCATGAGAGGCTACTCAAATGTGCTGAAAGGAGAAGATATCTCTGATTAGTCACAGGAAGAAAAACAATCCCTCCATCTACTTGGCTTGACCTTAAAATGTAAATATAGAAATTATCTGTGCTGCAGTGTGATGGGGGTGAGAAGTTATAACTCAACACTAGACTCATATGGTCTAGTTTTGGTAGAAAGTTAAATCAGTGACTCAGTTGGAAGCTGGTTACTAAATTTTGCCTAAGGGCCAGTTAAAAATGTTCAGTTTTCTCTGAGCTAGTAAAGCAGAAGCCTAGAGGATGTTTTCAGCTGATTGGTTTGGCATTTTATCTTTTGTGGCAGTTCTCCCTTAGTATGCATCAGATTGGAAAGCCAGACATTGCCCTTGGTAATGTTTGTGACATTGCTGGTGCTGAATTCACTGACACCTTTTGATTTTAATCTTGATAAATGATAATTTGTGAATCAGATATAGAGGCGCTGCTTTAACTGAGCTTTGGGTAAATGTCTCAGTAAGGGCCAAATCCTACATGACTAATTTCAAACTTTGATGGGACTACTTGCATTATAAAGTGAGCAGAATTTGTGTCTAAGTAAACCTGGACTTAGTGGTTTATGTAAACCAGAAACACTTGTGTCATTAAAACTATTCTCTGTTTTTCTGGAGTTTCAGATTGCATCTGGATTATTAATTTATACTGCAGGAATTTATTCCAGCTAATGATACTGCAGGAAAGGAATCCAGTTAGCTACTTATTAGAAAATAGTACAAAAATTTATCAGTATTCAGTAAACCATGTAATCTTCTCAGTCAATGAAGAGTCAGTCTCAAGGTTTCCTTGAAGACATCTGAACTGAGGTTCTCATGAAAATACTCTTCTGGATAAAGGTGGTATTAGGATGGTAATTCCCAATCTGTTTTCCTTGACTTCCCCCATACTAGAAGGAAGCCCATGCAATGGCTCCTCAGCAAAGCAGCTTTAGATTTATTGGAAAAGCAACTATCTACACTTCTTTGCTTAGCACAATACCTTAATAGTTTATGTGGTGAGACATTCTTCTAGTTAAAAACCCATCATATGCATTTTAAAATCAAAACTTTAATTTGCGGTCAGCATTTCTGCTCCTTTGGCTGGCAGTGGCATTTTATAAGAGAGGAGACATTCTTTCTGACATGGGCCTTTGGGGGTAGGTAGAGAAGTTCCATTTCTGTCAGCTGTTAACTCAGTTTTCTATCCTCTTCTTGCCCAAGATTCTGGAAGAGCTTTAATGTTTAATATTTAAACAAAATGTTTAAGAAGTACATGTTAAAAATTATTCTGAATTTTGAACCAGCATTGAAGTAGGCTGGAAACCGTTGTATAACTTGACATCTGAAACCTTGATTTCTTTACTGGGCAAATGTGTGCAGCTTTCCTCTGCTCTTGTATCTAACTTTTTATGTGAGGTTGGTGAAAACCTCTTATATTAGTATGTAAAACATCTCATGTGAATGTCGTTAACCTACTAAACAGACTTAAATTCTACAGCATCTAAGAGGCTGCAGTGTTACTGTGTGTAAAATAATGAAAACAGTGGGATGCTGGAGGGAAGACGACGACGTCCACTTTGTGAGGTTAGAAGGTGTTGCAGTGCTTCCAAACAGATACCTGCTCCAAGCTTGTATGACTTTGGAAAAGGTTCAAAGTTCAGATTGCGCTTATTTGATGGCTCTGGTCCTAAATTAACTGAATGAGAAGAAGGAAACGTTCATATGTTTAATGGAACCATCTTGTCAATACTTAAAATTATGGTACAGAGGAACATGGAGGATGTTAGAAAGCTGTTAAGTGTGAAATCCAAGTAGGGCTCTTTTTTTCCTCTTAAAAATATTACTTGATTTTTAAAAACTTGTTTTTTCATCTGAACTTCTAAAGGAAAAAATGTGTAGATACTGTGTCTATTTATAGTCTTAACTCCTTTGCATGTCACATGTGTGCCAAAGGTTGCTATTCAGATGTATATTTACTACTTACATTCTTTGCTGATGCAATTTCCACTGAGCCCTAATCCTACTCTACCACTTGAATTGAGATTTCTCAGTGGATTATTGGCCATGTGTTCATTGGCCTAAGCCAGTGGATGACTTTATCTCTAAAGCAGTTCAGCTTTTATTAGCAAACATCTAATTTGGTTTTCAGACATCTTTTCTGTTTTGTATTAAGGGGAAACAGTTCAAAGCTCTTTCTGTACTGATGAGGGAAAGGGAAAACTGCTTCCCATCCGGAAACTAAATGAAATGCTAATTAAACTGAAATTTGCTTTAAGAAAACGTGTGGGTGGCTGCAGGTGTGGGTGGCTGCAGTTGTTACAGTTCAGTCTATTGTTAGCTTTCTTAAAAGTTTTTTTGGTTAGTTCTGCATGTCAAGTGAGATGGCACAAATGGTGCAGTTCTGGGAAAATTCTTGCTGGATGTTTTATTTTGAAATATGAAAAATCTCATTCTGGTCTGTTTTCTGTTGGGACCAAATCACCATTTGTATGTCATCGTTTTTCAATAAAATTTTTAATGTTTTTTAGATTGCTGTGCGATGTTCTTGCTGTAAAACACACCAGAAATTAAGATGGAAAGCTAGACAGGTGGAGTTCAGTTGGTTTTGAAAGAGGCCTTTCTGTGCAGAAATTAGGGTAAAGTAGCCTCGTGCCTCTGTAGCTCATTGTGCAGCCTAAATAGGAGTTCCACTTGAGACACTGAAATCCTCCCTTCTGCCCCTTTGTTGTGTTCAAGGTATAGGGAAAAAGAGTTGGAAATGGGATTAATAACACAAGTTTCATAGTTAATCTATAATAACTTCTCACTGGGGATGTGAGAGGAAATAATACTTTACCCTTTTCTAGCACTGTCCATCTAAAGGCCTTCAATCACTTCAGCAAACATTAAGCAGGCATCCCCATGAGCATGGTCAATATTATTTCCATTTTACAGATGTGGAAACATGAAGTATAGTGATTAAGTGATTTGTCCATGTTTTGCATCGACTAGACCCATCTACATTAAAGAATATTAATGTTCCTCCAAACTAGGTCAAACGTGGATCACTTGCAATACACTTCATGTCCATACACAAGTGCTTCTAATGTCTGGCAGCCATTCCCAGTATCAGAACAATTGCGCCAGATCCAGGTAAGTTTGAAGACCTTCCCCATAGACTGGATCAGTTCAGACTGCTTCCATATTAACGTAGGCTGAAGGTGCAGGTATTGTAGAGTTGCACCAGCTCTGTTGTTCGTCCCACTATAATTCTACAAGGTTTCTGCCTGCCATTTTGACAAGTCATAGTGTTGATTCTGTTTCCTGTCTGCCTTTTCATTTTCACCCATCGTGTTTCTGTGAAAGCCTAGGGGCAGCCATCTTTGCCTGGTATCCTTCTGAGCAGGGCTTGCAGCAGCCAAGGTGGTTCTTTTGGTTTCAGTAGTAATCAGTCCCAGTCTTGATTTGCAATACTTTAATTGAATTAGTAGTGCTGTCCATCTTAAACTTCATAAGCATGCACAGGTGGCTAGGTGTGACAATGACAAAATTAAAATATAGTACACACTATATTGCATTTAAATATTATATTAAAAAAGCAGTACTACAAAGCCAGTATCTCATCCTATTCAGCTTCATGCATAGCTTGCAAGCCTCCCTTTGCTGAGTTGATGGTTCCAGTGTTCTAATGGAGCATAGCTGTCATAAGAGGTCATGGTTATGGAGGGAGAGGCGATCTCTCATGTACCTGGAGCCAATCCCATGGAGAGGGCAGATTGTTTCCTTAACTGGACTCTGTGGTCAGTAGGGAGCCAGCACAAAGAGCTGAGCACTGAGGTGATGTGTTACTAAGTATATGGACAACTGTTTTGTATCAGATGGAGCTTGTAGGCACGTGGCTTTACTCCTAGATGGGAATTGCACTAATAAAGCCTGGAGGTGTCACATGTGGTTTGCTGTGTGGCTAGATTTGTGCCCAGTAGGATGGGGCAGTGTCTTCTGGTCAGAGGCAGATGAAAGTGGACTTCCTGCTATGTGGTCTTGCAGTAGCACTGGGGAGTCCAAATGTCCTCCAAGGCTGCAGACTGATCTAACAGTCATAATAGTTGTTGCAATGGAGGATGTTACGGAGGAGGTATATTCTTCAGTTTCCTTCTTCCCACCAATGCTGCCTGGGTTCAGCTTTATCCAGATGCAGATGTTAGGCACTCAGAATGCTGGGTGATGGTGCCATTTACATTTGATGTAAAGGAGATCTGGGGTTGGTTCTCATTTATGTATGGCTGGCTTATCCATGTCGCTTCACCAGCTCCCCTAATGGCTGAGGCCAAGAGAAGAAATACCAGCACAGAAGGTAAAGTTAAGTGGATCCCCAGGAGGATGTCATCCAATATCCAATGCTTTGGAAGAATCAAACACACTTTTCATGAATAAGGCCCCAGTAGGTGGTGGTAACCTCCAGTTCAACCTTGTCTTAGATTCCAGGGCAACTCTAATAGAACCCATGACATTTGAAAAAAATATTGCATAAAATGTTCGTGGTAGCAAAACTGAGGGGTGCACGACATGGGGAATGCTTCTCACTATGAACTTTTAGCCTGCTGTGCTAAATAAAATGAGGCCTTTCTTTTGAAAGCTCACAGCCCAAGGGCGCAACCCAACGGAAATCTTCCTCTAGAGGGAGAGACTATCCTTTTAGTCCCATAGATCTGTTTTTAAAATGTTCACTATTTTGTCAGTAAGAAATTAACATGAAACGGCCGTTTTGCTTGTCTCACAAACAAAGCACTACCACTTGAACACACACTGCTGGAAGCTGGACACTGGATAGTGCTGTTGCTAGCACTTTTATTGGTTGGTAAATAATGCCTTCAGGAGAGTTATTCAGCAGTTGAGATACTGAGGTAACCTGCTATGAAGGTAAAATATAACAGTGTAAACATAAATTTCTGATTAGAAGATGTGAAGGATGATGTGCTCCATTGGGTCTTGTATGACCTCTGTAAAGTCCATTCAATACTATGTTTGTACATGGTTCTCTGTAGGAGCATAGTAAAGATCTAACATCAGTCTCTTTCCTTGTTAATTCAGGATTGTTGCTGTATGTATTAACATAGGGTCTACAAGCCCTAGTCATGGACCAGAACCCTACTGTGCTAGGCTGTCCCTTCCCCAAAAAGTTTACATTCTAAGCAAAAGACAAGAGACAGCAGATGGACGCAGACAGATGGGAGCATACAAGGAAATGTGTGACAATATTGGTCAGCGTGATAGGCACTGGTGTCCGCACATCAGCAGCCTAACCGTTGTCAAATTCTGCACAACATTCCTGAAGGCTCTCTAATGCAGGATTAAATTTGCCAGTGTCAGGGTTTCAGCTGCTTCCCTTGCAAAACTGTCTCCTAAAGCAGTGGGCATTATTGTTAAGAAACTCATTCCTGATGTCCAGCCCAAATGTTCACTTCCTTCCTTTACCCTTATTTAGTAGCCCAGATATAAAATTGCTGTATTTTCTTGTGATTAATTGGGCTGTTACAGCAGGAGGGCTGTTACAGTTGAAAACAGTCCACTTTCTGTTATGGTTTCAGAGTAACAGCCATGTTAGTCTGTATTTGCAACAAGAAAAGGAGTACTTGTGGCACCTTAGAGACTAACCAATTTATTTGAGCATAAGCTTCCGTGAGCTACAGCTCACTTCATCGGATCCGATGAAGTGAGCTGTAGCTCACGGAAGCTTATGCTCAGATAAATTGGTTAGTCTGTAAGGTGCCACAAGTACTCCTTTTCTTGTTATAATTTCCTACCTCTAGCACCATATAGTATATTGAATATTATGATAGAATGCAGAGGCCTCGGTCAGAATCAGGGCTCCGTTGCACTATGCGTGATACAGAAGTAGATATGGTCTCAGTAAATATTTCTGTTGAGTTTTGTCTATAGGAATTGATTGAAATACTGGATTTTGCAGCTGTGCTTTTGCCTGAGAATTTGTATATGAAGGGCTGAAAATTTGTATATGAAGTCTTTAGCCTATGATGACCTGACCCATCTCTTGAGACTCAGGTGTGTTCATGCTTCTCTAAAGATGCTGTTCACGAAGATTCAAGCCCTGCTCACCGCCATGGATGTGAGAGATAGCAGGTGCTTGCTTTGTGTTTTTTGTCTCAGCAAATGTAACTCTTTAATATAGTGGACAGAGACTATTTTCTGTGCATGGAAGTTGGACCAATTCTCATCAGGCCAACTGCATTTCTCGGTCTCCCCTCTGGAATCCAGTGGCAGAAACAGAGGCTCCCTGTTTTGTGTTGTCTTTCTCTTATTGAATCCTTGGATCTGCTGTAAATCTCTGCTCTGCTGGTGTAGTGCAGTGTTTCTTGGCTGCGTGTTATGGGTATGTGACACTGAACAGTAGCATCCTGATATCGCAGAAAGAGGAGAAGATAGAGTTAGGATGTTTGCTGATGACCGAAAGACTGAGGGAGTGGTGAATTAGACAGGGTGATAGCTATTTGGATTGCTTTGCAAGATGGGCATAAACAATAAGCATTTTAATATGGCTAAATGTATGTATCTAGGAACAAAGTAGGTAGGCTATATTTTCAGGATCCCATCCTGGGAAGCAGTAACTCTAAAAAGACCTTGAGGATCATGGTGGATAATCTGTTGAACATCACCTCCCAGTGTGGTGCCAGGCCCACTGATTATAAAATGGTTTTAAAAAGGTCAACTGGTCCACGTCACTGGTCACTCGAATTGTTCCCCTCTATTCGACATTGGTGAGGCCTCATCTGGAGTACTGTGTCCAGTTTTGGGCCCCACACTACAACAAGGATGTGGAAAAATTGGAAAGAGTCCAGCGGAGGGCAACAAAAATGATTAGGGGACTGGAACACATGACTTATGAGGAGAGGCTGAGCGAACTGGGGATGTTTACTCTGCAGAAGAGAAGAATGAGGGGGGATTTGATAGCTTCTTCCAACTACCTGAAAGGGGGCTCCAAAGAGGATGGCTCTAGACTGTTCTCAGTGGTAGCAGATGACAGAACAAGGAGTAATGGTCTCAAGTTGCAGTGGGGGAGATTTAGGTTGGACATTAGGAAAAACTTTTTCACTATGAGGGTGGTGAAACACTGGAATGCGTTACCTAGGGAGGTGGTGGAATCTCCTTCCCTAGAAGTTTTTAAGGCCAGGCTTGACAAAGCCCTGGCTGGGATGATTTAGTTGGGGATCGGTCCTGCTTTGAGCAGGGGGTTGGACTAGATGACCTCCTGAGGTCCCTTCCAACCCTGATATTCTATGATTCTTGCTAGCACTGGTGAAGTTGTACCAGTGCTAGATAAACCATGGGAAAACTGCTTGAAATTCTCGAAATAGACTGCCTCCGTGTGCCCTGTGAGAAAGTTACTGCGTTAACTGAACGGAGCTGAGTGGAAGCAGGTTTCCCTCTAATTTTTAGCTGCTTTGCAGAGAACCTGGCTTAACCTTCCCTAACATGGCTAATTAGTGTAGATCCAGTCTCTGGAGAAGAAGGAACTTAGCCCTTTAGATGAGTGCATGTTGTTCAGACGTGTATGTTTAAGCTACTGCGTTCTATATGTGCTTTAAGACACACCCGTTTCATGCCTTCCTGTAACTGCCTCTTGCCATCTTATTACAGTAGCTGCTCAGATTTCATAGGGAAACACCAGGATTTCCATGTCCCCTACAGCAGCCCTGACATAAACACTTGTAAGAGACTGGAGAGGAGAAGTCTGGGGAAAGTTGGCCTAATAACTTAGAAAATAATACTGTACACTGCTGTAATGTCTTTCATCCTGAAGGCTTCCAGGTAGCATCACAAGTGATATGTAATGCAGCTAAATCTGGGTGCTGGAGCTAATCTGAACACAAGGAGAGGGTAGTAAGTAAACAGGAGCCAAGGCAGACCACCCTGGACTCTCCCTTATGAGAGGCTCTGTAGCAGAGGTTGGTAACTATACTAAATTGTGTCTGGGAGTAGGGTGAGCAGGTTTCTACAGGTAGGGGCATCAATTTTCTGAGGGAGGATGGACAGGCTTTCTTTGTAGGAGGCATGTTAGACTATGGCAGCTGTTCAGATAGCTAAAGGGCTCAGCTTAAAACTTCTTTTTCTCATTTTTGGCAGTTAGCTGTGCTGTGGTAATTTGTTCAAAAAATAAATGCCTTGCTTTCTAGTAAGGTGTCTAAGACAATTAAGACTTTTCCATTGTGTCCTATGCTTTTATTTAGTGTCTCATCTGGTCATGAGCCACTGCAGATGCATAGGAAATGCAACTTCTCAGCTAAATCACGTGAGTGAAACTTAAGTATTTTAGCTCACTCAAGATGCTATTGTAAGTAAAGGGGAGTATTGTTTACCACAAAAAGCTCTACCTAAAATGAGAGCTGTCACTAGAGTGAAATGGTGAGAGCTCCAGATGGTAACAGCAACTAACAGCTCTAGTCCTTGCTGGAAATCCTTTGCTGCAACTGTGTAGGGGAGGGGCATTTTCACTCAACTTTTCTATACCTCATGTTATAAGGATGTTCAGGATATAATGAGACTGTCACAATTGTATAATACTTTCCAAGAAGTGAATGCTACTCTCCCTATCAAATGTGCAAAGTGCATGTGACTAATTCAGCAACTGAGCAGCAAGCAGCATAGTGACATCAGTTATATGGTCTAGTATTTCAGTTCAAACAGCCCTTCAAAGGCCAGGTGTTTTTCATATACACATCTGTGCAGGAAGGGGACCATGGCCACAAGAGCAGTGGGTTGGGCTGCATGGCCTCAGTGAGCTATTCTTGATCTTATTGTACTTTTCTGGACAACGTACAGAATTCTAGGGACTTCACATGTGCAACTTTCAGGTAGTGGATACTTCTGCATAGACATAATCTTTTGGCCTCAAGCCTAGGATCTGTGGGCGTACATTTTGAAAGGACAGAGTCTGAGGGAGGAAGGGGTTGTCTGTTGAGAAGATCTGAAGGTCCATTTTGTTGGGGGGAATTCTGCCCTTCTGACATACTCACAAAATTGTCTGTTCTGTGGGGTGTCTTTTGTTTTTGTTTGGGTTTTTTTTAAACCTACAGATGTTAAAACTTACCTTGAATGTGAAAACCTGTCCATAGCAACCCTTCTATTTTATTGCTGGGGCCCCCATGTCCCTCATGTAATGATTCTCTATCTACAGTCACATTTTAAGATCTGATTTTTTTTTCTCTCCCCATCCCCTAGTCTGAAGGATTTGAGTGTTTAATGTGTTCTTTTTGACATACGTGAAATAATATTTAAAATAGCTGCAACTGTTAACCCTATGGTGTGACTGATGTTGTATATGCCACATCTACCAGTTTAGGGAACTCCTACAGCAGTGGGGACACGGGGATATGTGATTTCTAATGGCTGTGGAGAGAAGGAGGTGCAAGCTCTCATCTTGATGACTACAGCATCCTTCTCTCTCGCCTTCACAAATGTAACCTTCCCCTGCTCATATCCATTCAGGATGCAGCACAGCTCAGTGTCTGAACTGTCACGCCTCTTTTTGCATCTCTCCTCTATCATATCAAACATAAGCTACTTGTCTTCGCTTTCAAGGCCTATCATTTATCTTTCAGTATCAAGATGTTGACTCCTGTCTCTGATTGGCCTGTGATAGCAACCTCTGCCTACTTGTTAAAATTTCAAACAAGCACACCTTTTGTGCTTTCTCCCTTGCTGCCCCTCATGGTTGGGAGGAGCTCCCTGTAAACATTTGCAAAACTAAAGCTTTATCCTCCTCCAAGCTCTTCTTTTCAGTGTTTACAATTTTTTTTTGTAAGCACTCCTGCAGCCACTGCTGCTCATGCTTATCAATATTCCTCTTTTTTTGTGTGTGTGGTTTCCCGATTATGTTGGGTGCTCCTGGTCTTCTCCTACACCTCATCTTCTTGCATGGATTCAACTATCAACTCTCACTCACAAATTTGACTTGTCTCCCTTTATCCAAGCTTGGAAAGCTTCCTGTCCCTCTAATGAATGTCAAGCCTACTCCTCCCTGCTTTTCTTCATGGCTGCGGATTATAGGGTTGCCCTCCCACCTATTCATGCTCACCATGTAACAGAAGCTACATGAGGGTTGATTAGCTCAATTTCCCACTCATCTCTTAAGACACATCTTTGTATTAGAATAGGAGTTTATGTATAGTACTGCACCCACACTTATTCCTGCAGAAATAGCTCAGAACAAAAAAAATTGAACTTCAGTAAATATGTGCTTATAAAATTAATAGGCATGGACTCATTCTTTACAGTGTTTAACACTGTATTGTCTACAGCTGATTTGAGTTTGAAACAGAAGTGCTTGGATATGGTATGAAGTTTTCTCCCTTAAATAGGAGAAATTGTTTGAATGTACTTATTGGTTTATTAAAAGATTTAGTGACTTCCTCCTTGCTAGAGGAGGAGAGAAATCAGAGAAGACCAAATCTCTCTCAAATACAGGAGGCTCCTAGCAAGAGCACTCTAGTGCAAGCGTTCTCACAAATTTTTTGGTAGCCTCAGAGTATGGCCACCAACTCTTGCTAGTGGCCATTCTGACAATTTTTCCTAAAATACAGAATAAACTTTTAGGAAAAATAAATATACACATATATGCCTAAATCATTGTAATTTATGTAGGGTTTTTTGTAGACTCAACTATACATTATTTTTATTATCTCTATTCTTTACTGGACCTAAACAGAATAGGAACACAAATAAGATGCTTTACATGTTCTTGTCTTTTGTTTCTTTTTCTAAGACTTGCCAGCTAGCAAGTCTGCTTCTGTGAAAAGTGATATTTGTATGTTTGTTAATATCACTTTTCACAGCAGCAAATTTGCTAGCTCAGTGGAAAGCAATGAGAAGTGACATTAACAAACATACAAATATCACTTTTCATAGCCCAGGAGGCTGTGGTCCCATTTGAGAAATGGTGCTGTGGTTGATGGATAATTAAGCTAGTGTCAGGAAGTTTTCTTCTTCTTCTATCAGGTTGTAAATCGATGGCTCTGCAAGAGACCCTCAGTGAGTTAGAGCTATTTCTACACTGCACATCTTCAGTGCTGTAGCTGCATCACTGTAGCACTTCAGTGTAGTAATTCACTACAGCAACAGGAGCGTTTCTCCTGTCACAGTAGGTAATCCCCTGCCCCAAGGAGAAGTAGCTAGGTCAGCAGAATTATTCCATCAACCTAGCACTGTAAACAGTAAGTGTGGTTAGGATAGCATGTCCTTGTCTATACAGGGTGTAGATTTTTCCACACTTGAGAGAAACAGCTATGTCTATATAAGTTTTCAGGGTGGAGTATCTCTGAATGAGAAGCATCTCTGCCTCTCAGCTCCTGGCCTTACAAAGTCACGGGACCTCCTCCTAGTGATGGCCAACATGGCTATCTGTAACAGCAGGGAGACGATGGTGGCTGAGGGGGTTCTCTGCAATGGTGGGGCCTATTTCCGTTCCTCTCTCCGTTCACATATCTGGGCAGAGTTCCTCTGGGTGGCATCTGCTGCCTCCCTTGACACCATTGAGGAGCAGGGCTTGCTGCCTGGGGTTTTCTGCTCAGTGTTGCCTTCAGGTTCCCTACTATTGATCCTCACACCTGTCTTTGTGGGTTTTTTTTCTGCTGTCCCCTGTAATTAGTTGAGTCCTGGACTCAATGGATCCTCCCCATAGGCTGAGGGAGGGTCTGTTCATCATGGGCAGGTGCACCTCCCAGAACCCTAACAGGAGCTCTTGCACTCATTATGCAAAAATAGAAGTCACAAGAAACCCTTCCTCAGGTGGAATGGCAAGCTGAAGGCATTGTTTTGTAATGATTTGTTACTTAGGGCTGGTCTACACTGAAAACTTACATCAGCACAGCTGTGTTTCAGTGGTGTGAAAAATCCACACCCCTGGAGAGAGACAGCTATGCTGTAGACAGCACTAGTTTGACAGAAGCATTCTTCCATTGACCTAGTTACTACTACTTAGGGAGGTGGACTACCTTCAGCCACCCCCTCCCATTTGCATACACTCCTGCAGCTGTGCCATTATTAGGTGTTAAGTGTAGACATAACCTAGAGGCTTTAGATCAGGTTCATCTAAACTGCTTTGCTCTCCAGTAATTTTTCTAGTATAAAGCAGCTTTGGCTATTGTTAGCCTTACCTACTCTACCCTGTAGTAGTTTGCATGTGGAATTTACAATGACCTGGTCTCTACCCAAAGGCTAAGTTAGCCCAGCTACATGGCTCAGGGGTGTGAAAAATCCACAGCCCTGAGCAGCATAATTAAACCAACCTAATCTCTAGGAATTCTTCCATCAACCTACCTACCATCTCTCAGGGAGGTGGATTACTTATACCACCAGGAGAATGGCTCCTGAGGGCAGTAGTAGTGTCTATACTGAAGCATTAACAAAAGACTAGCCATACTGGATCAGACCAAAGATCTATCTAGCCCAGTATCCTGTCTTCTGACAAAAAGAAAAGGAGTACTAGTGGCACCTTAGAGACTAACCAATTTATTTGAGCATAAGCTTTCGTGAGCTACAGCTCACTTCATTGGATGCATTCAGTGATTTGAGCTTATGCTCAAATTGGTTAGTCTCTAAGGTGCCACTAGTACTCCTTTTCTTTTTGTGAATACAGACTAACACAGCTGCTACTCTGAAACCTGTCTTCTGACAGTGGCCAATGCCAGGTGCTTCAGAGAGAATGAACAAAACAGGCAATTAGCAAGTAATCCATCCCCTGTCACCCATTCCCAGCTTCTGGGAAACAGGCTATGGGCACTATCCCTGCTTATCTGGGCTAAGAGCTATTGATAGACCTATCCTCCATGAACTTATCTTTTTGGAACCCTGTTATAGTCTTGGCCTTCACAACATCCTCTGGTGAAGAGTTTCAGATGGTGAGTGCATTGTGTGAAGAAATACTTCCTTTGGTTTGTTTTAAACCTATTAATTTCATTTGGTGATCTCTAGTTCTTGTTATGAAAAGTAACTAACACTTATTTACTTTCTCTGCACCTATCATGATTTTATAGACCTCTATCATATCCCCTCCTTAGTTGTCTCTTTTCCACGCTGAAAAGTCCCAGTCTACTTAATCTCTCCTCAGATAGAAGCTGTTCCATATCCCTTATCATTTTTGCCCTTTTCTGTACCTTTTCCAAATCTCTCATCTTTTTTGAGATGGGGCAACTAGCTCTCCACAAGTGTTCAAGATGTAAGTGTACCATGGATTTATATAAAGGCACTGTGATATGTTGTGTTCTCTTTTCCACTGATTCTCACTAGTGTTAGCTTTTTTGACTGCCACTGCATATTGAGTGGATGTTTTCAATTATCCATAATGCATAAGATTTCTTTGAGGGGTAATAGCTCATTTATACCCCTTCATTTTAGATGTACACTAGTGTTTTAAGTGTAGACGAACCCTTTAAGGTCTCTGCTCTCAACAGCAGCATGGCTACTCTCAATCACATGTAGCATGCTCCTACCCATGTAAGGCTTTGATAGCTGATCAGACCAAAGATGGTCTTGTAACCAGTTTTGTTCCACAGCTGTACTGAGCTGTTGCAAAGAAGCACTGAAACAAGCCATTTCATGTCTGTACAATACAGGAACCATTACAACACCCATCCTTTTACCATGTAAGCAGTATGAGGTTGACACAGAAGCAGAGATCTTCTCCCCCAGCTGTTATTTTAAAATGGAAGTAGAGAGAACATCTTCATTGCACTTTTTTAATTGCACAGGTACTTTTAAATATTAAATGGAGAAAGCAAATCACTGAAACTAAGTAGCAATAGAAAACTTTCATAAGCATTTACATAGTAAGTTATGTAAAATTTACAAGAGATTTTTAATCTTATGTTGAGCCAACTGTCTGTACATGGAGGGAAACATAGCCCTACTGCCTAAGCAGGCTATTGCTGTGCCAAGGACTTAAACTCCTCCCACTACCCCAAAGTAAATTTCTCCTAGGTACTGAGGGTTTGCCCAAATTGGGCAAGGTACAGTTTAGGTACAAGAGCACTTATTTCTTTGAGGATATTACTTTTGGTCTCTGATAAGGGAGATTAACCATTTCCTTTCCAAGAGAAAGTAGTGGTACAAAGGGCACTATTATACCCAGTTGTATTCTGAGTCTGAGATGGGCACAAATTAGCAAAATACTGGCTTTGGTGAAAACACTTTAAAGAGTAATGTTCTTTAAGAAATAGCCATCTACTTTACTCCTGGCTTAAGAAAAAGGGGAGATGGTTCTTACTACCCTGCATAGATTGTAAAGTGTTGCTCCACAGAAGAGAGATGCAACACTAATGAATAAATCAGACACTGATCAACTGGGGAAAAAGTTCATTGGCAAAAGTATCTTCCCAAGAATGGTCTGTGCTCAGTGGAGAGGGCAGATCACTGAAGGGAGAAGGGGATCCTTCATATCCAGAGTCACTACGTGCATCCAACAGACAGCAAGAGGTCTCAAGGCTGTGATCAGATGAGAGCAGGTTTGAGATACCCAGCTCAGGCAAAAAATTATCTATAGGTTCCTCTTTCACTGAGACTGGGGACTCAGGGAGGTCCTTGTCTTCTGAGGGAGAGAGAGATGCTTCCTCTATTTTCATTAACATATCAGCTTGGCTGCCCATTTTAGCAGGGATCTCAAAGATCAGGGGCTTGGTGTACACATGGTCAAACCGGATCAGTTCATTAATGGCCTCCAACTTGGCTGATGAGGACCCCACAGAGGGAGTGGGGGAGGCTGGTAAGGAATCTGATTCTTTTCCACAGATTTCTTCCTCCAGCTCTTCCAAGCACGATGACTCCGAATTACCATACCGGAGGAACATGTCTGGGTCCAGGCTGTCCAGAATGCCCAACAGGAGATCAGACTGCAGAATACAAAACCCACCATTTTAAAAGGAACATGCAAACTACTGTACACAAACCAAACCTACCCTTGAAACCAACCTCAAGTAGGTTAAGCTCAATAGGACCTGAAGACCTGATCAGTACTGAAAGGCAGCACAAGTGGGAATGGCATATGTACTTTGATATGCTCATTTACTTAACTCTGAGCTTTCTAGTCCATTAACCCTTCCAGGAGCTTGACTGGCACCATTAGACTGTTCTCTACATTACTGATTTGCATTACAGTACCCCTAATGGGGCCCACTCAAGATCAAGTGGGGGGTACTATTCGAACAAAAAACTCTTTGCCTACAATCTCTGTAGAGCCAACAAACAAAGGCAAAATCTGGAAATAAAGAGTCAGCACCAGGTACTAGCCTGAGCAGTAGTTTCCATGACCACAAGGTTATCAGTATCAACCTGTTTGTTCCTTGGCTTTTAGCTGTCTCATGTCCTTGTATCTGACTCTGGGATACAGACAGCAGTTGAACAGTAATTAGTAGACTTCACAGTATTAGGCTATTTAAAACCTGTCCAAAGCTACAGTAGAAATACAGCATTTGCTTTGAAGGATTGCATGTTTTCAGGGTTTTTACATGCACACAAAACTGAAAATGAGCCAACATGTGATGCAGCTGTAAACAAGGCTCATATTTGGGGGTGTATTAACAGGAGTATACTATGCAAGATATGAAGCAAGTGTCCTGCTCTCTTAAGCACAGGTGAGACCTTGGCTGGAGTACTGAGTCCAGGTCTGGGTGCCACACTTTAGCCGCGATCTGGACAAACTGAAGAATGTTCAGAAGAGCAACAGAAGTGATAAAACCTCACCTATGAGGAAAGGTTAAAAAACTGCACATGTTTAGTCTCCAGAAAAGACTGAGTAGGGAGAAGGTAAGTAATTATGTTAAGGGTTATAGAGGACAAGATAATTGTTCTCCATATCCATTGAAGGTAGAACAAGTAGTAACAGTCTAATCTCCTGGGCTGCAGATTAGACTATGTCTACACTACAGACCTTACAGCAGCAGCGCTGCAAGGTCTCCTGTGTAGCTGCTTTATGCCAGTGGAAAAGAGCTTTCCCACTGGCATAATGAAACCACCCTCAATGAGCTGCAATAGCTGTATCAATGGAGAGCATCTCTTGCCAACATAGTGCTAGCCACACCGGCACTTTTGTTGGTGAAACTTAGGTCAGTCAGAGATGTGTTTTTTCACATCCCTGACCGCCAAAATTGCTACTGTAGACAAACCCCTAGGTTAGCTATCTAACTATAAAGACAATTAAGCACTGGACTAGGCTTCCAAGGGAGGTCACAGAATCCCTGTTAAGAGATTTTTTAAGAACAGATTAGACAAGCCTGTCAGGGATGTTCTAGATATCCTTAAATCCTGCCTCAGTGCAGGGGACTAGATAATTTCTCAAGGTCCTACATTTCTAGGGGTCTATTCTTCATGTTGCAAAAAGTTGAATGATAATGTTTATGGGAACAATAAGGTACGCTATTTAACTGCCTTCAAAATAATGAACTTCCGCTTCATTTATAGTCCTGTTTTTGTCCTATGACCACAGGAGCATTAATAGGCCACTTCCTGTTGAATGGTCTCTTAGAATACCTAATATGCAGTGTTGGTCCCAGAATATTGAGAGACAAGGTGGGGGAGGCGATATCTTTTAATGGACCAACTTCTGTTGGCAAGAGACAAGCTTTCAAATTTACATAGACGTCGTCTTCAGAACTTGAAAGCTTGTCTCTCTCACCAACAGAAGTTGATCCACTAAAAGATATTACCTCACCCGCCTGTCTTTGACTTATTGGACACAGCTTGTAGGTCAGTAGTTCTGCCCAAGATTCACAAGCACAAATGTATCTGAGAGCATCTGGGCCTTTGAAATATGCCAGCTTATCTGAACTACATTGTTGGTGTGTTACAGCTCAAATTCTAATGCCCCTAGTACCATAGCTGATGAATTGGAGACACTGGGCTGTAATTCTTTCAAAAACTCATGATTTGTAAACATGGAATGGCTGCTCACCTCAGAGTCTGAAGAGTCAATGCCATCAGCATCCATGTGGAGACTGTCAGGAGGGGTGACTGCTGGGCCTGCACCTGCTGCAGAGGAACACGTAGTCTGAGTGCTGCGGACTCAGCGGACCCGGTCACCATCCTGATTTCATCCACCTGTGATTCCATCACCACCTGTATAAGAAGAGAAGCCTAATTATCCAATATTATTTTGACTGCTAAACCACCTGTTTGAAGTTCTTCCCATTATTGCAAGGGTACGATACTGAGTGTCATCATGCAACCATCCTTTGGCAGTCTGTTGCCTGAATCTCAACCTCACTTGGCTAGCAGCCAAAACAAGGAACAGCGCTGCAGAGACTGGAAGTGAGACGACCGTTGAAGACTCATGTTAAATACACCACTGTATATTTAACTTCAGTCTGAGACATCCATTAATAGTACACTGGATCCACGACCATCTTCTGAAGGCGGCTGACCTTGCCAGCCCATTGTTTTCCCTTTGTACCACATACTGGTTATTCACCACCAGCTCTTGTGGCTGGATTTAATGCTACTATGCATGCAAGGATAAAAAGCAGGTTACACCGAGACCAGCATGAGATGTAGATTTGAGAGGGTTCTGAATTAACTCTTTGAATGCTGCTGGGTTTTTTCCAAGGTGCCAGCCAGCAGCCACTTAAAGCCCTCAGTGGAGATAAGAGAAGCCCCCCCATCCCTATGCAGCAATCAAATTAACGATTTTGGAAGGATATTAAGCCTCAAATGCTTCAGGCTGTGAAGCCCATCTGTTACCTCTTGATGAAACCTAGTACAAGGGCAGATCATCCCACCTCACTCACTGCGAGTTTCTTACACCTTCCACTGAAGTATCTGGTGCTGGCCGGTCTCAGGCACCAAGGAACTGCCAGCAGACTCATCTGCCCGTTCCCTGCGTGGGATTGGGGCAGACACTCACCTCGGGCGCTCTCTCCTCCTCCGTCTCCGGCGCATCTAGCCCCAGCCGATAGCGCAGCTCTTGGTTCTGCACGGCGAGCCCCTGGGTCTTCTCCCGCAGGAGCTGGTTTTCTAGCAGGAGATTCTGGTTCTGAAAGAAGCCCACAGGCGACCTCAGCGGAGCAGGCCGCAGCAGCCAGCTCCGTTCCCCCCCGCCTGCAATGTGCTTTACAGCCCTGCGGCGCAGGGCTCCCTGCCCTCCGCAGCCGGCCGGCCCGAGCCCCCCGAGCCCTACCTCCTGCTCCAGCTCCAAGACCTGCTGCTCCAGCTCGCTCATCCGCGCCTTCTTCCTGTCCCGGGCGCTCTGCGCCGCTACGCGGTTCTTCAGCTTCCTGCGGGGAGACAGCGCAGCCCTGAGCCCCGGCCCCGGCGGAGACGCCCCCGGCCCCACCCCGCGGCGCCCCAGCGGCCCCGCTCACCTGCGCAGCGCCTTCTCCTCCGGACTCAGGTGAGTGAGCCGCTGCCGCTTGCGGGCCGGCGGCTGGGGCTCCGGGCTGGGGGAGCGCGGGCCCCCCACCGGGAGCGCCACGGAGAGGGGCCGGCTGGCTGCGGCGCCCAGGGGCTCGGCTGCTTGGCCGGGGATGAGGAGCAGCCGCGGGGCCGCGGAACCGGGCAGCGCCGCCATGGCGGGCGCGGAGCTGCTGCGAACGCTGGCGCCGCCGACGTTCCACTGGCCGAACGCTGGGCGCCCCGCGTTCCGCCCGCTCCGCCCGCGTTCTGCCAGCGTGGCTCGGCCCCATTGGCCAGTGCTGTCCGACGCCAAGCACCGAGGAGCATGCGATTGGCCCGTGACAAGGGGCAGAGCGCAGATGCATTGCGTCAGACCGAGGGCGGGGGAGCGGAGCCGCCGAGTGCCGTGCCCCAGCGGCCGGCGAGAGTCGTCCCCGCGGCCCGGCTTCGCGCGCACGCGCTGCTGAGCCGCCCGCCTCCTGCGGCGGCCTCCGCCTTGTTGCATCAGCTCCTCATGCTGCCTGTGCTGTGCGCGCAAACCGTGCGCTGTGCGCGAGCCTCGCAAAGTCCTGGCCGCGCACCCCGGGCTCCCCGCACGTCAACACGGGCGATCCCGTGTCTTTACATGGCACAGCGTCCTTCCTAGCCACAAGCCCCAGCCAGAGCACATCGTAAACAAGGCCATTGCAGAGACATGGGAAAGCGGGACTATCTGATATGGGAGGGAGAGAGCTGGGGTGACAGGCGCAGGGAGGCTGTTCTAGATGATAAAGGGCTGGGAGGGAGCGGTGGGAGGCTCCTGTGATTGCCGGTCCCGAAAGCAAGCTTTGCTGGAGCCAGCTGAACAGAGTGATAAGGTCAGAAGAAAGATCGGTCTGAGAGACAGGCAACATTGTTAACAGCAAGTCTTGTCATTCTGGATGGTTGAGGCTTTGGCAATCGTGCTGGAAACTTTACTAAATAATCTTAATATAATTAATAGTTTTGTTGTGTCATAGAGCCACAGGGTATGGTCTGTTGCAATCACACTCCTGGGAGTGACCCCCTGAGTGTGCCAGGCCCAAGAGACCCACACAGGGGCGGGTCCATGGGCTCCAGGACTCTGAGACTGGGCCTTCAGTACCTGCTATCCCCATCTCTCTTTGGCTGCTTGCAGAGAATCCCGCCAAGCCAGACTCCTGCAGGAAGCTTGTACTGTGCCCTGTCACGGTGCCACACTCTCAAGGAGTATTTACAGCGATACAGGCAGCCTTTTCAAAGCAGGTAACTATTTATTAGTCACCTGACATACGGAATCTGAAAGTCCTTGGGTTAGTCCATCCTGGTCAAACCAGTGTCATGATGAGCCAGCCAAGCTGTGTTGAGCTCTGGCTCTCTCTTGTCCCCCACTTGTTTCCCTAGTCCTGGCTCCTGAGTCTCTCCAAGACTTCCAGCTTTATTCCAGTCATCTGCCACCTTGTTCCCCAACTCAGTTCACAAGTCTTGCTTGCTGGGGTTTCCTGCTATTAGATGTTGATTGCTCAGTCATTGGGACATCTCTTTGTCTTGCTGGACCTCTGCTGATTTAGGCCTGTTTCAGGCACTTTTTTTAATGACTGTTAATTCAACCAGACAGTGAGGGTGGATACACACACACACACATACACACTGTGCTATTCCAGGAGTAGTGTTACCCTTTTGCACCCATTGGGTAGCAGTGCAACATACAGAGGGAAACTGAGGCATGCCTAAGATTCCTAAAATACATTCCAAAAAAATCCTGTTTCATCACACCATGCTATTTTCAAATAAAAGTCCAGACTAATATTAGTGGCTGTCTTGTAGGTGACTTCAGCTGTTAATTAAGTCAAATCCTGAAGTCATGACTTAATCAAAACTCCTATAGAATCAACTGGCCAGATCCTGACCTATTCCCTACCAGTGCTCTGGCTGCTTTGTAATGTGGCTGGAAAACTAGGATCCCCATCTATGACAGGAGAATTCCCAGGCAAAGGGAATCCCAAGGAGATGTACAGCAAGCAGTTAATCCTCTCAGCCCTGTCACCATACAGGGTATGACCAGGAAAAATGGAGCATAGCCAGAGCACATTTGCATTCCAGTTATAGCCAGCAGCCAGAATAGTTCTTTGGTGCCTCAGGCAGCTGGGTGTAAACTAGAGCAGCCTTGAGGCTGTACTGATTTTCTCTGGCCTCGGAATCCAGGGGCCACAGATGTGTGTAGTACAACCAGCCACCTTTGCCACACTCACCTGATGAGCTGCATTACATACAAATTGGATGCAGTTCAGAATCTGAGCCAATGGGCTTTTTGCCTGCATACAACCAGAGTAATTAACTCAGGTTTTGGACCACGAGCTTGTTTAATCTTCCTGAGTGGCTTTTATTTTCAAAGATTTTCTGTTCTACATTTGTAGCTAGTGAGGGCGAGAACAGAAATGCAAAACTTTTGAAGTGGTATACAAACTAAAGCAAACCAAGTTGTATGGGGCTTTTCTGACTCTGGCATTTATTTTTCATTGACTTTGACACCCGTTAGTGAATAATGATGCAAAATATGCCACCTGTCACAACAGCAGTTGAGTACCCTCTCCTGACCTCTCACCAGACTGTTGTGAGGCAACCCAGCTGCTGGATCTCCTGTATTTTAAGCCTCTACACTCTGAACAGAGTCCCTACACTGTCCCTATCTTAGGGCCTCTGAGTACACTCTGTCACCTGCTTTTGAGTGTTTCAACCACATAGCCCACAGCCCAGTCCAGGGAACTAGTGCTAGGCCCTCAGATTCCCTCCCTGTAGCATAAAACACACCCTGTCCCAGAACTTTACCCACAAGTGAGCCTTCTGGTTTACTTCTTCAAGAGGGCACGTGGTAGGTGTAAATGCTGAACACAAACAGACAGACTGGCACCAGATTCTGAATCACCATTCTTTAATAGCACAAAAAATACACAGATCTATCCAACAATAAACAACCCTACACGCAGTTCCCTGTATCAGTTTTTTCACACTCCAGAGCATTCTTTGGGTTGGGGTCAGAGTAATCTGGGGCTATCCAGGATCCTTCCTTTGCAGTGCCTAGCAAAGGTTCTGGCACAGAGCCTTCTCCCCAAACACGCTTCCTCTGACCATGGCTAGTTCATTCCCTTCCCCTTCGCTGCCCAAACTTCCAGTGTGTTTCTCTGAGTCTTCCCCCGTGAGCACTTTTATAACCTTCTGCTTTTGTCATTTCTTCACTTTACTTTGTCCTTCTTGGTAACTTCCTACTCTCTCAATCCCCAGAAAAAGTGGAGGGAACAGGTTTCCCCAGCATGCTCTTTTGTTCTCCTCAGGTAAGACCTGTTCAGGTGCTGATAGTCTTTAACAATGGGTGATACATGCTTAAAGCTTGTCAGAAGAGGAGGATACACAGAAAGGCCTTTCATCATACAGAAGTTTCATAACAACTTTATAATATCAACCAGAATTCATAAGTTTGTACAGACTCCCCCGAATGCTTACACCCTGTGACCCTGAATAAACCCCTTACACAGTAAATTATATATTTGGTTCTTGTTGATTGCTTGTAATCTTACCACTGAGACCAGCCAGGATGTGGAGAAGCCTGACCTAGGAAATATGCACTCAATTTTTTTAAATACTCTAGTAGCTCCCACTGCGTGTACAGTCTCTAATAATTATATGGCTATGTTGCAGGACCAGAGTGAAAGAGTGAGAAACAAAAGTTCACCAGAAGCTCAGTCTTGAACTGATGAATCACAGAATCTCCAGGTAGGTTTTATTGCAGGAGTTCAGGGTTAATTCAGATTTGCACCACCCCTTGTCTTTTTCCTCTCTGGCTGTCTCTTCACTGGTTTTTTATTTGGCAAAATTTTCTCACCGTTGCAAACACCAGTACAGCACCCCTCCCCATGGCACTTGCAGGGTTGCTAGTGCAGACAAGGTTCCAGGTGGCAAATGCCGTTTATTCCACTGCCCTGCTTAGAGCAGGTTTTACACAACATGACGTTTAGAAAGTTGGCAGCTGCCAGCACCTTATCTACACTAGTTTTCTCCCACCATTGCTCTTGCCTGTTATCACTAGTTCAGCTCCACAACATAGGCTATCTTAGCAAAAATTTCCGAGCCTCGACAAGGCGATACAATCTTTGCCATGGATTAAGCCATTTTTTCCTAATGATATGTCCCTTATTTGCTGTGTTCCAGGTGGCCACTGTATCAAAAGGAAACAACAGTTTGTTTAAGGAAGGTGGGGAGAGTGAAGGTTTGTTTACTATAAGGGGTGGCCGTGGGAGGAAATAGACAAGTAGAATGTGGCATGAGAAGAGGAGAGAGCAGTGGAAGGGGAAGAGAGAAGAGAAAAGCGGGCAGTGAGAAAGAAGTGGAAGAGAGGGGGTGGAAGATGCATAACTTTTAATAATCCATCTGAATTTAAGGGCATTGTCTGAGAAAAGAGCCTGTTTGCTCAACCTGTATCCAGGATGATATGGACAGTGGCTTCGGGCCTCAGTCCAGCTGAACAGCTTGTGCATTCCCACGTCTGTTTGAGCTGGTCAGAGGGATAGTAAGAATGTCTCTGATATTCCGAGACTTGGTTGGGTTTCAGGCCTAAACACTTAGTTATTTTGTTTTTTATTTTAATTGCATTTTTTATCTCCCATAATTTTAAAATTGTAGTATCATGGCCCAAACATTCCATATCAGAGCTGGGAGGTCAATAAGATGACTGTAACTGTGTTCTCATCAGAGTTAGGGACTGATAGCACTGGCAAGAGAACAGCATGGTATTGGAAGACAGTAGGTAAGCTTCAGCCATTCTTGATTTACAGCACTTCTTGGTGTTCTTGAAACAAGGCCCACCCACTGCTCTGCCAAAATGCATCTAACTCTTGATTTGCAGAATTCCATGTGTGTCTAGTTTTGAGGTACTCGCACAGCTCTGTCAATTCATCTCAAGACACAGTGAATTCATCTTGGACAGCAAAGCCCCACCACTAGGAGACACAGTTCTCCAAGCACCTCTCTTCAAACACACATTGAAAGAAGAAACAGAAACATGCATTGCCAGATCAGACCAATGGTCCATCCCGTCCAGCATCTTGTCTCTGACAATGGCCAGTACCTGAGGGCTCACGGGAAGATTCAAGAAACCTCCCAGTGGACAATTGTGGAATAACCTGCCCATAGAGAAGTTTCTTCCTTACCCGTCTGTTAACGATTATTTTATGCCTGAAATGAGAGGGCATATTCCATCTACATTTTGTAAAATTCTGTTGTGATGAAAGCAGGGCCGCCCGGGGAGGGGGGGCGGCAAGTGGGGCAATTTGCCCCAAGCCCGGGCCCCGCAGGGGCCCCCACGAGAGTTTTTGGCCGCACTTCAGCAGCGGGTCCTTCAGTGCCGCCGAACACGTCTGGAGCAGAAGGACCCCCGCCGCCAAAGACCCCAGGCCCCCTGAATCCTCTGGGCGGCTCTGGATGAAAGGGGAGCTGCCCTGTAATAATGTATGAAAACTGTATGTTGACCTGTTTATTGGGATGTTTACTGAATGAATATATTGGTTTAGTTTAATGGGGGGACTGTAAAGAAAACAAGCAGGAAGGGGAAAAGAATAGCTCAAGATAAGCCATTTTTCAGCAAACACTTGAGAGAATGCCAGGACTAGAAAAGGCCTGGGAACCAGAAGATCAAAAGGACTCTAGCCATGTAAAAGGGGATTCTCTTTCAAAAGCGGGGGAGGGGAAGAAGGGGGGCGGTGTACTCTTGGAGGGAGGTTTTTGCGGGGACCAAACTGACACAGGTTGCTGCTGGGGGGGGTGGTGTCTGAAGAAATTAGACTTGCCTAGTCACCCTCACAGGATGGTAACTGATTATCCTCTTTCAAAACCCTCCTCAAAACTTCCCTTTTCCATGATGCCTACAAAAAACTTGATTATGGTTAAGTTGCTGTTATGCTGAGGCCATTGCCTATCATGCTGACCAATACTGTCTCATTGTTTCTTTGTACTCCCTTATCTGTCTATATCCACCTATTCTCTGTTGTCTTAGATAGTAAGCTCTTTGGACAGACACTGCCTTTCTGGACAGTGTTGGTATCACGTCTAAGACAATGGGGTCCTGATCCAGGACTAGGGATTCTGTGCACTACTGTAATATAAATAATTATTACAGATCTTTAGGTAAGAAAAACATGCATCTGGTCACCATAGACACCACTGGTCACATGCTCCTGAAGGAAAAAAAACCGCACATTCTGAACCCAGTCAGACCAGCTGGGTCAGCAGAGTTGATATGCAGGCTACTCAAGCCCAGGGCCCGAAGAGAAGGAGAATTTTTTAATTCCTCCCCAGTAGAGGTAAAGCCTTAAGGCCTGACACTGAGGGGTGCACTCAGAGCCCAGAAAGGGGACAAAGATGCAGCTAGCCCTGAACCATGGCAGCTGTCTAATGGAACTGTGGATGTTCACTTTAAGTTCTTGGCCTCAGTGTCACCCACTGACAGTAAGTTCCAAAGGTGAAGTATATTTTATGTAAAAAATCATTTCCTTTGATCAGTTTTAAATTTGTTGCATTTCAGTTTCTTTTAATGTCCCCTTTTTTCCTGTGTTATGAGCAGGGATCCTATTTTTTTGTGATAAAAATCCCAAAATTCTCTGATTAAAAAAACATAAAAATCCACGTTTTTCCATGATTAAAATGAAATCTGACAGCGGGAGCCCCACCATGTGGGGCTGTCAGCTGGACCCCTGCCACCCGGGGCTGAAGTGTCTATATCCCATATTCTGCGTGTATGTTGGTGGCAAGGGGTTCTACTTTATATGTTTTTATTTTTTCCACAAAATGTAAAAACTACAGATTCTCTGTAAAAAAACAAATTTTGCTTTTTTCTATGGCAAACAGATTTCTAGGATCCCTGGTTATGAGACGGGTAAATAGGAGTACCTTATTTATCTTCTCTATACCAGTCATTGTTTTATATATTTGTCATGTCTCCTCGTATTCATCTTTCACTAAACCAAACTGTCCCAATCTTGTCACACTATCTCCAGGTATAATTGTTTCCAGGTCCCTTATAATTTTCATCCTCCATCTCTGAACCTTTGCTAAGATTTCTCTGGTTCTCCTCTATCTGATTCAAAACAGAGTGGCCCAAAGCAAACACAGTATTCCAGGCACTGTACTCTTCAAGGTGCTGAGTGCTCTGGCTCCAATCTGGCAAAGTACTCAATTTATGCTTAGCTTTAACCACTGACTTCAGTGGGACTCCTCACACATTTACAGGTAAGCAGGTGCTTGAGTGCTTTGCTGCATTGTGGCCAGGGTGCTCAACGCATTACTGGCCTGAGCTCCAGGTGAGGATGTCCCATTGATTTATATAATGGTGTAATATTTCACTATTTCCAGTCCCATTCATTAAAGCACTCTAACATTTTGTTTGTTTGCTTTTTTGACTGCTACTGCATATTGAACAGCAGACTTCCTTGCACTGTCCACAGTCATGCCCGTCTCCTTTTGTGATTGTAATTGTGTGGCAATTTAGAACCAAGTAATGTACATTAAGAGTTCAAAATATTCCTCCCAATGTACATTACCTTGCATTTTTCTCCTTTAATTTTTATTTGCCATTGTGTAGCCCATTCACCTTGCTTTGTTAGGTCCCTCTGAAGTTTTTCAGTCTTCTTAGCCCTGGTCTACTCTGGGGGGGGGGATCGATCTAAGTTACACAACTTCAGCTACGTGAATAACGTAGCTGAAGTCGACGTACTTAGATCGACTTACTGTGGTGTCTTCACCACAATGAGTCGACTGCTGCTGCTCCCCTGTCGACTCCGCCTGCGCCTCTCGCGGTGCTGGAGTACAGGAGTCAACGGGAGAGGGCTCGGGGGTCGATTTATTGTGTCTAGACTAGATACGATAAATGGATCCCTGCTGGATCGATTGCTGCTTGCCGATCCGGTGGGTAGTGAAGACGTACCCTAAGTCTTGACTAACCTTAGTAATTTTGTGTCATCTTCAAAATTTGCCACCTCACAGCTTACCTATTTTCCCAGATAACATGAATATAGTAAACAACCACCAGTCCAAGTATGGAACTTTGTGGCACCATGCTGAAAATAAACCCCTCTATCCATGGAATGCATATTATAAAGGCAAAGCCTATCCCTTTTATGCTGAAATTCAAGTATTTCATTGTAAAGAAACTGACAAATATTCTCTTGCTCTGGTAGTCTCTTCCCAGAAGAGGCCTTGTGTTCTTTTAGGTGGGAGGCTGAACTCCCACACACAGAGTAAAATGCTCTATTCACTCTCTATAGCCACAGCACATCAAGGGACATGGCTCCCACCATCCTCATTTCACAAGTTTGGAAAGATAGCTGTATGAACGAATTAATAGGTGTGGTCCAGCTGTTGTGCTGCTTCAGTATGATCCAAGAGCTTACTGGAAAGTTCTGCAAACATTTTTCATGTAAACAGATTTGTATGCAAAATGGTTGTGCTTCCCTGGCAGGATTTCCATTACACCACAATGCAGAGCAAAGGTGGCTCAGGCAAAACTGCTGCATACGCAAGATTTAGGGCTCACCTGGGCTAGCTTTTGGACTGTCCAAAGCTTTAGCATTTCTCAGGAACATGGTAAAAGTCCCATCTAAACTACAAAATGGAGTTGTGTTATAATCAGGTTTCCAGAGTGCTATTATATGTGGTATAGAGCAACCTCCGGAGAAAGCAGAAAGATCTGCTCAGACATAGTTTATCTACCGCCACACAAACAATGGAGACTAGCGACATCTGAATGTGAACAGGCAAAAATGACAGTGTAGAGGTGCCACTTGGAGCTAGTTTACAGCAACTGGTAAAGATCACACAGTGTTGGGGGCCAAATAGGGCTGGCAAAGCTCCCCTTTCCTACCTGAAGGGCCCCCCACTGCATATGGAACACACTGAGGTGACACGGGACAGGCCAAACCCGATGCTTTCGGTCACAGGGAGTTGTCAGTGTGTAGGCTGGCTTCTGTCCAAATATTCAGCAGGTTGAACCAGCTCTCTTGGGAAAACAGCCAGTTGTTGAAATCCCAGGGGCCCAGCAGTCTCATTCCAGTAAGTTTCCTTGTTTGCATATCCTGGTTGAGAACAGGAACCTCTCCTTTATATGGGAGGTAAATGTATGTACTTATGAAGGCTTGGTGATCCACCTCCTGTTGGTAACAGCCAGCTTTTTCCTGGAACAATGCCAGGTTGTGAGCATAAATTCCTCCTCTCACTTCCAAACCACTTTCCACATTTGGAAAATCTCTTTCACTGTTGGAAGCCCATGGGAGTCCTGGTTTCACTGTTTGAAACAGCTCAATTATATTCCCCCATTTGGATGCTCTCTCCTGCGTCTCTTAGCCAGAATCCTGCTCTGTTGAGAGATTAACAGTGAAAGCAAAGGGGAAAAAAAGGCAAAGTATTAGGAAAAAGCAAAGGAGATTTTGCCTCAAACTAGCACATGCAACTTGCAAAACAATGGTTCAGAGATGAGAGATCCTTAAAACTCAGTTAGTGTCAGTAATGTCTTCCTTGCCCCCTCCCCCCTACTGGATTTTGTTGTGCTGAAAACTCACTATGAGGGTTACGGACAACAGATATAGTGGTCTGTGTGCTCAGGAAGGTACAAAACTACTCTGCATATTTTGTGATGGCTTCATTCCAGTCACTTTGTTAGCTTTTAGCTGCACCAGGTCTTCATGACATTGCTTGTGTGAATAGTCAGGCAGAACTGGAGCTCTGCCTATACTAATTAAACAAACTGTGCGTCCTGCCAGTGCTTAGGAAGAGAGAGGAAACATGCAAGTTATTCAGACTGGAGCCCCTGCTGAGTGAGGAGTGCCTGCTAGAGATGGGCACTTCACAGAAAGTTTCTGTTTTTATTGGAGTTCTGGGAAGAGGAAATCCAGAAACTCTGGTTTTAAAGATGTTAAGCCCTGCCCTGTGTTGGACAATTTTATCCCCTCTTGCCATTGCTTTGGCAGGTGGCTTGGTGTTTAACTGGCATTTGCCTCTTTTCTTCCAAGAATTAAATCGTTCAGACTCTACTGACATAATTTAGTTACTAACTTTTTATTACAAATTAACAGACTTATAGTCAGTAAAATAATTTTCTGTTGTAAGTATTAAAAGAGGGGATGTCAAATACAATGAATAAAGGAAGACAGCAGCGTTGAGACAGTACAGATTATAAATCACAGTAAATGTACTAGGTATATATATTTTTTAGAAAAGTTACATCATTTTTTTTTAATCCATTAATTCCATTTGGCCAATCTTGCTTGAACACTTCAGTAGTTAATTGAACGCAGGCAGTAAGTCATTCCATCTCTTTTAATTATTTTATTTTGGTCAGCCACATTTCTATAGATATTTGTTTAAAATACCTCAGGCAGAAGGTGAGGGGCAAGGGGTTAGCCTCCCTCAACAGCTGGTTCGCCAGCCACCCATACATCTAGCCCAGTATCCTGTCTTCCGACAGTGGCCAATGCCAGGTACCCCAGAGGGAATGAACAGAACAGATAATCATAGAATATCAGAGTTGGAAGGGACCTCAGGAGGTCATCTAGTCCAACCCCCTGCTCAAAGCAGGACCAATCCCCAACTAAATCATCTCAGCCAGGGCTTTGTCAAGCCTGACCTTAAAAACCTCTAAGGAAGGAGATTCTACCACCTCCCTAGGTAACGCATTCCAGTGCTTCACTACCCTCCTAGTGAAAAAGTTTTTCCTAATATCCAACCTAAACCTCCCCCACTGCAACTTGAGACCATTACTCCTCGTTCTGTCATCTGCTACTAGATCTATCCTCTTTGGAACCCCCTTTCAGGTAGCTATCAAATCCCCCCTCATTTTTCCCTTCTGCAGACTAAACAATCCCAGTTCCCTCAGCCTCTCCTCATAAATCATGTGCTGCAGCCCCTAATCATTTTTGGTGCCCTCTGCTGGACGCTTTCCAATTTTTCCACATCCTTCTTGTCGTGTGGGGCCCAACACTGGACACAGTACTCCAGATGAGGCCTCACCAATGCCGAATAGAGGGCGACGATCATGTCCCAGGGCAACACTCCTGCTTATACAGCCTAAAATGCCATTTGCCTTCTTGGCAACAAGGGCACACTGTTGACTCATATCCAGCTTCTCGTCCACTGTAACCCCTAGGTCCTTTTCTGCAGAACTGCTGCCTAGCCATTCGGTCCCTAGTCTGTAGCGGTGCATGGAATTCTTCCGTCCTAAGTGCAGGACTCTGCACTTGTACTTGTTGAACCTCATCAGATTTCTTTTGGCCGAATCGTCTAATTTGTCTGGGTCTCTCTGTGTCCTATCCCTACCCTCCAGCGTATCTACCACTCCTCCCAGTTTAGTGTCATCTGCAAATTTGCTGAGGGTGCAATCCACACCATCCTCTAGATCATTAATGAAGATATTGAACAAAACTGGCCCCAGGACCGACCCTTGGGGCACTCTGCTTGATACTGTCTGCCAACTAGACATGGAGCCATTGATCACTATCTGTTGAGCCCGATGATCTAGCCAGCTTTCTATCCACCTTATAGTCCATTCATCCAGCCCATACTTCTTTAACTTGCTGGCAAGAATACTGTGGGAGACCATATCAAAAGCTTTCCTAAAGTGAAGGAATAACATGTCCACTGCTTTCCCCTCATCCACAGAGCCAGTTATCTCATCATACAAGGCAATTAGGTTAGTCAGGCATGACTTGCCCTTGGTGAATCTATGCTGACTGTTCCTGATCACTTTCCTCTCCTCTACGTGCTTCAGAATTGATTCCTTGAGGACCTGCTCCATGATTTTTCCAGGGACCGAGGTGAGGCTGATTGGCCTGTAGTTCCCTGGATCCTCCTCCTTCCCTTTTTTAAAGATGGATCAAGTGATCCATCTCCTATCGCCCATTCCTAGCACAAACAGAGGCTAGGGACACCATCCCTGCCCATCCTGGCTAATAGCCATTGATGAAGCTATCCTCCATGAACGTATCTAGTTCTTTTTTGAACCCTGTTATTGTCTTGGGCTTCACAAAATCCTCTGGCAAAGCGTTCCACAGACTGACTGCGGTGTGTGAAAAAATATTTCACTTTTGTTTATTTTAAACCTGCTGCCTATTAACTTCATTTGGTGACCCCCTAGTTCTTGTGTTATGAGAAGGAGTAAATAACACTTCCTTATTTACTTTCTTTATGCCAGTCATGATTTTATAGACCTCTTTGCTATCCCCCCTTAGTCATCTCTTTTCCAAGATGAAAAGTCCCAATTTTATTAATCTCTCCTCATACGGAAGCCATTCCATACCCCTAATAATTTTTGTTGCCCTTTTCCAATTCCAGTATATCTTTTGAGATGGGGTGACCACATCTGCACGGAGTATTCAAGATGTGGGAGTACCATGGATTTATATAGTGGTAATATGATATTTTCTGTCTTATCATCTATCCCTTTTTTAATGGTTCCCAACATTCTGTTCGCTTTTTTTTGACTGCTGCTGCACATCAAGTGGATGTTTTCAGATAACTATCCACAATGACTCCAAGATCCCTTTCTTGAGTGGTAACAGCTAATTTAGACCCCATTATTCTATATGTATAGTTGGGATTATGTTTTCCAATGTGCATTACTTTGCAGAAAAGAGAAGTAAAGAAGCAAAGGTTAACAATGGACGAAGCATGAATTCATAAGCGGTCTTGTAAATAATATGTAGCTAGTAGATAAAAAAACAGTAAGAAGCTACTAGCACATTGTCATCAGATGTTCGGCTGTGTGTGTGTTCTCCTTGTGTGCGCAGACAGCTGGCATAGGAGATCTAGAGCGAACTGCCAAATGACCACAAAATCTGTGAAGATGCGAAGGCACTTGGTCAGGTTTATTGTCAGCAAAGCATGGTCCTCGCTCCCCAGATCAATGTCTACAGTTACACTAGCACATGTATGCCCGTGACAATGGACGCAGCTCAGTCAGTGGCAGGACTTTCCACTGTCCCCTCGGCTGGGCACAGACACTCCCTCTCAGGTACATTTTTATACACAATACAAACAAATTACGTATCGCCCCTGACGTATAAGGGTGCCACCCTCTGATGTATTAGGGTGCCATCCATTGCCTTGTACCTGTAGGTTCGATCAACACATCTTTATTCATCATGCTGTCATCCTGACCTTATCCTTAAGATGGGGCAGCATGTTCCTGTTATCTTTGGGGAATGTGTTTGGTATCGGGGTGTTCTGGTACCACCTTTCTGGAATGTGTTTGCATTTATATTCTTATGCCTAGCACTACGTAGGAATGTGGGTTTCTGCAGTATCAGTCCTGTTCTTGCCAGATTCTGTGAGCAGGGCCTGCCTCTTGCTCACAACTTAACTTTGCTTTATATCACAAAGTTTTGACTACTTTAGCCCAGGTCTCAGGCCTCATACCAGGCCTCTGATACATGGGCTTATGTTTCAGGCCCACTTCCTACTACACACATTACTCTTCTTACTATTTTTTTTATTTACTAGCTACATATTATTTACAAGGCCACTTGTGAATTCATGCTTTGTCTATTGTTAATCTCTGCTTCCTTACTTCCCTTTTCTTCCATTGTTCATGCAAGGCCTACAAAATGTAGTTACTTCAAGGCCTCCGAGTTTCCTATATAAACACCTCCTTTCATTGGTACAGTTTTTACAGTCTCAAAGGATATGATCTGTTATTTCCTGGACCTTATATGTTATGGATAATCCATCTTTATGTTTGCTAATTAGAAAAAAATTTTCCGTTAATTCACAATGCTGTTAGAATTCTAAATAGAGCCACTTGGCTCTCCCTGTCAGGGCCTTATATTATATCAACATTATCAGCTGTTGGGCATACTTCTTGGAATTTTTTCCCCTTCCTTTAATTTGCCCACAGTTCTGGTCATTCCTTTTTTAGTTCATTTTTTATTAGTTGATTAAATTTCTGTTTGCTTAAGAGGATCCCTAAGTCAATTTGTTCATGATTAATAGCACTTTTTGCCTGTTTGTCTGACAATGTGTTCCCTGCTATCCCTACGTGCACCTGGATCCATGCTCTTACTATCGTTTGTCTACACAGCAGCTAGACACCCATGGCTGGCCCATGCCAGCCGACTTGGGCTCACAGGGCTACGGCTGCGGGGCTGTTTTATTGCCATGTAGACTTATGGGCTCAGGCAGGCTGGACCCTGGGCTCTAGGACCCTGGGCTCTAGGGCCCTGCGAGGTTGGAGGGTCCCAGAGCTTGGGCTACAGCCCGAGCGTCTACACAGCAATGAAACAGCCTCGCAGCCCAAGCCCTACAAGTCCGACTTGGCTGGCACAGGCCAGCTGCAGGTTTTTCTTTGTGTGTAGATGGAATTTAACAAGACTCAGACCAGAGCTGGACATTTATATTGATAACAAATATATTCAGAATTATAGTTATTGTTATACCCAATTGAGCCAGTTTGGTTGTTAGCAGTAATATTTCATTAAGAACATCACTTCTGCTGTCAGACTTTCCAGGACTGTAAATTGCCTGCAGTCCTGATAAGGAGTCAGACAGGATGGCCACTGCAACTGACTGCACATCTAAAACCCAGTTTATTGCTAGTATAATCCCTGTTAGCTCAACTGTAAAGACGGATACAAAGTTAGTAGCCTTCTGGCTTTCTTGAGTCCAAGTGAGGGCCCGCAGAAAGCTGTTCCCACTCTTCCTGTTCCTTCCTCTTTGGGGCTGTTTGTAGATAATTGGCAATAGTGTCTCCACTTATCACAAATATATTTATTTGCTACATCTTGTAGATTTATCATTCTTCTCTTATTTATTTCACTATATAATTCCATGTCTATCACAGGGGGATGGTTTTCCAGTAACAGAGTATTTTCCCATAGCTATAGATTTGGGTCTTTTTCAGTCCTGTCTTTGCATTAAGAGCCTTTATCCACTTCTGTACTCTACTTATATAGGGAATTTTGAGTTTTTGTTCTACCCAGTCTCCACTTAATTTCTAGCAGTCATTATATATTAGCTTTGTGTTGTCATATTTGCTGTTACCTAGTACTTTGGCCCAAAAGGTTAAGTCAGAGAGCTTTCTTATAAGAGTGATAGGCATTTCAGTGGCTGCTATGTATAACACACACAGAGGTGTAGTAATGAAGGCACCACATATGGTATACAATGCTTATGCTTGGACATAGTCTAGTTTTCTCAGATCTGTGTTCCTTGCTGGCCGAAATGCCTAGCATCCATACACAATAATAGGCCTAATTAGCACTCGGGGAGCATTACCACTGTTTTCTTATCCACTGCCCAGGATGTTCAAGAGATACTTTAACGTAAGTTAATTCTACCTTTGCACTCATCTTTAATATTTTCAATATGGTGCCTCCAAGTGAGCTTATTATCAAATATCACACCTAAAAATTCAAAAATGTTCATTGTATTTATCTGCTGGTCATATCGATATAACTTCACAGCATTTTGGATTTTCCTTGTTGTGAAGATCATTCCCTTAGAATCTGAAGACTGTGGAGAATTTGAAATCCCACCTGTTTCCCCATTCTGCATTTCTCTTAAGTGCATCATTGATTCTTTTGGCAGCACTTTCAAAATTTTTGCTTTGGGCCCATTTGGCAAGTTGTCAGCAAAAAATGTGATCCATATTCCTGTACTCCTTTCCTTAGAGAGGTCATTTATCATGATATTAAAGAGGGTTGGGCTAATTACACTTCCCTGTGGCGTTCCATTTGCAATTGAATATATGTTCTAAAAAGCTTTTTCTATTTGGACTTGTATAGTTATTTTGCTTTAGAAGGCCCTTACCGTCCGAACATTCTTCCTACGTTACCCATTGAGGCCACTTTATGAAGTAGTCCCTCTCTCCATACCACTCCATAGGCTTTTTCTATGTCCAGGAAGGTTACTATCATGAATCCTTTGGTTCTCGTGCTTTTTTGTAGTTCTGTCTCTATCCTAACAATGTGGTCAATCATACTCCTACCCCTTCTGAATCCGCTTTGCGTTCCATCTATGAACATATGTCTTTCCAGGTGTGCTATTCATCTCTCTGCTACCATTCTTTCCATGGTTTTACCTAACGTGCTGTGAGGGCAATTGGTATGTATGTCTCAGGGCTTAGGTTCAACTACTCGGTTTCTTCACTGGGAAACTAATGGCATGTGTCCAATCCTTAGGTATTTCACCTTTTCTCCATACACTATTATATAATTTTAGTATCACCCTCAAGCTTCCTTCACTTAGGTGTTTAAGCATTTCAGAGCTTTTTTCACAGAATCATAGGCCTAGAAGAGACCTCGAGTGGTCATCTAGTCCAATTCCCTGCACTCATGGCAGGACTAACCATTTTCTAGATCATCCCTGACAGGGGTTGTCTAACCTGCTCTTAAAAATCTCCAATGATGGAGATTCCACAACCTCCCTAGGCAATTTATTCCAGTGCTTAACCACCCTGACAGTTAGGAAGTTTTTTCTGATGTCTAACCTAAACCTCTCTTGCTGCAATTTAAGCCCACTGCTTCTTGTCCTATCCTCAGAGGTTAAGAAGAACAATTTTTCTCCCTCCTCCTTGTAACAACCTTTTATGTACTTGAAAACTGTTATCATATCCCCTCTCAGTCTTCTCTTCTCCAGACTAAACAAACCCAATTTTTTTCAATCTTCCTTCATAGACCATGTTTTCTAGACCTTTAATCATTTTTGTTGCTTTTCTCTGGACTTTCTCTAATTTGTCCACATCTTTCCTGAAATGTGGCGCCCAGAACTAGACACAATACTCCAGTTGAGGCCTAATCAGAGCGGAATAGAGCAGAAGAATTACTTCTTGTGTCTTGCTTACAGCACTCCTATTAATACATCCCAGAATGATGTTCTCTTTTTTTGCAGAAGTGTTACAATGTTGACTCATATTTAGTTTGTGGTCCAGTATGACCCCCAGATCCCTTTCTGTAGTCCTCCTTCCTAGGCAGTCATTTCCCATTTTGTATGCATGCAACTGATTGTTCCTTCCTAAATGGAGTGCTTTGCATTTGTCCTTATTTAATTTAATCCTCTTTACTTCAGACCATTTCTCCAGTTTGTCCAATTCATTTTGAATTTTAATCTTATCCTCCAAAGCACTTGCAACCCCTCCCAGCTTGGTGTCGTCTGCAAACTTAATAAGTGTACTGTCTATACCATTATCTAAATCATTGATGAAGATATTGAACAGAACCGATCCCTGCGTGGCCCCACTCATTATGCCCTTCAAGCATGACTGTGAACTACTGAAAACTACTCTCTGCGATCGGTTTTCCAACTAGTTTTGCACCCACCTTATAGTAGCTCCATCTAGGTTGCATTTCCCTAGTTTGTTTATGAGAAGGTCATGTGAAACAATATGAAAAGCTTTACTAAAGTCAAGATATACCATATCTACCATTTCCCCCCTATCAACAAGGCTTCCTCCTGAGAAGGAACACTTCTCACAATGTTGTTTCATTCGGGCAACCAGGCCTTGCATTTATTTGTAGCACTGTCTGCATTTTGCACACATGCCTGTCTTACCCACAGATAGAGGAACTTCATTAAAATATTCCCAAACTGGGTCTCTTTTACGGCCTGCTGCCATTATAGGTTTTCCCTTCTAGTGAGAGAATGGTATGGTAGTTCTCGAATCAATGAAGGCTACACTCAGAAAGAACTCAAGATTACTGGAGTATGCTGCTCAAACAGTTTCACTTTTGTTTCTACTGCCTGTCCCTCCCTTCTCACATTTATCTCCAGACTTCTCCTTGTCCAGATCTATTCCGCCCCGAACAATCTTCTATTCATTGAACTTTTTGAAACTTTGCACTTTTAGAGAGAGGTAAGGGATTGACTCTGTGTACACAAATTTGCAGAGGGACAATAAAGTTGAGGTCTGTTATTTCTCACCTCTATATATTATTTATTCATTTATTTTAAAACATACTCTCATACTAAAGTTTTCATTTAAAATCTTATCTACATCCTTCTTCCATCTCTTCATCATCTCATAATTCTCCATAATTAATGTTCTTTTCCTATCCCAGATTTCTGTCCTCTATCCTCATCATTACAGATTTTTTAAAACATGGTGGCCAGAATTTCTACTTTTTCTTTGCTGGTGCTTATTATATCATGACTTGTAAATGCATGGCTTGGTATCATGTAGGTCTTACTCTATATTCCATTTATTTTCCTAAGTTGTTTATATACCTGTACAGCAAATGCAGCTGGGAAAATTACAGATTTTGGGGTCGGCAACCTTTCAGAAGTGGTGTGCCAAGTCTTCATTTATTCACTCTAATTTAAGGTTTCACGTGCCAGTAATACATTTTAACGTTTTTAGAAGGTCTCTTTCTATAAGTCTTTAATATATAACTAAACTATTGTTTTATGTAAAGTAAATAAGGTTTTTAAAATGTTTAAGAAGCTTCATTTAAAATTAAATTAAAATGCAGAGCCCCCTGGATGGTTGGCCACGACCCGGGCAGTGTGAGTGCCACTGAAAATCAGCTCATGTTGCCTACCCCTGCTCTACAGTATTGGCATCTTTATTGACTTTCCTGCAATATGTTCTCCAGATTTCTCTTTTTGCCCTTTTTATAGTCCTTTGTGCAACTGTCTTTTTTTCATTTTTTAAAAATATTTCATTAAATCCTTGCTAGGTAAGGAATTTTTTGCTGTCTTATATGCCTTATTCCTTTCCCTGATTACCACTTCACATTCCTTATTCCACCATGGTACCCTTTGCCTATCTCTAAGTGATGTTGGTATCCTAGGAATAGCTAGGCTGGCTGCATTTATGATTCCCTTAGTAGCATTATGACAGAATTCCTCAATATCGTCATTTACACGTTGCTCATTCACATATTCCACATTTTCATTTCTAACGAGCTTCCAATTGCTTTTCTTAGATTCCAAGTAGAGATATTATCCTCATCTTTGATATTTCCTTTTCCTTGATATGTAATTAACGTCAGGATGTGGTCACTACCCATTCCCTCCTCTCTGTAATTTTCCCAGCTGCATTTACTTGCTATGGTACTAGAAGCTATTCCCAGAGCCAAGCATGTGACACTTCTGTCAGCTATATTGAACCTGGCCGGGGTTCTATCATTTAATATTACTAAATTATTCTCTTCAAAGAATTGCTCTAAACCAGTGGTAGTCAATGGGCCGAATCCGAACCGCCAGACGTTTTGAACGGACCCCAAAATCTTTTTATTTACTTATTATGATGATGATTGTTATGTTTGTATTTATTTTCTCTGGAGTCTGGACCTTGACTAGACCTTGACCAAGAAATTTGGACCTTGACAAAAAATAATTGACTATCCCTACTCTAAACATTTTCCATTTTTATCATTTTTCTTACTTTCCCACAATCTGTTGTAACTATTCAGATCAGCACAGATAATGAATGGGCATGTGACATCTGTAATTAATTCTTTCAGGTCCATCCCCTCTAGTTTCTTGCATGGGTTATAAACATTATAAAGTCTTAAGGATGCAAGAATTGTTTTGCATCAGTATCTCAGTAACATTATATTTGATATTTAGCTTTTTAATCTCTACTTCAAGATAGTTCAGGGTTCTCCTTCATGAAGATGCAGACACCTCATCCTTTCCTGTTTCTTTACACCACATGGTGGGATTTTATTATCTAGTTTTTCTGTTAGCCAAGTCTCTTGTACGCATATTATCTCATGCTTTGTTTTCATATCAATAATATTTTTCATTTAATAATTTAATTTAATAATTCCTGTCCATATGCTATTAGGCTACGGGCATTCCAACTGAAAATAGTCACCACCATTCTTTAACCTTCAACAGAGCCAGTTATCTCATCATAGAAGGCAATCCATTTGGTCAGGTGTGACTTGCCCTTGGTGAATCCATGTTGACTGTTCCCCATCACCTTGTGTAGTCAAATAAATCTGTGCAAAGTGGCTGTGAAATGCTCCCAAAACACAATTGTAGCACTTGGGCACAGATTTAAATGACTGCACACGGTACAGTGCAGGGAAGCCCTGAAACTATAGATCCAAAATCATTCACATACTGTTTTTCTTACACAAATAGCTTGTGAACAATTCATCCTGAATATTCAGTATTCAGTGTTTGTTAGTTAGCCTAGTTTTGGCTTTAAGAAGGGCTAGGTGAGAGGGACAGGGCATAGTTTGGGATATTGTGGGGTAATTACTGTTTGTATTTGAAGATAGGTAAGAATGAGACCATGTCTACACTACCACTTATGTTGGCAAAACTTATGTCGCTCAGAGGTGTGAAAAAACCTCCCCCCGAGCGACATAAGTTTTGCTGGCTTAAGCAATTGAGGGAGGGTTGTGGGTCTGTCACTAGGGGTGCACAGCACTAGATTGGTGGGAGGTGATTTAATCATGTCAAGGGGAGAGCTCTCTACCACCAGCATAGAGCAGCTACCCAAGAGATCTTATAGCAGCGCATCTGCATCGGTACAGCCATGCCATTGTAAGCGCTCTAGTGTAGACACAGCCTAATGTATTTATTTCTGATTCGTGATTTTATGTAATGGCAAGGCACATTAAGCCATCTTGGAGGATGCTTAGTGTTATATCTAAATCTAAATTAATTGTTTTTAACAGTGACTGATCAATGCAGTATGAATTTCAAATTTAGAACATTACAATTGACTATAGAACTGAAAAATTGCTTTTAGCAAACACTGAAGGATACTTGTCATAACATTTGGTTTGCAGTGAGTATTTGCACTACTAAAGCTTGAATGCTTTAAAATGAAAGGCTCATGGGAAGAGATAATTGTTTTAATGCAAATGAATATTTGTGGAAGTTTTTTCCACTATTTGGTCAGTTCTAGTTTTTATTGTGAAATGTGGAACATTAATGCACAGAAATACTGCAGAGTTTTTGAAGAGGTATGAGGACATCTAGTGGTTGATGTCCCTAAGTACATGCTGAGATCTCCCTGTGGGATGTATCTCTCCAGAAAGTGGAAATATGCAGAAATGATGACACTATTTGAGTTTTTAAAGCAAATATATCTGAAGATGCCAAAAGCTAAAATTGTTCATGCTATTTCAAAATCTGAAACTCATTAAGCACTCACTGATTCTCAGAATGGGCTTCTTGATCAGTACTCAGTGACATGGCCCAGTCCCATTGTGAAACATGTCTGAAAAGATGAAGGCTATCAGTTTTACACCTAGCACATCGGTGGTCAAAAAATGGGTGTGTGCATGGGCCTGACTCTATTCAGAAAAGTATCTTTTCTACCAATACGGGTTGTTAGGAGGAGGAATAACATTTTCTTTTACCTTTGGAATAGCTAGGCCTTGAGCACTTGTGCCCTAGAATGCACTCTTCCTACAGACTATGTGAGATTTGAATTTGTAGATACCAGGGCCCATCTGAAAGTGAACCAGGGCTGTTGGTTCCCTTCTAATGTCATCTGAAAGGTAGAGGGGGAAGGTTCTTCTCTCTCTGCTCAACTTTGAGTTGGTATCAGAGGAGACCACTGCGCAAGTTTGGCAGATTTTCTGTGCAGCTCCTTGGTATTTCCAGATGTTCTGTTATCTGGATGGAGCACAAATTTGATTTGAATACATGCTACAAAGATAAACTCACAGGCACCCACCCCTGGTGACAGACCCACCACCCTCCCTCAACTATCAAATCCTTACAGTCATCTGTCGATGTCTGCTCAGGAACTCCTACAACCCTAACCAGCACAGCATCTAGTAACTGTAGGGAGTGGATACTTTTGGATACACTACCTGATTTTTCAAATTGGAAAGTAACAGCAGTATGAAGTCTCAGAATGACCTCCAAATCATCATGAATAACAGGGCAGAGGGATGGCAATGTTATGTACAATGCTCGTACACTCTCCTTTCTTCTGCACCTCAGCTTAAGTCTTTGCTGAAGCTCAGTGTTTTCCCTTTTCAGATTTTTCAGAAAGTATGACACAGAATTACCCTCTGGGCTATGTACATAAAATGCTGATTCGTAGGTGTTAGTACTTCCCAGTCAACTCCAAAGAGAGACTAAAATACAGTTTCTTAGTAAAACAAATATGTAATGCACAGAAAACATATAGTTGAAATACTGCGAATAACTTTTAAACAAAAGCTTCTAAGCAATATATCTCCTGGTATTCCTTATGCAGACTTTGCCCACGTTGTTTCTGTTACATATATTTAACTATAAGGCTCCAATCTAACACTTACAGCCTTACATTGCTATGATTCTCTGTGGATTACAAGTACAAGCTTCATTGTGTGGCATGAGAGCACTACATCCCAATATCAGACACGGAAGTCACTGAATTCTCTCTGTGGTAATGAAGAAGCAAAGGTAAGATCCTGAACACTGCTCCCCCCAGCACCCTCCAATCACAAGCTCTTTTATGCTGGGTAAAAGTGCTGGGGTGGTGTACATGGGCACGAAAAGCCCTGTAACTGTCTGGGGGAAGATTCCTCCAGCTCAGTCCTGGTAGACGACATTGTAAAGTTGTCTTCTGGGAATCCCTCACAAGCCTTAGGAGATGGGGTGCGGCTATGCACAAAATAGGCTTGTCAGGAATGGGGCCAAAGCACACAGTGCTCCAGAGATCCAGGCAGTGCTATGGCCCACAGTGGAATCTGATGCCCCTGTTGAAACTTAGGACATCCTCAGCTTCCCCTTGGGGTGGTATAAACAGAACATGTGACAGTGTGTATTTTATTCCACCACTCAGTACTATGGTGGTCCTAACACATGAGGGTGTGTGCGGTGCAGCCCACTGCACATATTCCTATGCCTTGTCCATAATGTGAATCTCATCTCTGTAGGCACTGCTGCTACTTGACTCATTTGGACTCAGATCAATGTCCATAAAAGCTTTGGGGCAGGGAACCATCTTTTCTTTCACGTTCGTACAGTGGCCAACACAACCATAGCACAGATCTTGATCAGTATGTCCGTGTGCCACTGCAGTGCTGATAATAATCAGGAATAATAATAATAACAAACAAGCATAAAACATAACACAGGCAAGTCACCCAATTTCCTCTTGGACTAAGGCACTTCCACTTCCATAACGTGTAGCAGTAACGCTATTAGAAAGACTATAGACAGAACAATAACAGGAGTGTGGCAGTACAAAAAGGCTTTAGCTCATGTAAGTGAATGGTGATCCCTACTGTTCCTCACCAGGAAGGAGATGCAAAGAGACACCAGAACTGAATGGAAATCTGCGGTTTAATGTGGGATGCAGTATTTTAATGGCATATTCCATCCTTGTAAAATTAGAGTTGCTCACTCACTTAGGAAAGTATTTCCTTTTCCAACATGAGCTCAGTAACGCCCCCAGCCATGGAATGGCTTTCCCCCTTCTCTGTATATTTTTTCTGGCGTTTGCATGACCATTTCTGAATATGTTGAGGCACCCTGTTCAGCTGGGTGTGCAGTCCTGTGGCATGCCTTCTTCCCCCTAGAAATGTCATTTGATGGGGTGGGTGTATAAACACCACACTGGTTAATCAGGGTTAACAGGAGCCTGAGCCCAGTTAGGCCACACTGTGGCACCTGGAGGGGTGTTAGGCATTACTGGTGATCAAACCCAACTGGGTCTTCATGAAAGAAGAAGCACAAGGCAGTGGAAAAAGAGGTAGGGAAGAAACCTGTGTGAGAGAGGCTTGATATCAGAGCTAGTGGGTCCTGAGCTTGAAAGAAGTTTGGGAGGCTAGGGGCTGCAAAGTCTAGGATGATAGGCATGTTTTCTTGAGTTGTGAGGAGCTAGAGGCAATGAAGCACAAAAGGCAGTAATAGTAAAGCTTAAGGGGTGCTTGGATTGAAGTTTGGGGGACTGTGGAGAGGCGCGGTAGGAAGGGTAGGCTCCTGTGGCAGCCCCTGAGGAGGGAGTTTCCAGGGAGGAAGCTCTGTGAGGCAGATCTCTGAAATAAAAGCAAGAAGGAATTTTGCAGGCATCAGGCTGAGTCCCAGTAGGAAACCCTGCAGAAGGAGGCTGTGGGCCCTTGAGAGTTCTTTGAATGGTCTACACTGAAGATCCTGGCTGAGGATCTATGGGTCCTAATAACCCCTAGCCAGAGAAGCGGAAGACACTGGAACTTCAGGCATTGTTTTATGTAAACTTGGGAGTGGAGTACCCTGAAAGGTGTGTGGAACTAAAACATGACCTGGCTGGACTCTGGAGGGCTGAGTCATGAGAAGAAGTGGCTCATCACAGAACTAGCACAACTGTTGGCAAGGGGTGCTGGAGACGAATGTGCTGGTACACCCTACCCAACCACGACGGCATGCATCTGCAGTAAGCCCAGTCTTCTACACATCACGAATCAAACACTGGTGGTAACTAGAGAACATCTGAAATTTGGGGGTTAAAATGCAGTTGCTGACACACTGAGCTCCAACACTGTTAGTGGCTGCAGCTATAATCTCTTACTGTGGATTTCATTTGTCAAGTGATAAGGCGATTCAGCCATCCCAATGATAAACCACCAAAATAATCACAGTCGCATCAGCAGTATTTCTGTTTTAAATTAGAGAAGCTAGTCTCCAAGTCTTGCCAAGAAAACAAAGAGCTTCTGGGGGTAGGTGCTGACCATTGACCTTGCTATGCTTAATCTGTTGACATTTGGCTTCCCCATTGAAGAGATTTCTAGGATGCTGTATGTAGGGATTACACTACAGGTCCTGCTTCATTTAAAGTGAAGACTGGAGACCTTAGTGTGGAGGACTGGGTTGCTCAGAAAAGTTAGTGGAACACAGAGACTTTAATCTCTCACCTGTTGGTCTGAGGCCAGGCCAGGCTGGTGGTGGTGAAAAGCCATCCCACATGATGGCCATTTGCTGCCCCTTACTGTATGTGACCTGAATTTCCAGGCTGGAAGGATTACTTCTTAGTGGACAGATGTCTGCACCATAGTTGGTACAAATTGGTCCTCCTTGCTGTCATCCTGAGATTAAAGGACAAGGGCTGTGGGATACAGAGACTGAAACCTCCTTTTAGACACTATTACTGCATTGAATTACCTATTTGGGGGGCAAGAGTGGTTGTCTCACTTTTTCTTGCACCCTGGCATCTTCAGCTGCTGTCTTTCCAGCTGAGAATTGAGCTAGGAAGTAGAATTCCCAGAACTGGTGGGCTAATGACATAGAATAAGTAACACTGATCATTCTCTTTCACACATGTAATTATCTTTTTCCTGGGAAACTACAGCAGTTTGGCTTGTTTTTACTAGAGGAATCGGATTAAACCTAGACTGTAAACTTTCTCTCTAATAGAGAATTGAAAGTAGTTGAGTTCTCACTCTCCATGTCTCCCATTGTTGATTGTTGTTCAGACCCACTCTTGTCTATTACAGAGTAGGTGATTAATTGCATTCATTTCTGCTTCACAGAAGCCCAAGTTCGTCACTACTCCTGAATTTCACAGAAAGCTCAGTGGAAACAGCAGCACTGAAACCTTTGTCTGTCTAGCAGCAAGAGGGTTAACTCAATGATTCAGCAATCTGACGTTCGCATGGCAACAGTAATTTGGGAGGCTATTAAACAGTAACTACTAAAGTTAGCTTTGAATCTCCAGGACCAGATAACTGCATCTCACAGTTCTTTGGCCAGTTCTTTAAAAACGTTTAGCTATTGAGGGTGAAATTTAACACATCTCGAATACTGAGGAGGTTCCAGAAGACTGGAAAAAAGCTAATGTATCAATATTTAAAAAGAAGAATAACTGGAATGACCCAAGTATTTATAACCAATTGGCTTGACATTGATTCTGGGAAAAATCATTGAATGGCTGATATGGGAATGCCACCAATAAAGAATGTAAGGATTGTAACATAATTATTGCCAGTCAGTAGGATTTTATGGAGAATAGGTCTTATCAGACAATCTTTATTATTTTTGGAGGATATTGCTGGTGTGGCTGACTTAACATTAGATTTCTCTAAGGCATTTGTCTCCCTAGTTCCTCACCTAGAATGGGGCACCACTGCTCACAAGTGCCCTGGAGACTTGTCTTCAGTCTGTTTAATCAGTTCCTCTGGCTCAGCTCCCTGAATTGCTGCAGAAAGAAGATGGCTAGGCTAGATTCATAACCTTCAGAAGGTACATCATCCTGCAGCCAGGGTGTGATTAACAGGTCACAGAGACGTACTCTCAATGGCTGTGGTCCATCTAGCTCACTAAAAACAGAAGTGAGGACATGGCAGCATGGGCTGCATGAGTGTAACCCTTCTGCCAGGTGGCGCCAGCAGCAACCAGGGCTGGGTTCAATATCTAGGGGTTCCTTTCCATCCATACAACATAGAACTGACTCGAGCCCCCACCCAGTAACCTGGGAAAATTACACACCACCCCGGGCACCTCTGATAGGCAATACTTCCCCACTCGCAAGCACAGTCTGAGTGTAGAAAAGAAACTTTTAATAAAAGGAGGGAAGTAATTAAAAGTGTTAATTTGGGAAAACACAGCAAACAGGATTCATAAACATAAACCATGAGCAAAAGACCTACCCCCACGTAAGTTGGGCAGTGTCCTTTTCCCCTCAGATTCTTAAGTCCAGCAACGTAAAAGTCCCTTTAACGTGCCCATCCCTTCGCTGCAACCCATTCTCAGTTGCTGTCCTTGGTCAGTGCAGATTCAGAGTTCACCTCCCACCCTGGGTGAAAGTAATGAGGCACCTTACTCGCTCCATGGCCTCTCTCTGCCAGCCACCCTACTGGCCGTTCGCTGCGCCTCTCCGCCAGCCGCTCGCTGAGCCACCTGGCCGCCCTGCCAGCCACTTACTCTGCTTGCTGCCTCACCATCTGCTCATTCACCAGCCAACTGTCAGTCACCTGCCTCGACCTCTGCACATCAGTCTCTTAGTAATTTTCAGCTCTTTCCAGGCTGGGCAGAAACACTGCCCCATCACAACTGACTTTTAGCTCTGAACATTTAAAAGAACAAAAAGGCTCCTAATGAAGCCCATTTAGTTCTTTCTTTAAAGAGCGGGAAGGAACAGGTTAAACCAGTCCAGGAAGAACCCTTGGTGAAGCTGTGCTACCCCCTAGCTGTGCTACACCTGTCCCCTCTCCTTCCAATCTTAATGCTTCATAGAGGGTCTGGGTTTTTGGAAATCTTTCCTTGGTATCTGAAGCTACTTTGAGCTCAGATACTATGGTGATGAGTGCATAATAAATACACAGATTAAGATTTAAAGCTGTCCAGAGTGCATAGCTGATTGCCCAACATCTTACAGTGAGCTGACCACATTCCAACTGCTCTGTACCCTGACCCCAGCCAAAAATTGTCACTTTTCACAATCTGCACCAACTGGGAAGCAACTCTGCCTGTTCTGTGTGACAAAGTTGTGTTTAATGTAAAGGTTCATCTCTACTGCATGCTTCTTTCAGCAGTAGGTCTAGGTAGCAGTGTAGCTGGTGAGGCTTGGCTTAGAGAAGTAAAGTATGTGTTGGGGGGTGTATATGAGCATATACCCTACATGCTCTCTATTTGCCCAAGCTGGGCCTCACCAACTTCTCTGCTAATTTTCACAGCGTAGTGTCTTGCTGACTATCCACCTGCTGGAGCCTTTCCCTGCAAAGGGGGAAGGCAGCTGGGAAAGGCTGAGCAGTGAAAAGCAGGCTGTGCCCATACTGATTCGTAGCTGTACCTGTCAGTGACTGGCTCTGGCAGAGAGGGGGCAGTGGGAAAGGTTCGGCTCCCTTGCTGCCTCCCTTGTGCAGCATGTCAGTGAAAGGCTCTGGCAGTGTGGAAGCAGCCTGCTTTTTGTCGTGACATGTAGCTACATGGACGCTACGCACTGCCGCCAGTGGTGTATAGTGCAGATGTAGCCTAATATCTAACATGATTCTAGTACTATCCATTGCAAAGGCTCTTTCTGTACTGTAGAAACTACAGGGATTTCTTTACTAATACTTTAATGTAGCTGAGTGGCTGCTGCAAGCCATCCCAGATTCTGTGTAAGTAATCCCACACACCAGGGGAATGAAGGGAAAATGAAGAATTCTGCCTGGTGTCTTCGGCCCTCCTGGGTTGGGTACAACTCTTTTTAGGAGGCCAACAGGTGTTGCAATGGTAGTGTGCAAAAGTGTGGTCCTATGTTGCAGGTCTGGCATGAGAGAGAGAGAGGTGAGTATTTCTATCTGAATCTCTGTGAATGGCTTCGGGCTCAAGGTCTCCACAGTATAGTAAGAAATACTACTTTTTTTTCTTAAAGATGGAGAGACTGGGAGCATGCACAGGATGCACAAGCAGAGTTGACCTTAAGATTTATCGCACCCCAAACAGGATCTTGGACTTGGTATATGGAGTCTGCAGTTCCAGGCATATGGTAGATGCTTAATGCCAGTTAGACACTATAAATGCTTGTGCTAAAATTTATATTTGTCTATTGACCACCTTCACTTGTTTATTGAAGACCACTTCAATTTAATTTGTCCAAATGACTAAGTTCTTGACTGCTGAGCCTCAAGCTGTTCCTTTTTGTGCTTCTTAGGACTCTTCCTATGCACCAGAACATGAGGGGATGCTATTAGATATATGTAAGTGTAGATTCACTCAATGATCCACTTCTAGGATTTCATTTTCTATGGGTTTCCAATGTGATTATTCCTTGTGGGGCAGAAAATGCACTTACTAGAGAGGAACCACTGCCTGCTTGTCTAACTGGGGGTGCTGGAATAAAGGTTGCTGTAGCATAAAATCACTCAAGGATGTTGCAGAACTTCTCTCAAGTGTACTGTAATTCTGGTCAACACCTTAAAATGGATCCCAAGGGCCCAGATAATGGTGTCTTTTGATAGTGTGATGAATGTTCAAACATCTCCTAAAATTGAGAGCCTGGCCAATAGATCTTATGGTATTTTTCACAGGAAACTGGGTCTTAGCCTAATTAACCTGCTGAAATTCCAGTTTGAGGAATTGCATTTTGCCAAACTAAATTCCCTCTTCCAGATTAAACTGTGCTATGCAGTGCTGATATGTGGCAGTTAAAGTACCATGTTCTTCCCCAAGAGTGGCTACATTTCACTCGTGGGGATAAGGATTCCTATGTACGCACACTGTGCAGAATGAGTAAAGTCTGTACTGTTCTTTTGGCTCCACATCTGTGGAATAACTTTTATAAAAAAATGGCTATTAAAGGGAGATGTGATAGTGTATAAAATCATGAATGGTGTAGAGAAAGTGCATAAGGAAGTGTTGTTTACTCCTTTACGCAAGAACTAGAAGTCACCCAATGAAACGTTAGGCAGCAGGCTTAAAACTAAAGGAAGTGCTTCATCATACAACACACAATCAACATGTGGAACTTGTTGCCAAGGGATGTTGTGAAGGCCAAAAGTATAACTGGGTTCAAAATAGCTATTGGCCAAGATGGTCAGGGACACAACACCATGCTCTGAGTGTCCCTAACCTCTCACGGCCAGGGACTGGATGGATCACTCAGTAATTGTCTTGTTCTGTTTATTCCCTCTGAAGCACCTGGCACTGGCCGCTGCTGGAAGACAGGGTGCTGGGCGAGATGGACCATTAGTCTCACCCAGTACAGCTATTCTTATGTTCTTATCAAGACTGGTAACTAACCCTCTGTCCTTGCAATACCACCAGGAAGAGCTTATTTCTAAAATCATAGACTGTCTACATGTCTAAACAAAGAGACAGAGACATTCTCCCCTTTGGAAGGCTTACTTCAGAACTGTAGAGGCCAGAAATGTAGCTTTATACTAAAAAATGAAGGTTCTTTAGAAGCTGATAGAATCAACCACTAGACTGGGGCGAGCAAACTATGGCCCGGGCGGGCAAACTACGGCCCGGGGGCCACATCCGGCCCTCGAGCTTCCACCGGGGAGTGGGGTCGGGGGCTTGCCATGCTTCACACGGCTCCCAGAAGCAGTGGCATGTCCCCGCTCTGGCTCCTACACGTAGGGACAGCCAAGGGGCTACGCATGCTGCCCCCCCACAGCTCCCATTGGCCGGGAACTGTGGCCCATGGGAGCTGCAGGGGTGGCACCTGTGGACAGGGCGGTGCACCGAACCACCTGGCCGCGCCTCCCTATAGGAGCTGGAGGGGGGACATGCTGCTGCTTCTGGGAGACGCTTGAGGTAAGCACTGCCCGGAGCTTGCACCCTGATCCCCTCCTGCACCTCAACCCCCTACCCCAGCCCTGATCCCCATCCCTCCCTCCAAACCCCTCGATCCCAGCCCAGAACACGCTCCTGTACCCCCAACCCCTAGCCCCAGCCCTCACACCATCCTGCACCCCAACCCCCAATTTTGTGAGAATTCATGGCCCACCATACAATTTCCATACCCAGATGTGGCCCTCAGGACAAAATGTTTGCCCACCCCTACTCTAGACTCACCAGGGGAAGTTCACCTCACCAGTGGCAAGTGGGACTTTTCAAGGCCTGCTTGAATAGCTGATTAAGTTCTCAATCTTGTCACTTCCAATGCCCTTGATCACTTTGTTTCTGAATTCCTCTGCTGCTTCAGGACTAAGATAGCAACATAGTGGGGAGCTCACGTCTTAATGCCAGGTGATAGAAGGAGAAACAATCTCAACACCACTTATGCCATACAACCTATGAGCGCACTTGAGCCTTTGTGAGCAGCATATACAAACGTACTGCTGACCAGCAGGGGGAGCTGGTTGCCATATTCTGAAGTACCAAACCTCCTTGCAATCAGTAGCGCTGGTCTAACTGATGCTCACTGGGCAAGCTGATGGTTTGGAACATGTCATGTTATAGACCAGAATAATAACTGCTTTTCCTTGTTATCTGAGCAGCCTCTAGTACCAGATTTTCTTCTTTCTGCAAAGAGATGAACTAGCCCTGCAAGGTTTGACTGAGTCGATAGTTAAGCACGAGCAAATGGAAATTCCAGATTCCCTTGAATCTAGAAGAATTTTTAACCTGGTTCATAGTCAAGTTTGGCAACAACTTTCCTTATTTCCTTTATCATGGTCAATTTTAGGGTGATGTGCTGCAAAAGTCTATTACATTTAAATTAAAACTGCAATCAGAGTGAAAGTCTTACTCCTTCTCTGGAGTCTTGATAAAATATAATGTTCTAATTATTGTAAAATTGAGAATTTAAAATAACATCATGTCAGTATAATAGTAGATTGTCAGGAAGCACAGAAAGGCTTGTGTGTTCTTTTAACAAGTTTTTTTTGTTAGAAATCATTTGAGAAAAAATGTGCTACACCTTTAGAAATAAGTTTGTTTGCCACAATATCAGCTACTAGACTTCATCTTTATGTAGTATACATTTTCATATTTCCATGTACTGGAGAAATATAGGGTAATGAATATAGTCTGTCAATATAAAGGCAACTTTCTGGAAAGGCTAAAGAAATATGAACTGCATTTACATTATGTAGATAGGGGAAACAAAAGAAGTCTTGAGTTTTTGTGCTTGGAATAACAAAGTGACCTGAAGAAGAGCTCTGTGTAAGCTAGAAAGTTTGTCTTTTTCACCAACAGAATTTGGTCCAACAAAAGATATTACTTCACCCACCTTGTGTCTCTCATATCCTGGGACCAATATGGTTATACTACATTGCAAGCAAATTATTTTGTTTTTAAAAATGCTAACTAGACATTTCCATAGTCCTCAATGTGGAATGTGATTTGCTAATTTTGAACCGTGGAACTCTTTGCCAGAGGATGTTGTGGAGGCCAAGACTATAACAGGGTTCAAAAAAGAACTAGATAAGTTCATGGAGGATAGGTCCATCTATGGCTATTAGCTAGGATGGGCAGGGATGTTGTCCCTAGCCTCTGTTTGCAAAAGCTAGGAATGGGCAACAGGGAATGGAAGCCATGTTCCCCCTCCTCCCAGCGCTGTTTTGTGGCGGCAAGCACTGGGAGCTAGGGGGAGAAGCGGGATGCGGTGTACTCAGGGGAGGAGGAGTGGAGGTGAGCTGGGGCGGGGAGACGGAGTGGAGAGCTGCCGGTGGGTGCAGAGCACCCACCAATTTTTCCCCATCGGTACTCCAGCCCTGGAGCACCCATGGAGTCGGCACCTATGGCTATGTCAGGACCCAGTGTCCAATTTGCTGACCAGACACTAAGAACACCTCAGATATATCCTTACAGAGATTGCCCTTTCCCTGGTACTGGGACCATTGCAGTCAGTTGGAGGGAGTTCATTCCTGGCCAGAAGTACTCTCTGGCCTTCCCAGAAAGCCAGGAAAGGAGATCCCCTTCACTAGGGCAATACAGTCCTTGAAGAGACGTAAGTGCTTAGAGCTGCTTGGGCCTGTGAAGCCAAAGAAAGGGAAAGCTTCCACATCATCACAGTCCTCCATGCAAGCCTCTTCATCTGCAGAGGCTAGCCCCTCTGGTACTGAAGGCAAAGCATGCCTTTCAGCTCCTTGACACCACTTCTGAAGCCAGGGAAAACAACAGTGGTATTTGGACTTCTGCTAGCTATCAGTCAAGGAGCCTCTTCCTCCGCCTCCGGGCAAGGACCTGAGATTGCAAGATCACAGATGGGTGTTGCATCTGAACCTCATAGCCTGGTTCCTTGGTCACTAGATCCTGAGGAAATACATCATTCAGAAGCAGCCCTCCACAAGGGCTACTTAACTTAGTAAGTAAAAATGGCTCTCTTTCTGGGGAACTAGCCATGGTGTCACCTATGCAGGTCGTAAATCAAAAGATCTTGGACTTGTTACATCTAAAAAATCAGGTCTGGTGGTCGGCTCCATCACAGTACACTTGGGCACAATCTCAGCAATCCACTCTCCGATCACAGGGAGCTCGTTTTCCCTAATCCAATGACTTCCAGATTCCACTTATTAGGGACCTTGCCCCACAATGGGATTTGCATTTCGTGTTATCAGCTGCTTTGGATCCAACTCCTACTCATGGTCACATCTTTCAGCAAAAGTGGTATCTGTAGTAGCCATCCCATCCATGAAGGGCACAGAAGAACTGCATGCCCTAGTAATGGACTCTCTATACATTGTTTTTTTCTGAAAGGTAGAGCTTGGCAGCATTCTGAGTTCCTCTCCAAGCAGTATCTGATTTTGCATCTCAGCCAGTCTGTACATTCACCAGTTCTGACTAAGCCACACGCTCACAAAGACAAACAAAAACGTATTACTCTGGCTGTATTACTCTGGTCATTAGCTGAATCCTACCTCTTTATCTAGACAGAACAAACCCTGTTTGGGTCTCTTCCTAACTATTTGTCTCATAGGCAGATTGAATGAGGGGGCATTCCGTACCAGCACAACAGCTGCCCAACTGGATTATCAGCTGCATCGTGTGTTGCAATGACAAGAGTGTTACCCTCCCTCTGGAAAAGTTGTGGTCTGCACATTCAACCAGAGCTCACTCAGCATCCATGGTGTTTGTTGCAAAGCAGCAACATGTTCCAAGGGTCACATCTTTGCTAGATGTTATATGGTTACTAACACATTGGGGAAGATGCTAATATGAGGAAAGAATTCTGCAGTCTCTCTTCAGACGAGATTCCTAGCCCCTCCTCCACTGGAAACGGCTTGGGTTGGGTGTCACCTAGTGTAACAGGTGTCCCTAGCCTCTGTTTGCCAGAAACTGGGAATGGGCAAGAGAGGATGGATCACCTGATGATTACCTGTTCATTCCCTCTGGGGCACATGGCATTGGTCACGGTCGGATGACAGAATACTGGGCTAGATGGACCTTTGGTCTGACCCAGCATGGCCGTTCTTATGTATGTAATCACTTAAAGCCGAGAGAATGGTTACTCACCTTTTGTAACTGTTCATTGCGATGTCCATATCCATTACATGGGCCAAGGGTCCACACGCAGGAACTGAAGGGGTTTGGGGCAGCCCCATCCTAGGTAACCTTGGTGAGGAGCACCAGGGCACACTGCCCCTGTGGTATTGCTAAGGAAAACTCTCCAGCACAGGTGCATGAGACATGTGCCCAGGGTAATGGACACATGCAACACATCTCAAAGAAGTTATGAAAGGTGAGTAACTGTTTTCTCTCTGTCTAGCGCTACTTACTAAGGGTTGGTCTACATTAACACTGTAAGTCGACCTAAGTTACATAACTGAAGTAGAGATAACTTAGATCAACTTGCAGCAGTGTCTACACAGTGCTGTGTCAACGGAAACACTCTCCTGCTGACTTAACTTCCACCTTGCGGGGAGCTGGAGTACAGACGTCAATGGGAGAGCGCTCTACCATCAACTTTGCAGGTCTTCACCAGACCCGCTAAATCAGCACTGCTGCATCAATCGGAGCAGTGCCAATCTAGCCGTAAGTATAGACAAGCTCCAAGAGTTCTTACATGTTGCCCCCTCTTCTCTTAACAAGGCGGCCTTCTTCTTCTTTTTAGCATATGCGCAACATGCCTCAGGTGGCATTTGACCAGAATTCATCACCGAATTTGTTCCACTGGTTGGGTCATTAGCTTCCCTGGCAAGGGCTAGGTCCTGACAGGGAGTGTAATATGAATGTTGATCCATGCCCCCACAAGAAGGCATTTGTATTTATTTTATCTAAGGTGGGGTGGCCAACCTGTGGCTCTGGAGCTGCATGCGGCTCTTCAGAGGTTAACATGCGGCTCCTTACCTAGGCACTAATTCTGGGGCTGGAGCTATGGATGCTAACTTTCCAATGTGCTGGGGGGTGTTCACTGCTCAACCCCCTGCTCTGCCCCAAGCCCTGCCCCCACTCCACCCCTTCCCTCAAGGCCCCTGCCCCTTAGCCTGCCATGCCCTTGCTCCTCCTCCCTCTCCCCCAGCCTCCTGTGAAACAGCTGATTGCGGTGGGCAGGGGGAGTAGGTGCTGATTGTTGGGGGCTGCCGGCAGAAGGGAGGCACTAGGGGCTGGGGAGTGGATGGGGGGCTGCTGATATATTACTGTGGCTCTTTGGCAATGTACATTGGTAAATTCTGGCTCCTTCTCAGGCTCAGGTTGGCCACCCCTGATTTAAGATTTACTGCAGCTTTCCACAGAACTTAAACTTATTCACATTATCAGTATTGATATGAAATGATACTAATCATCTCAGTTTCCTGTTTAATTTTGAGCTGAGACTCGAACTCTTCTAGCATTATTGTTGGATACTGCAGCACAAATATGCCAGGATGTACATAAACTCCTGGGCACCATGTCACAGACAGTGTTTATTCTTAACTATAAACGTTGCTGCCTGTGTGTCTACTTGGAACATTATGGGTAAATTTCTAAAGTGGGGTGTGGGAACTTAACCCATTAAAATCAATGGTAGCTGGTACTGGTTGGCTCTTAAGTGATGCAAACTGAAGTGCTTCTTAACTGTGCAACTTGCATTAGATAGGACTGTTCCCTGCCCTGACGATCTTACAGTTAAAGTAGGCAACATAGACTAAAGGGGTGAGGGGTGGCAGAAGGATGCAATACAATCTAAAAAACTCATCTAATTACACGTATGCAAATTAAGGTTACACTATCAAGTACTCAAAAGTTAGGAAATATCAGAATCAAGGTTGCCATGCAACCTTAATTTGGCTCCCTTGTGAATGTGGATTATTACATTGCTCTCCCAGCAGATGTCAGGGTGATTGAAGTCCCCCTTAGAACCAGGGCATGAGTTCTGGAAACTTCAGTTAATTGTCCAAAGAAAGCCTTGTCTACCTCTTCCTTTTGGTCTGGTGGTCTATAGCTCATGCCCACTGTGACATCACCCTTGTTGCTCTCGCTTCTAAACTTAACCCAAAGACTCTCAACAGGCTTTTCTCCAGTTTCATACTGGAGCTCTGCGCAATCATGCTGCTCTCTTACACACAGTGCAACTCCCCCAACTTTCCTCCCTTTACCCATCCATGACAGTGCTCCAGTCATGTGAGCTACCCCACCAAGTCTCTGTTATTCCAATCACATCATATGTCTTTGACTGTGCCAGGACTTCCAATTCTTCCTGCTTGTTTCCCAGGCTTCTGGCGTTCACGTACATGCACCTAAGATAACTAGCTGATTGCCCTGCTTTCTCAGTATGAATCAGGTGCCCCCCCCCCCCCCCCCCCGCACCATCCTCCTTGTGTTTCCTCCCGGTATCCCACTTCCCCACTTACCTCAGGGCTTAGATCACCGTCTTGGCAATTGCTTCCTTGGTTAAGAGCTTCTAAGTAGGTAGTGGCATAATTGGTTCTAAATGTGGCTTGTGTTCCACATTCAACATGTTTGATATAGTTAATAACCATAGCAGGTCATGATGTACCATGAGTGTCAGTGGCCTAGGCTGTCACATGGTGATCTTGTAATCAGCTAACATTCATTATTTTGCTGTATAGAAAAGACTTCCCAATTGGGTTGGCTGTTACCTAACTCTTTTCTCAGGGTGGTGTCCCAGAAAGTATCCCCACATTTGCTGCTGTCTGGGCCTTCTCTCCCCTGCTAAGGCAGAGTGCAGATAGCTCATCTTTTTGGAGAATGCACTGATCATAAACGAGGCTAGGTTGCAAGGTTAGCACTCTTCCTGTCCCCAAAAAACACAGCCGCTTTTTCACAGCACAGACACATGCACTTAACTGGGTCACATGAATGTCATGAACTGGTTACAAAACATGCAGTAGTGTAGACTGGATCTTCGAATGTGACAAAGTGTGGATTTAATAAAGTAAGCTGCTCACAATCACTTTAATTAGAAATCATATTGCAACTAAAAAGGGCTTTCACATCACTGCCTTTCACATGCAAATTAGTAAACATTCCATGCATTAACAACTTATTCCTGGGAGGCTCTCTAGGGTGGGAGTCTCTACTGGGAAGGGATATCCCTAGAGTTCTCAAACCCTCTGTAGTTTGGGGTGCATTCTGCACTGCTACTGATTCAGGCTTGGTCCCCCAATTAAGGCTGTCTTCTGCAGACAAGAATTAGTTGCTTGGTGGGGGTGAGGAAGGGAGGAGGAGAGACTCTTCCCTTACTCCTCTCTTCCTCTTCCCTCCTTAAAAGCAGGAGAGAGAGACTTTGGAGGAAGGAAGCTGAGCTGCTCAGAAGCAGATGCCTCTTGGGGATGGGAGAGTAGCTAAGACCATCACATTTGTCACAGGGCAGAGGAAGGAGGAGAGCAGGCCTTGAGCAGCCTCACTCCTCATAGGCTGGCACACTTTGCATCCTTCAAACAATGGTTTATTGGAGGGAAAGAGAAGAGAAGCTGCTGCTGCTCCTACTGAAAGCCTTTTAGGTTCCAGAAGAGCAGGTAAGGCAGCGGAGTCCTGTTAGAGTTGGCCTAAACTAGTTAAACCTGGGGAAGAGGGAAGCAGCAGCAGGATTAATTGAATTTGGCAGATTGCATGAGTATGGACTATTTCCCACCTCCCCACACCATGCCCCAGGGGAAGCTAGTTACAGATGGCAAAACTGGTTTAGTTGACCCAGGAGAAACATCCTCTTAGAAGTAGGTTTTACAGTTAGAAACCATTATGCTCTGTCAATTAGAGTGCAACAGAACTCAGGTGTTCCACCTGCTGGTTATTTGTCATGTATTGGTAAATTTGAAGATTGAGAGGCAGGGATGTCCCTTTCCATTATTTATTGGAAGGAAGTAAAGGGATCCTATATGTGTCTGAGTTGGTCATGTAATCAGAATATATCAACCTAGAGATCAAATATCTAATCACCCTTCAGGTAACAACTCCACACACCAAGAAATCTCTAGATGCCAAGTTTCAGAGTAACAGCCGTGTTAGTCTGTATTTGCAAAAAGAAAAGGAGTACTTGTGGCACCTTAGAGACTAACCAATTTATTTGAGCATAAGCTTTCGTGAGCTATAGCTCACTTCATCGGATGCATACCGATGGCATCTCTAGATGCCAAGCGCACTTTTTGGCATTGTATAAATAAAAATAGTGCAGTACATGTACCAAGAAGGGGTAAAATGCCACCAAAAGAAATCAGTCTTTCATTTGAATTTCTAAGTGTGAAAATTACATATAAGTCAATCGTTCAAGGTGTATCAAATTAGAATGGTATTTACTTAACTTGTGGCTATAGTCTGAAAAGTGACCATAAATGTAGCTTCATGGGATTCCATGATTCTGTCATGCCTACCTAGCTAGCCTCTTATAAGGCACGTACTACCTGAGCATATATCTATAAACAGTGAGCCTGAAAAATGAAATCCAGCTTGTAAACTAAGCAGATGCTAACACTACAGACTGCAGTGGGATGTGGAAGTCAGCTGAGTTCTTGTTAGGGTGACCAGATGTCCTGATTTTATAGGGACAGTCCCGATTTTTGGGTCTTTTTCTTATGTAGGCTCCGATTACCCCCCGCCCCGTCCCAATTTTTCACATTTGCTGTCTGGTCATCCTAGTTCTTGTCGGCTTGTGCATCATCAACCATAATCAAGTTCCAGTTGCAGTATTTTTAACTATTGTGTTGATGACTCTTCACCTCAACTAGAATTCAGCTCACTCAAGAGTCAGATATCTATGACAATGTTTTTAGAGGCATCTTATAAATGCCTAATCACCATATAAAGCTTGGATACTATGGTGATGGGCACAGTACAAGAATCTAGATGGATGGGCACTGAACAGTGACTTACCAGTGCTAACATGAGTAAATCCCATTAAAATCTTTGTTTAGTTAAGCAACCTTGTGCCACTCTGAATACAACAAAGGGGTTCTTTGAGTGATTGCACATGTCCATTCACTGTACGTGACTGTGCACCTCATGCAGTTATCAGAGAACTTTTTCCCTCAATTCTACCTGTTGGGGCACTCTAGTGCCTACAACATCTGTGCACCACCGTGTGCCAGTATAAGAGGGTGGAGCCGCCCCGACCCCCCTCAGTTCCTTCTTATCGCCAGTGATGGTTGTTGGAACGCTTCCATCCAGTATTGCGATGGCAAGTTTATTTTCCTCTCTCTTTGTATATAGCTTGTTTTCTCATTTAGTACTTAGTAGTTAATTAGATATAGCGTAGCATTAATATTAGGTTTTAGTTGCTTGGGTCCCTTTTGGACCAAGTCTGATTACTTGATACTGGGACTGGAGCTATTTCTCGCTCGCTGGGGTTCAAGTCCTGCTGGTCGTGTGCCAGAACGATGCTGGTCCATGACCCACATCCCAGCTGCCTAAGACGTCTGGGGGAGTCCCACATCAAGGGACAAAGGTCACATTTGCAGATGATTTAAGCCTTGCTCAAAAAGAGACAGAACAGTGAGAGCTGTCTCCTTATGGAGATGGCACTTTGCCCTCCCTGGGAGCCGTTGGGTTCAGAGTGCACTCCAAGTGCAGCTCTACTGATGCAGCATGTGCTCCTGAGATGTCTTTCGCACCACATTCTCTGTCTCCGATACTGAAGAGGAGACAGATCTGCCAAGGACACGGTACCTTGTCCAGCAAGATCTTCATAACCGAGGCAGGATAAAAGCAAGATGTCTGGGAGGGATTCCGAGGGGGAGCGTTCCCCACAGTATGCCTCTGTCACAACAGGGGGTGCATCTACTGCAGAACCTGTGCCGTGTGTGCCAAAGCTAGCCCCTGAAGTTTCTATTGGTCAGACCCAAGACCCAATCCTGATACCAGCAATGCCAGAAGCATATGCTGTCGCCAGAGAATTACTTAACCTCTCAACACCAATGTCCCTGGTGATGCAGGAAGGGTTCCAGCCAGTGCAGTGTCTGTAGTGCCTACGCCAGCTCCGCAAGAGCATGCGTTACCGATGCTGCTCCTGGTGCCTAGGAGGCCAGTCCACTCCAGGGGCAAGCTGCTGTTAATATCCCTGGCACTGCTGCCTCTGGGTTCACTTATCTGTCTCCTGTCCACCTGGGTTCTGCTCCTCCGTTACCATAGGATTCAGTCATCTTTGTCGGATTTGGAAGTGGAGTCTTTTGTGTCTCATACCAGAAAAGAACCTTACACCTTCCATCAGAGCCCCGGATGTCCCAGCAGTGGACATGTCACAAGGGAAAGGGCATGCACAACCCTGGGACCACAGTCACCAGGTCTGTCCACCGAGGGGTGTCCCTGCCCCTGCTAGGACTTTTCCTCACCTGTCTGAGTCTATTTCCCCAAGGATGCATCAAGATCACTGGCATCACAGGCAACGTTCTCTGATGCCTGGTACTGAGCAACTGGAAATTGCTCAGACAATTCCTACACTGCAAGTGGCAAACCAGCCATTGCCTCAGCATCCTGGTGTGTAGTTTTCCTTATCACCAGATGAGGCTGTAGAGATGGCGAGCGATTCTCCATCACCAGAGGATAACAGCGCTCACCAAGAACTGCTTAAAAAGGTGGCCTCAGTTTTAGACGTTCATGTAGAATCGGTCCATAAGAAATCTCCCATGCTAGTGGATACTTTAGCTTCTGTGAGACCCACCAGAGTGGTACTTCCGAGGTAATGAAGCAATTCTAGAACCGGTTAAAACACTTTGACAGACCCCTTCTTCCCTCCCGCCTACAGCAAAACAGGCACAGAGGAGCTACTGTGTCCCTTCTAAGGGCTTCAAACCCCTCTACTCTCACGCACCCCCAGGCCCTTTGGTGGTGGCATCAGCTCATGAGCAGGAGAATGAGGGTCACCAAGCATTGACGCTGAAGAGTAAGGAATCAGAGAGGCTGGACCTGTTTGGTCATAAACTTATTCAACAGACACGCTGCAGCCAAGAATTGTTAATTGGCAAGCCCTCCTAAATTGCTATGATTTTACCCTATGAGAAAACATCCTGAAGTTTAAAGACACGCTACCAGAGGATTCCAGGCAGGTGCTCGCTCAGGATAGAGGAGGGTACGCGGGGGTGCAAGGATAGCTCTTCAAGACAGTTAGGACGTGGCAGACTCAGTAGCTTGTTCCTTGACATCCGCTATTTCTATGAGGAGAAGTTCATGGCTGCAATCTTCTGGTCTCCCTCCTGAAGTACAGCAGGCCATCTAGGATTTGCCATTTGAGGGTCCATCCCTCTTTTCAGAAAAGATGGACAATAGGTGGCATAGCTTACAAGAATCCAGGGCAACACTGAAGTCCCTTGGAATTTACACACTGGCAATGAAGAGGAAGCAATTCTGGCCCCAGAAGGCTCACAGATATCAGAGCTTTATACCTCAGGCCCAAGACCTGCCAAAAAAAGAGGGACAAGAATTACAGAAAGTGTCCACCACCTCTCTGTCTGCAATAGCAGGTTCCTCTCAATCAATGGTCCAGTCTAAACATGCATTTCTGACAGGCTTGTCAATACTTTGGACGAATCTGTTCCTACCCTTACCTTTGCCTATTGTCTTTCCTGCTTCCTCTGTGCTTCGACTCATGTCACATCAGTTCGGTGGATCCTAAGCATGGTGGATGTGGGATATTGACTTCAGTTTGTTTCTATCCCCCTCCTTCTCCATCCTTCTTCAAGGACCACTCTCACAACACCGTTTTACAGCAGGTTTAATCTCTCCTTCCAGTGGGTGCAATAGAGGAAGTTCCTCAATTTCTCAGTGGGAACCGTTTTTAATCCTGCTATTTCCTTATTCCCAAAACAAAAGGGGCTCTCAGAGCTATTTTAGATCTAAGGGAGTTAAAAAAGTACCTGAAGAAAATGAAGATCCCCAGGGTTATCCTAGCTGCCATCAATCCTTCCCTGAACAGGGCTACTGGTATGCTGCCCTCGACTTAAAGGATGGTTACTTCCATATAGTGATCCCTCTAGACCACCGCAAGTTCATCATGTTCCTAGCAAATGAAACACATTACCAATTTACACTACTTCCATTTGGTCTGTCAGCAGCCGCCCCTTGCGTTTTCACAATGTGCAAGGTAAGGCAGTTGTGTATCTAAGAGGCTTGGGAATCCATGCATTCCCCTTCTGGATGATTGGTTGGTGACAGGCTGGATGCACTCTCAAGTGCTGGCCAGTGTGGGTATAATTCAGTCCACCCTCAATGCACTGAGTCTCTTACTCAGTCAAGTCAGATCAATTCTAAAAACCTGCGCAAGAATAGTTTATCAGAGCACTCCTGGATGCTATACAAACCAGAGCATTTCTGCCCCAGTCAAAGTTCCAAATGCTCTGAGACCTGGTACTGGATCTAAAAGCACATCCCATTACTACAGTGCATGCTTGCCTCAGACTTCTGGGGCACATGGCAGCAGGTACCTACATGACGTAACTCACCTGATTATGCCTCAGGAAACTTCAAGGATGCCCCCTTTTGTCATTGTCCAGACAGAGAAATTTGTGTTCCAGAGGTAATTTTGTCCTCTCTGGACCAGTGGACAGACCCTCAGACCTTTTATGCAGGAGTTCCCTTACTTTCTCTGCAACCAACGCTTACGTGGGTCATGGATGCCTCGTCCCTGGGTTGGGGGGCACATATCGGAACCCTGTAGTCCTTGCAGGAGCTGAGGACTCATATTAATGTCAGGGAACTACGTGCTAGCCGTCTAGTTTGCTCTGCCTTCCAGCCACATATTCTGGGGAAAAAATCTATCAGTGTTAAAGCACAATATAGCAACTATGCTTTATGTAAACAGACAGGGAGGGGCACGTTCCTCCCAGCTGTGCCAGAAGGATACCTCCCAGGAGAGCAGAACTCACCAGTAGATCACCTGAGCAGGTCTTTGTCCCCTCGCCATGAATGTTCACTAGGTCCAGATGTCGCTAGGCTCATCTTCCAGCTCTGGGGAAACTTCCCACATGGACCTGTTTGCAACAAATGCCTACTGTTCTGCTGCTGAGGGAGTTCCAGCCCTGGGTCTTTGACAGATGCTTTCCAGCTATCACGGATGAACTCCCTGCTGAACGCCTTTCCTCCGATTCCATTACTACCTAGAGTCCTATTCAAGATCAAGCACAAACATGCTTGCCTCATTCTAAGAGCAGCAGCATGGCCTCGACAACGTTCTTGAACCTATTAGTGAGGCCTTCTACCTCCGCCATTAGATTCAAATGTAATTTTTCAGACCATTGCAGTCTACTCAACCGCAACCTACAGGCCCTCCATTTAATAGTGTGGAAACTTCCCAGCTAACACCACTAGAAAGGAGTTGCTCAAAAGACGTTCAGAAGGTGCTTCAGAACAGGAGAAAGCCTTCAACAAGGTGTACGTACCTGGCCAAATGGAAACATTTTTCTACCTGGTCTCAGCAGAGAAGTGTCTCTTCAGTGCAGGCTTCCATTAACCAGACTGGATTATCTGTTGCACCTAAAACAGCAAGGCCTGACTGTTAGTTCTACTGAAGTATACGATTTCAGCGCCACTACCCACTGGAGGGTAGTAGACCACTTTTTCTCCCAACCCCACAACTATCAGATTTCTAAAAGGGTTGGACAGATGATACCCTCTAGTACAAGAGCCTGTTCCCCATGGGATTTAAATCGTGTGCTAACAAAATTAATGGGGACTTCCTTTGAACCTCTTGCGCCATGCTCCCTCCTCCACCTCTCTATGGCATTCTGGGTGGTTGCAGTAACCTCAGTAAGGAGAGTGGGTGAACTGAGACCCTTGGTTTCAGAATCTCCTTTTACAGTTTTCCATAAGGATAAAGTCTACCTTTGCCCTCACCCAAAATTCTCGACAAAGGTAGTTTCCAATTTCCATGTTAATCTGGCAATTTATTTATCAACATTTTTCCTGAAACATGCATCCGACGAAGTGGGCATTCACCCATGAAAGCTCTTGCTCCAATTCGTCTGTTAGTCTATAAGGTGCCACAGGACTCTCTGCCGTTTTCCCTGAAGCCTCACATGCATATGGATGAACAGAAGCTTCATTTGGTGGATGTGAGGAGAGCATTGGTCTTCTACATGGATTGCACCAGCCCTTTTTAGATCCTCAAAAAGTTATTTGTTGTGATGCTGGACAAGGTGACAGGCAAACTGGTTTCCACTCAGAGGATTTCCTCTTGCATTTATTTGTGCTACCAGTTAGCGAATAGCATGTCACCCCCAGACTATTGGCTCATTTGACGAGAGCACAGGCAGCTTTTCTAGCACAAGTACCTGCTGAAAACCTTTCCAAAGCACCAGCCAGGTCACCGGTACACACTTCTGCTGCTCAGTATACCACTTCCCATCAGTCCAGGAACTATGCCTGTTTTGGGTGGGTTGTTCTACAATCACTGTTCAGATAGACTCTGAGCCTGCCTCCATGTTAATCTGCTCGTGAGTCACCTACAGTGGAACGGACATGTGCAATCACTTGAAGGGAAAACAGTTACCTGTTAGGACGGAAGAATCCAATGCACCACTACAGACTAGGGACCGAGTGGCTAGGCAGCAGTTCTGCAGAGAAGGACCTAGGGGTGACAGTGGACGAGAAGCTGGATATGAGTCAGCAGTGTGCCCTTGTTGCCAAGAAGGCCAATGGCATTTTGGGGTGTATAAAATAGGGGCACTGCCAGCAGATCGAGGGACGTGATCGTTCCCCTCTATTCGACACTGGTGAGGCCTCATCTGGAGTACTGTGTCCAGTTTTGGGCCCCACACTACAAGAAGGATGTGGAGAAATTGGAGAGAGTCCAGCGAAGGGCAACAAAAATGATTAGGGGTCCAGAACACATGACTTATGCGGAGAGGCTGAGGGAACTGGGATTGTTTAATCTGCAGAAGAGAAGAATGAGGGGGGATTTGATAGCTGCTTTTAACTACCTGAAAGGGGGTTCCAAAGAGGATGGATCTAGACTATTCTCAGTGGTAGCGGATGACAGGACAAGGAGTAATGGTCTCAAGTTGCAGAGGGGGAGATTTAGGTTGGATATTAGGAAAAACTTTTTCACTAGGAGGGTGGTGAAACACTGGAATGCGTTACCTAGGGAGGTGGTGGAATCCCCTTCCTTAGAAGTTTTTAAGGTCAGGCTTGACAAAGCCCTGGCTGGGATGATTTAATTGGGGGTTGGTCCTGCTTTGAGCAGGGGGTTGGACTAGATGGCCTCCAGAGGTCCCTTCCAACTCTGATATTCTATGATTCTATGACCTACCTTTCCAAAGTGTTGTTCTTTGAAATGTCCATTCCACAAGCTACCTTCCTTCCCCTCTCTAGTGGAGTCTTAGACTGCTGGCAGTGGCAGGCGGTGCCCCTCCTGCCCGGACAGGTACGGCTTGGGGAAAGGTTCTCTCTCGACTGCCCGAAACAGGCACATGCCTACAGTGTGGACATGTGCAACCCCTCCCAAAGAACAGCCGCTAGGGGAAGGTAGGTAACAGTCTTTTTGGTAAGAAGCAGCCCCTTTGAGCAGTCAGTTTTCAGACTAAAACCTACAAGAACTATTACTTTGCTTTCCCTTATGGGCTCTCTCCTGCTCCCGGAGTGCCCTGTGAGTAGCTCTCCGCCGCACTGCACTACTTCACACTTCTCAAAGAAACTCGGGCTCTGACCGGGAAGCCGGGCAAGGCCAAGCCTGACCCTGCACGTGGTCGAGACAGTCAGGAGCCTCCCGTGCCTGGAGCGGAGCCGGGCTGGGGGGACCGGGAGGGCCCCTCTCCGCGCCCCTCCCCAGAGAGCCCGGCTCGGCATCATAGGTGACCTTTTAACGAGTCCGGGCTCCCGCCGCAGGCCCCGGCCGAGGCACCGTAAAGCGATGGGCTTTCCCCCCGCTGCGGGGTCCGCGAGCCCGGCGCTGTGCGCCCCGGGGGCCCCGCCAGGTGCTGCCCGGCCCGGCCCAGCCCAGCCCAGCCCGCCCGTGATCGCCCGGGTGCTGCCCGGCCCGGCCCAGCCCAGCCCGCCTGGGTGCTACCCAGCCCAGCCCGGCCCGGCCCGGCCCAGCCCGCCCGTGATCGCCCGGGTGCTGCCCGGCCCAGCCCAGCCCGCCCGGGTGCTACCCAGCCCAGCCCGCCCGTGATCGCCCGGGTGCTGCCCGGCCCGGCCCGGCCCGTGACCGGCCGGCGGCGCGGAGGGCGGGCGCGGGTCAGCGCGGGGCGGGGATAACCCCGCGGTAGCTGTCACGTGGAGCAGATGAAAGGGACGCGGCTTGGCAGGCAGGCCGGGAGCCGGAGCGAGGGAAGGGGAGCGAGGGGCAGGCGGAGGCGCGGGGCTGGGCGCCGCGGGGCAGAGGAGCCGCCGCCGCCACCGCCGCCATGGGGCGCTGACCCGCCCGGATCCCGCCGGGCCCCCGGAGCTGGAGCCGCTGGCGAGCGATGCGCGGCGGCTGGGCGCTGCCCCGTCCCGCCGCGCGATGAGGGGCTGCGGGGCCGGCGCCGGGCCGGCCGTGCCGCCGCCGCTGCTGCTCGGGCTGCTGCTGGCCGCGGCCCCGGGCGCCGCGCTGGCCAAGGAGACGGCGTTCGTGGAGGTGGTGCTCTTCGAGTCCAGCCCCAGCGGCGACTACACCACCTACACCACGGGGCTGCAGGGGCGCTTCTCGCGGGCCGGGGCCACGCTCAGCGCCGAGGGCGAGATCGTGCAGGTGAGCGGCGGGGTGCGCCGGGCCGGGCGGCCGGCGGCTCCCTGCGCCCAAGATGGCTCCGCTGGGCCGGGAGCGGCGGCTGCCCCGTGCGCGCTGCGGGTGGGGGGCGGGCAGGGCCCGCGGAGCCCGGGCTGGGGGCTGCTCTCGGCTCGTCGGGGCGCTGGGGCGGCTGCCCTGGGCGCGGGGGGCTTGAAGGGCACCGGGGCAGAGCGGGAGGCGCTGCCCCGTGCGGACCGGGGTGGAGCGACTCCCCGCTGCCCCGGCCGCATCCCGGCCGGGGGGTCAGCGCCTCTCACCTGGTGTCCCCGGGGCTGCGGGGAGGCGGGTCCGGCCGCTGGAGCGGGCTGCGCCGCGCAGCCCCCGCGGCGGCTCGGCCTGCTCGCTGCGCCAAGGCTGCGGGGGACCCGGCGGCGACAGGGGCGCCCAAAGCGCCGGCCGTGTGCGGTGCAGAACGTGCCCTGCATGGGGCTCCAGCCCCCGCCCTGCTCTCTGCGCTGGGCCTGGCCCTGCAAGCCCCCGGCTCCGGGGCACCGAGCACTGGCGTCCCACGTGGGCAGGGCACTGGCCCGAGCAGAGAGCTGCGGGAGTTGCCCGTTTAGAAAGTCCGTAGGATCCCCCTGGGTGCTGGGCTGCCCCTGTCTCATTGAGTGCCCCTCGGGGGAGGGAGGTGACTGGTCATGCCACAAAGGACCAAGTTTGTTGTCGTGTAATGTTGATTTAAACAGCCCCCGACTGGTCTCGCTGCTTCTGCAGTTTGACTCCTGACTGGGAACCGGGGGATAGTTTCCCTCTCGCTTGTTTTAAGTACTTAAATAGGAATGGGAGAACCAGGAACCCTGAAGCTGCAGTAACCTGGAGATTTCACCCTCTCTGACAGGGCCTCCACCTTGTTACTAAATGAAAGAAGTCTGCATTCCAGAGGAAGCTGGATATGGAGGGATTAAAAAAATACTCTATTTGCAGGGCTTACTTTGTCTGAAATGCGAAGGAAGGCAGTGGTGCTGACCTACTGCTTCTGATTGTTGTAACTGGATGCTGTTTCTTTTTTGTGTCTCTTTGCAAAGGCTTTGGAGAGACTCTAGTAGGTCTGTGGGCATAAATTACATTGCCAAGGCTGCTGCTTGTGGGAAGAGTTTTAAAAGGGTTTGGTATCTCTTTGAACCTATTAAAGCGTTGTACACATCCGGGTATTGCTAGCCTAATGATTTTTAGGGCCTCTCTCTCACTCACTCACCCTTCCCCTAAGAATAACAGTGATTTGAGTTGGTTTGGAGTTCTGATTTTTATATACTAGAGAATGTTTCTGCAAAGAAAATGCATTGAAATTTCCTTTCTTCAGGTTCTGAGTGAACCTTGCTTGCTATTATTATTATCGAGTCAACAGTTGAAACTTCCCTGCATTCTTGAAACATGCTATGGAGTTTCTACTCTAGCAGATTTTGGGAAATGGCCTTTGCACTTCCACCAGCGACAGCCGTGATGAGAGTGCACAGGGCACAAGCGACTTTACTGCTGTGCTGTGTCTAGCTGTGCTGAGGCAAGTAAGATACAGAGGTAAAAGTGCCTGTACCCAGCTTACATTAATGCTGCTCCTGGGAACTGCATTGATGGTAGTGCAATGGTGAGAGTCTTTTTTCAAAACATGTCACAGTAGGCAAAGTTTGCATGGAACGGATTTATAAGTGATCTTTGTACCACGCTGTAAAGTACTGCGACTTTGTCTGGCTAGGTGGTTTTTGCATGGGTAGAAATGGTTGACCACTCCAGGCTGCAAAACAGAGCACTAAAACTTCAGTATGCTGTGTGATAGCCGCTGTCCGGGTTCTCAACGTTTTTCTTTCTGAGGCCTCCGCTCAACATGCTATAAAAATTCCAGGGCCAGGCGGCGGGGCGGAGGCGACGGGACTGGACTCGGTTCTCTGGGCCAAGGGTGGGACCTTTGGGCCTAGGTGTAGTTTGACTTCTATTTTGGCGGGGGGAGGGGGAATGTCTGGCAGGGCTCGGGCCAGCTCTGCACAGCAGGGCCCAGGGAGGGACTGCTACCTCCACCCCGACTCACTCAGCAGGCCACCCACCTGTGTGGGGCTGTGTGCCGGTGGCTGCTCCCTGAGGGCTCTGCTGGGCAGCTCTGATGGGTTGCGTGAGCAGTTAAAGGGGGCTGGTTGCTGAGGAGCACCTGCAACCCCGGGCACCAGCAGCAGATGGGGGAATGCCATGGCTGCCCACTCCCTGGCACCACTAGCCAGAGGAGCAGCAGCCCCACACTGCCTGGCTCTGGCTTCCTGCCTAGGATCTGGCCAGAGGGTGGGGCTTGAGGGGGGCTGAGGAAGAGGAGGAGGTGGGGTGCATGTGGAGCTGCCTGCAGGACTGCCCCACTCTGGGTAAAGCACTGCAGTTTTGGGGGGGAAGCACCATTGTGCTCCCTGAACTCTGCCCATGGGCTCAGGGCTTCAGCGGGGGGGGTGTGTGTCGGGGGGAGAGCTCGGGGTTTCAGCCTTGCACCACCCCTGGCTTCAGCCCTGCAGAGGGGGGTGTGTGTGTGTGTATGCACGCGCAAGGGATGGGGTGTCAGCCCTGTGTTGCCCACGGTGTCTGACCTGTGGGTGGGTGCCGGGTCTTGGGGTTTCGGTGGTGGCCCCCTGAAAGGCCCGGTTGAGAACTGCTGTCCCATGTGATTCATGTACACAACTCTTGTAGAAAGTGAAGGAGGAAATATTAAAGTGTAACATGTTCAGTTTGTTGGAGAAAACAATCAAGAAGCTATGGTTTTGGATTTTGCCTCTTTATCAGTTCTTGTGGTGATTACCCATACTTGTAGTAAAGGTTCTTTGCAAAATTACTTAGCTTTCTCTAAAGCTTGAATTTTTGTTGAGTGTTCCTGCTCACCCTGGTTGAAATGTTTGCAATTTTTGATTTGAGGCTCATCACAGAGAATGGTGTAACTTGCTGTTTTGATACTTAGAAAATATAGTATTAAAATATCTCTAGCAATTTATGCAGTTTCTGATGGTAAAATGTTTGTTTTTAGCTACCTTGTTCTTTCTATGTATTTGGCTTTCTGTGGGTCACTTTGTTCAGTGTATTCACTAGTCCTTCCCTCGGCGCTAATCTCCAGTTAGCTATTTAATACAAAATTAAGTTTAAACACATCACTTAAAACTATCTTTATTCTTCTAAGCAGGTAGATAATGTCCAAGTTTAGCAGAACCAGGCTATTCCCTATTCTGTCTAGAACTTTTGAAGTGCTTATCCAATTCCTTTGTAGTCATTAGCAATTGTTGACTTAATTTTTTTTTTTTTTTTGGCTAGGCTAAGTAAAGAAAATTGACTTAAATGGTATTTTAATAAGTTTACTTGTTAAGTAATCACTAATAGCTGTCCTTATTTCACTTACAAAGTCTGCAGAATCGGTTTGTCTGAGCATGAGCTCTGTATAAAAATACTGAATAGTAAGTTTTCTTTTGTAGTTCAGAGACATAGAATCATAGAATATCAGGGATGGAAGGGACCTCAGAAGGTCATCTAGTCCAACCCCCTGCTCAAAGCAGGACCAATCCCCAACTAAATCAGGGAAGAGACTATTCTTCCCTTTTCCCTTATTGGCTTTGTTATGAAATTTACTGTGAAACTTTAAATTTTCTAAATGACAAAACTTTGTCACAAGCAGAGTTGTGAAATCAGATTGCTGATAGAGAGAAAAACCCAGTGGAGGAATGAAGCAATTCAGTTTACTTTAAACTTTTTTAAAAAATTGCTTGTAGTGGCTGAAATATATACATTACTGGAAAAATCAGGTTTGTTAATTTTAGCATCGTAAAACATTTGAAAAACAGGGGATTTTATTCTTCCCATGAAAATTTGCTATGAGGTGAAACTTTGAATATGTGTTGTCCAGAGGAGGCACAATACTGAGAGAACTTTAGAGCCTGTCTTTTTAAATATAAATGTAAAGGAAAAATACATTTAAGACTTGAACTGGCATAACTAGAAGCAAATGTGTTAAGTGAATTTTTCGCAGCCTTTTATTATAATATGGACCAGCTGCTTTGCCTGATACTAAAAAAAAAAAAAAAAAAAAACACAAACAAAACAACCCACGAACATGGGGTGGGCGTTGGGAATTCATGAAGCAGATTTTTGCTTTTTTTACCACTCATAATTTTTTTTGGCTAGTAGTTTTGTGCACACGTACGCAGCCGTTACTTACCTCCGAACCTACACTGTGTTCTAGATTTCAAATGAGATTTTAATTTATGCTTGTAAATAACTCTTATTTAGGTATTTCAGCCACCAGAGGGTGAAGTATGCTAGATGTCACTCCAAAGCAGGTAAAACTAGCACCATCAAATTCACTTCGTGTGTGCACTCAAGCACTAGAGCACGTATAGCATGTCTTACCTCTCGTGTGGATTCCTTGCTCTTTTTCCTGGCCTTCTGATGAATAAGTTGTATGGTGTCTAAACTTGTTTGTACACCTTCATAATTTTCTAAATTGCTTGCATTTTTGACAAGCTTCATAGATATGTATTCCAACTTTGGATCATTATCTGAAATTCTGCGAAACTTGGAAATGCAAATCACCTGGCTAGTGATGTTAAAGATCTATTTAACTGTAGTAAGTGGTATATTCTTTGTTTAAACAAATGAAGAAAAATCATTGAAGAGATTTTAGAGTGGAAATATATTTCTTTTAAATTAAATATTTAGAAATGTTTGAGAAATGAGTGAATAAAAGGAAATGTGGGTGTTTGTGCAACCTCATGACCATGTTTGTTTCTAATTGTTTCAGTTGCTCACTGGTCTTGAAAGCATTAGAACAAAACCATCAGAAATAAAAGCTAAACATGCATTAGCTTTTACATGTATGACTTATCAAATGGTTACGGATTAGTTTTCTGTCTAAAAGCGATACAATAATGGTGTTTTTCCTGTTACTGGGACTGAGTCTGGCTGGGGTCAGGTGTGTCTAGGGTAGCTTTTAAGAGGTGAATTCTTAACGCTTCAGTATGGCTGGAGTTAAGAGTTTAGTAAAGCATGTCCTTTAGGTCTTTGTGCATCTGGTAGCCCTTAAACTGATTGACGGTCTGATCCAGCAGTTGTGTATTGGCAACAAATGATCGGAATATTCTATATGCCTCAGAACAAAATCCTGTGGTTTTTTTGGGAGGAGTGGGGTGGGGATGGATGCTAAGAATGTTGATTGGAGAGTGAGGAGGTCATAGAGGAGGCTTCTCAGTAGGTAACCACCAGAGTCAAGTGATCACATCTCCACTGTGTTGGAATGGAGGCAGACAAGGATGGGCAGACTGTGGCCAGCAGAGAGAAGAGGAATTGGAGGAGTTCCATGTGGCTAGGAGTTTCCAGTTGATACCAGGTCCCCTCAAGTGTTTGTTTCTAAAAGCTGCTTAAGATCCAGCTAGTCCAGGGAAACTAAGAGATGTATGAGACAGCTGTGAATGGCACTTCTGCCCTACCTGTAAGAAAATAAACTTTGTCTGTAAAGAGTTCTTCAGCCCCTCCAAGGAAGACCGATGATCCTTGCTGGGGATTTAATACTCAAAGAACATTCTGCAAGGAACAGGTGGATAACAGAACAGTATGCTACTTTCCTGGAGCCAAGACACAAGATGGCACTCCAAAAGGCTAACTAATCTTAAAGTTCATGAGGAAAAGATCCTCTGGTAGTGGTACATATTGGCACTAATGATGCTGTGTTGTGGGATATCTCACAGGTAATCGATGACTCAGAAGTGTGTTCAAGAAGATCACTTGGACATTCTTCGAGATTCTTCTTGTCCCATGAGCAAAGGAAGACCGAAGGTGATAGATTCCTTAAGTGAACCACTGGCTAAGTAAGTGGTGTAGGATTTTGTTTTTTGCAGAACACTGGCCTGTCTTCTGGTGGGGTTGTACAGTTTGGATGGACTGCACACCAGAAGGGGGATCAGTTTTCTCAGGGACAGGCTAGCTAGAATAGTCAAGAAGGGATTAAACTAATAACAAAAGGGGAGCATCAAAAGAAGGAAGGTAAGAGCCCTAAGCACAAAATAGAGATATTTAGAAGAAAATCAAGGAACCAAAGGACATGAAAACCAGCAATTATTTAATTGCCTATACACCAATGCTAGGAGCCTTGGTAACAAATAAGGAGTTGGAATTACTCATTTATAAACTTTAAATTTAGTCTAGTTGGTATTACCGAAACCTGATGGGATGATTCCCATTATTGGAACATTACAAATCAATGATTATAACCTATTTAGGAAGGATAAAATGGACAAAAGGGGAAAGATGTCCAAAACAAAAAGTGTTTTCAGGTCACTGATAAATTTGAAAGGAAATGATTGTGAGTGGTAATGGATGAACGTCCTAACAGATAAAGTACAAGATGGGGTCTTATTTGTTGTCTACTACAGACCACCAAATCATAGCTGGGGAACAGGCTGCTAGGTGTGGAAAGTGCCAATCTATAATGTATGGGAAAAGAAGCTGTGTGACTAGGGGATACTTCAATTTGAGTGAGGTATGCTGGAGGTCTCAGGCTGCCAGTATTTAAAACAGACTTGGAAATTCTAAATCTAGTTGACCGCTTCTCACTCAAAATGTGTTGCATCCAAAACGAAGGAACTGTATACTAAACTTCATCTTCACAGATGAAGAGTAACTTAGGGCATGTCTACACTTACCTCCGGAGCGATCGATCCAGCAAGAATTTATTTATCGCATCTAGTGAAGACGCAATAAATTGACCCCTCTCCTGTCGACTCTGGTACTCCACCGGAGCAAGAAGCGTAGGCGGAGTCGACGGGAGAGCATCAGCATGTCAACTTACCGCAGTAAGTAGATCTAAGTATGTCGACTTCAGCTATGCTATTCACATCGCTGAAGTTGCGTAACTTAGATCGATTTCCCGCCGCCCCTCCCCCCCCCCGCCCCGGTGTAGACCAAGCCTTAGATACAAGTGATCATAATTTGATCCCATTTATAATGTTCAAACAGAATAAAGAGCAGACCGATGGTACATGTAGTAGGTGCTTTAAAAGGGCCAGTTCCACAAAGGCCCTTATGACAATTATGAGCCAAATCAGTTGTAAGAAGAAATTTAATTAGAAAAATGTGAATTGGGAATTGTTTACAAACACTTTTCTAGACGCCCAAAAAGCCACAATCCAGGAAGAATGCTGTATTGGGTAAAAACAAGCCTGATTTATACAGGAAGTGAAGACCGCTATAAAATATATAAAAAACAAATGGAAGAAAGGGGAAGCTGAAAGTAATAAATAGAAATCAGAAGTTATCAATTTTCTACAGTTTCTAAGGGAAGCCAAGGGACACAAGTAGAAATCCATTACCAGCAGTTAAAAACAGAAGCTGTTTAAGCATATTAGGAAGAAAAAATCCTAGCAGTGGAATTGTCCATTATATGGAAATGATAGAATTATCAATAATAAAGCAGAAAAGGCAGAAGTGTTCAATAAATTTTTCTGTTCTGTATTGGGGGAAAAAATAGATGAGAGTCACATCACATGAATGCACTCATTCCATTCCAATAGTATCTCAGTAGAGTGTTAAACAGCAGCTACTAAAGTTGGACATTCTTAAATCAGGTGGCCCAGATAATTTACATCCAAGAACTTTAAAAGACCTGGCTTAGGAGCCTGCTGGACTCTTAATGTGGATTTTTCAGTAGGTCTTGGACCACTAAGGAAGTTCCAGAAGTCTGGAAGAAAGCTAATGTGCCAATATTTAAAAAAGGGAAATGGGATGACCTGGGTAATTATAGGCCTGTCAGTCTGACATTGATCCCAGATAATAGAGTGGCTGAGAATTAAGGGAGAATTAATATAATGAATGCCAATCAACATGGGTTTGTGGATCATAGATCGTTGTAACGAGATCTGTTTTTTGATAGATTACAAGTTTGATAAAGATAATAGTGTTGATTTGTAATATACTTAGACTTTTGTAAGGTATTTGCCTTGGTACCACACAGCATTTTGATTTAAAAAAAAAAAATTAAATGGATTAAAAACTGGCTGATAGATTTCAAAATGGAATTATAAACAGGGAATGATGGTCGAGTGGGTGTGTTTCTAGTGGGGCCCTGTGGGGATAGGTTCCAGGCCATACACTGTTTAACACTCTTATTAATGACCCGGAAGAAAAGATAAAAGCATCACTCATACAACTTTCAGGTGACCCAAAAAATGGGAATGGTCAATAATGAAGAGGACTAGTCCACTCATACAGAGTGATCAAGATTGCTTGGTAATTTGGGTGCAAATGAACAATATGCATTTTAATATGGCTAAATGTATACATCTAGGAACAAAGAACATAGGCCCATATTTACAGGATGGAGGACTCAATCTGGGAAGCAGCGACTCTGGAAAAATATTTGGAGGTCATGGTGGATAATCGGCATCATGCAGGGAACTCGTGTTCAGCTGTGGCCAAAAGGGCGAATACAATTCTTGGGTGCATAAAGAGGAGGACCTTGAGGTAGGAGTAGAGAGATTATTTTACCTCTGTAGTGGTCAGTGGTATGACCAGTGCTGGAATACTGCGTCCAGTTCTGGTGTCCACCATTGAAGAAGGAAGTTGATAGATTGGAGAGGGTTCAGTGAAGAGTCATGAGAATGAGTAAAGGATTAGAAAACAGTCTTTATAGTGAAAGACTCAAGGAGCTCAGTTTATTTAGTTTAACAAACAGAAGGTTAAGGGGCAACTTGATCAAAGTCTAGGAGGACCTGTGTGAGGAAAAATTTATTTAATAATGGGATCTTCAGTCTAGCTGAGCCAGTGGTGGGAAGTTGAAGCTAGACACTCAAACTGGAAATAACCTCACTGTTAAAAATGTATGCCTTATTAATCATTGGGCTGATTCACCAAAGGCCATAGTTAATTCTCCATCACTGGTCATCTTAAACTCAAGATGAGATGTTTTTCCAACAGCTCTGCTCAAGGAATTATTTTAGGGAAGTTCTCTGGCCTTTGTTATATAGGAGGTCAGACTAGAAGATCAGTGGTCCATTCCGGCCTTGAAATATGTGACTCTATAAAATCCAGACTATCTCTGTCTTAAAATAAAGCAGTAAATACATTCTGTTGCTGGTGAGCTTGATTCTCCTTGCTGGCACAGGGAGGCATAAATAATGCCTCTCTGAGTCAGCTGTACCCCTGTGGGGGAGTCACTCTTGAAGGGAATGCAAATGGTGTTTGCACTGGTGCCATTCCTCATCTATTGGTCACAGCAATCATGTTGTCCCTGATCAATGCTGCCTGTTTCTGAGGCTTTGGTTGACACTTCTGATTGTGGCTTTCCTGGTGGACGTGAAGTATTGCATGTGTGCTGTCGCAAGTTTCATCTTTGAAACCCATTGCTCAGGAGCTGCTTCTTGGGTTGTGCTGGCAAAGGCTGGCATAGGTCAGCATTGAATCTGGCCTGATGTCTTGTCCATCTGTGTTTGAACTATTTTTTGTGGGTTTTGTTGTAGTTATGTCAAACCACTCTTTTCACAGATTTATTTTTTTTCCTTTTGATAGAGCACTCACTTATGGTGCTCCAGTAATAAGCATCTTGGATACAATCAGAAATGTCCTCTGGAGGTTGTAGGAGAGTTGTGTGGTTTATTTCTGCCAGTGTTTGACGCAACTTTATGTTGTGTTCGGCTCTTTGTGCTGCCTGATGACCAGAATTTGATGCGTCATGGTGCTGCATTTGCTGTAATGGATGTTAGCTGTACATTGTAATTATGTGGTCTCCTGGCTGGCTAAGGTGGGGGGAAAGCGAGAAGAGAAGTCTCTATTTTTTGTTTGCTTGTTCATTTATTTTATATTAAAATCCGACAAGGTTTTAAAAAAAATTCCTACTTGTTTAACCAAAGCAGGGCATCATCACTAACCCTTTTCCTAAACCTTTGCTCCATTCATAGAATCATAGAATATCCGGGTTGGAAGGGACCTCGGAGGTCATCTATCTAACCCCCTGCTCAAAGCAGGATCAATCCCCAACTAAAGCATCCCAGCCAGGGCTTTGTCAAGCCTGACCTTAAAAATATCTCAGGGAGGTGGTGGAATCTCCTTCCTAGGTAACGCATTCCAGTGTTTCACCACCCTCCTAGTGAAAAAGTTTTTCCTAATATCCAACCTAAACCTCCCCCATTGCAACTTGAGACCATTACTCCTCGTTCTGTCATCAGCTACCAGTGAGAACAGTCTAGATCCATTCTCTCTGGAACCCCCTTTCAGGTAGTTGAAAGCAGCTATCAAATCCCCCCTCATTCTTCTCTTCTGCAGACTAAACAATCTCAGTTCCCTCAGCCTCTCCTCATAAGTTATGTGTTCCAGTCCCCTAATCGTTTGTGTTGCCCTCCGCTGGACATTTTCCAATTTTTCCACATCCTTCTTGTCATGTGGGGCCCAAAACTGGACACAGTACTCCAGACGAGGCCTCACCAATGTTGAATAGAGGGGAACGATCACGTTGCTACCCCTCATGCAGCTCTGCTGGTGGAAGAAGTACTGTAGACTGGCTGCCAGCATGGAAAACTCTAGGAAAAGAAGCCTAGTGTAGGCAAGGACCAGGAATGTTGAGTCTAATATTCCCTGTTTTTTGCTCCTTGTCTCACTGGAGGAGCAGAGAATGGGTTTTACCCAGCCCTCAAATGAAAGTGGAAGCATATAAAGTCTAACAAATACTTGGTATTAGAGTATAATTTGTTTAAATAGTCTGAATAAAAACTTCTCAGTTGCTTGTGTCTCTCTTCTTGGGTCGTGTGATGTTAGAGTCTACTTGCTTGTTGAGTTGCCTTTTAGTCTTTCTGGAAAAATGATTAAGAAAATTTAAAATGTTTAGAAGTCCCTCCTTTTTCCTGTGCTGCTTTTTCCTCTGGATAATCCTTGTCGTGGGGTGGCTACCCCACTCCTAAAATAGAAGGGGTTAAAAGCAGCCCTGGGGATGGCTGATTGGGGAAGCAGCTGCAGCTGGGTCACGCCCCAGTCAGGCCCCAGCTGGCCTGTATAAAGAGGCTGGGAGCCAGAGGCCCAAGGAGCCTCTCTCCGGGCTGGGAGAGAGCAGGGCCTGGCTGCCTGCCTGACAGGGTACTGAGGGTGGTGCCATGCTGGGAAAGGAGCAGGCTGAGTGGGGTGCTCCAGGCTGGCAACTCCCCAGGCTGTAGGGCCTGGTCCAAGGCCCACAGAGGTACTGGGAGGCAGAGGAAGGAAGCAGGTCTGAACCCCCTTGCCTACGATGAGAGCCCTTTCCACTGCAGTCTGCCCCAGGGAGCGGGGGCTTGGTGATGACCGGCAGTAGCCAAGACTGAGGCAAGGTGGGGATAGTGGGTTGTGTGGCGATACTGGCAGGGGGCAGAACCCCAGAGAAAGGGGCACCGGGGTCTGTGAGGTACATGGGGGGCCAGAGCTGTGCGGATCACTGGCCTGCAGAGGGCGCTCCGTGCTGGAAAAGAGCTAATTCCCATGAACCAGCAAGAGGCACAGCAGGGGTGAGTCCTGCACTTCTCTGTGCGTCCTAAAGAAGTGGGGAAAAAAACTCCATGGTATTCTTTCACAGGTCACCTTTAAATACTGAAACATAATGGGGTTAGGGTTCTGACTCTTGTCAAGAAGGTAGCTGGAATAAGAGCTGCAGCTAGGAGAGAAGAGTGGCAATGATTGGAGGAGACCAGCTTAAGCAAAAGTTTAAGGCAAAGTTTCATTTCTTGTCTCTTCTTTCATCCATAGTTAAAAGGGTAGGTGAATTTTTTTTGTCTTGCTCAAATTGAGAGCCTATAGGCTAATCAAAATCAGGAAGTGGAATTATTCATGGCTTTGAGTTACAAACATGTTGGATTTTGTGAGGACAGCTGTGTTTTGTTCCATATCCCTGCCAGATACCTTAATCGTAAGGCATTGCTGTAGTGCCTCTGCTACCCACAGCTCCAGGCGTCAGCTGAAGCAGAGTCGTCTGGTAAATGGCTTGAGACCCTCGGCCCAAAGATTAGCATATTCAGCAGCAGTGATCTGTACTAAGAAAAACAAAGCAATTCCGTCTTTGGAATTTGGGTTCTTGGAGATGAATACAGAAGTTTCAAATTACTACTTATTTTAGTAGAGATAGGATAGAACCTCTAAACTTATGGCCTTTGAATAGCAAAGTGAGGCGATGGAGAAGAATGTGTGATCTGCTCGCTTCCATGTTGGATCCAAAGTCAGAAGCATACCTTGACTAATCTTGCATTTAAACTTCCATTTTCAGCCACTGTATCTGAAAACTGCTCCTGCCTCGGCCTCAAACCTGAACTCTGCCCAAACCAGATTTTGGATTCTCTCACCAGTCTTTTTCCCTATTTAACGTTCTATCCGTTAGGGTGGTTGTGATTAATCAAAGATGTTTGGTTTTTCATGGCTGCTCTCTGAAGAAAATCAGAGCAGAGCAATCAAGGTTCACATGTTTTTCATCAGCAGGGGAACCCAATAGTACCAAATGCCTTATTAGTTTCTTAGTACCTTGTGAGCCAAAATTCAAGCGCGGTATTCTAGACAGTGTCATCAGGGCAACTAGGAATTGTTTCACACTTTGACTAGTTACTCATATCTCTCCTCTACTAAAACAAGCTTGGTGCAATATTTTTGTATTTCAACCTCCAATTTCTCCTTGTTTCTACCCTGTCCTAGATATTGTGGCATTGAGACTTGCCTGTGGGTATCTGCTGTGGCTTAAGCAAATGAAATCCCCACAGTACTGCACCCCTCACATGTAATAGCATAGCACGTACAACTGTAAGTTCCAACCAGAGACTCTTATGAATTATTTCTTTATTTAGGCTACATGCCAAGCACTGAGACATGAACCAGTGGTTTTAAAGTGTCCTGTGAGCTGGCAGGACCTGTTAGTGTTGTCTGATGTAAGTAGGAGGTTGGATACGTCTGCATTATGTTAGCACTTTGCCAGTCCTCACCCCAGATGGCTGGGATTTCTTACCAAGGTGCTGTGCCTGTAGCTTGTTCAGGGGCTCTGGCTTTATTATCGGGCTTTTCTGGAAGAATGCAGACATTCCTGCCCACAACCTCCTTAGTGCTTTAGTAGTAGAAGCCCGATACTCCATCCATCTCCACTGCCTCTTGCCTGGCCTGAAGTGAATAGTACCCATGGCTGTCTCTTCTGATGCTGAGAGCTGAGCAGTTTGAAATTGACTGGATTCACAAGTTTTGCTGGTGACCAGAGTTCTGAGCAGCAGTTGTGGAACTGAGCAGAGTCCTGTTAGTTTCATTTTGCTGGGGCTTGGGAACAAGGTGCTAAGGGTATAGCTACACTGCAATTTGGTATCCGCGGCTGGCCCTGCCTCACAGGGCTTGGGCTAAGGGGCTGTTTAATTGCAATGTAGACGTTCAGTTTGAGCCTGAGCCCAAACATTTACACCACAGTTAAACAGCCCCTTAGCCAAAGCCCTGTGAGTTTGAGTTATCTGACATGGGCCAGCTCCGGGTGTTTAATTGCAGTGTAAATGTACCTATAGGGCTCAGACACCACTGTAATGAGTGCAGAGTAAAAAAAACTCAACAGCTGTCAGCAGACTCAGGAAGATAGCACTAAAATGGACCATGCTGGGAAAGATATTTTTGCTAACCTAAGGGCCCAAAATAATTTTTTTTAATTCCAAGACACAAACTACTTAATACTGAGAGAACATAATAGTAGTGTAAGGGTAAAAGAAGTTACAGGGGTATTATAACTATCCTATAACCAAGCATTACAAACCAAGGAAATCCAGAGTTACAGTTGAGATCCAAACATCTTAAGGTATGGAAATGTGCAGTAAAGGCACCTGAACAACCTAGGCTGTGCAATGTCCAGGAGGTTGATGCTGGTGTGGGAGTGCTTAGATCCTTGGTTTTCAAACTGCAGGTGTGACCCAGTACTAGATCGCAGAATGTAAGGCACTGGGTTGTGGCGGCTCTGGTCAGCACTGCTGACTGGGTCATTAAAAGTCCCGTCAGTGGTGCTGCCCAGCTAAGGCAGGCTAGTGTCCCTACCTTTTCTGACACTGCGCTGCACCCTGGAAGTGGCCAGCAGCAGCGCTGCGCCTGCCCCAATCAGTGGCTCTGCACTCCCATTGGCTGGGAGCCAGTGCAGTGACGTCTGCAGATGGCCCCTGGAGCCTCAGAGCTTTGCCAAACAGTAGTGAAGTGCCCTTTCCAAAATCTTGATACAGAGCCCAACTTCTGTTCCTTTAAAAGAGTTGGGCAAAGAGTGGCTTTCTGGGGGTACAAGGAGCTATCGGTGTGGTTCATGGACATAGTCATTAAGCTAGTAGTTGACAGGTAAACATTTCAGTCTCTACGTGAATGTTTGGAGCCTGTACTGAAGACCTTACTCTGCCAGTACATTGGCAGAACTGTGACCATTTCCTCCTTTTCGTGCTGAAATTGAGGAGAGCACAACTGGCTCTGAGGGGTGGAATTATTTAAAAAGCCCAAAGATTTAGAGGCATGCTAAAACACAAATTTCTCTAACTGGTTGCATGATCAGTTTTCTCACTTGTGTATATTGAGGCTGGATCTGTACAAGTAGAATGGATTAAATGCAATTACAGCCTGCGCATAGTATTGCCAGCAGTTGTGGCCAGTAGTGCCAAAAAAACCAGAATTGGCACATGTCCTCAGTGTGCCAAGCACTGGCAGATGTGGTTATGGGATAGGGTGACTCCACTATAGTAATGAAAGTAAAGGGCTCCTAAAATGGTACCGGGTGAAGCATGAAGAAGAGAACACGATTTGATGTTGCACTTCTTGCTGGAAAAGAGACACAAACAGCTCCACTGCAAGACAATGTTAAAGAAAATCCTCAAGCAGTTTTATAAAACCACTGATTAGCATACATAGTAATTTTCCTCCTGTTTAGACCATTTTACTGGGTAATGTATATTTAAAAATGCTCCCTTTTTAGTACAGTCTTCTAGACTTTTTGTTCTGAGATTTCAGAGCGAGGCCCTTTTAGACTAAAATAATCTTCATAAGTACAAACTACTAAAAGTGTGAAGTCTGGGAGACCTACATCTTGTAGATAAGGAAAGTAGAAGGTGGAGGCAGTGACCCATTGTATGTTTTTTTTTTTTTTTTTTTTTTTTTTTTGGGGGGGGGGGGGGTTACATCTGTGTACACAGTTCTGTGAGAGCTGTATGTATTCTGCATTTAAGGTATATTAAAAGACAACAAAAAATGTAAGTGCTGAATTCAGGAAACATGGAGGTTTAATGTGTGATATTAATTATGACCTGGTATATATGCGTTGTCTAACAGTAGTCCGGGTTTGACCATATTAATGCTCTCAGATCAAAAAAGTCCACTCACTTTTAAGCAGATAGGAAGAATCTTCTTCCTAGTAAAGATGACTTGTAAAGGGAAAAAAGAAAATGTAGCTTGAGTCTTGTGCTGTTTTATGATGTACAAAGACCTGAAAGGTGGCTTTATTTAAAAACAAAAAAAATGTTTTAAGAAATTCAGGCCCTGTTTAACTTGGGAGTCTCTGGCCTTGTCTGCACTGAGGAATTTTATAAAAAAATTTTTCCCCCAGTGGTCCTATTGTCTGAAATGCACCTGTGTGGTTATTGGTAGAGCTCTGGTGTAGAATAAGGCTCTGGTGGTAGTGGTAGCATTGACAATTAAATCTGCTTGCATTCAGTTAACATCCCCTCTATGCTTTTTCCTGTTGTCTTAAAAAGATTAAACTGACTGTAGCTTTAGACTTGGGTTTTACAGTGCTTAAGCTACAGTATAGCCTTGCATCATTCTGAGTAGCAAAACAAGTTGTAGGGTCAATAAGGAGGCTGCAGGGGAGTGCTAGGGGGCATATTTCAAATGGAGCAGTCATGCTTTGAGTACTGCTGTTTAATTAGCTGCACAGGCATGCACATTACAAGTACACACCTCCTCCTGTGAATTTATTGCGTGTGCTTGGTAAGCAACTTTTAAATGCTTTGACTTTACAGTGTTTGAAAAAATTACTCCTAATTTAGCAAAGGCACTAGTTCCTACTGATCGCACTCAGTGCCAGATTCAGCTTCCAAACTTGAGCCTTTTAGTGTGGGCCTGTTCAAAAATATGGCTAAAATGAATTTTGAAGAGGAGGGGAGAGTATTTATTTATTTTTTTTCTCTCTCCCAAAACTCAAATGTTTGAGACATTTCCCACCCCCCCCGCCCCCAAATCTTCCTATAAATTGACCTTTGGAAAAACAATAAGGCTGGAAACTTTTTCAGTTCCAAAATGAAATGTTTTGGAAAGCTACGGGTATGTGGACATGCAGGATTATAATTATGTGACTGCTTTAGTGTTCTGAAAACTGCTACATTCTTGTTTGTGCATTAGGGCAGTAATTGAGAAATCTGTGCAGTGGTCCAGGGGAATTTGCCTTCCAGGCTGTGAATTCATCTTAAGGAAAGTGGCATTGAAGGTTTAGTGGATTCTCTCCTGTTATTGTTTGGGCCTATTTGAATGTATGGCACAAATGGCTGAAATCTGGTAGGTTTTATCTAAAACAAAAAGTATTTAAAAAGCCCGAACCAGCTGTTGCACATACTAACTTATTCCTCCTACGCTAAAGTGTTGCCCCCTCCCAGCTAGAATGTGGGTACAGAGGTGGGATTAGAGGCCAGCCTCCCTAATGGAGTAACTACTGCCTTTCCTCTGAACCAGACGTGAGTTTCTCCCCTCTGATATTTAGTGCTATTGGTGGATTAGTCAACTTCATCTCCAGCCTTCTGTGAGTGCAGCTCTTCAGCTACCCAATCTCGCTCCCACTCTCATCCTTTACCACTCCTCATTCTCCAGCAATCCTTTCCTCTCCCTTGCTTCATCCCTGTGTACTCCCTCAACCTCTGTCAGTGCTACGCTTTGCAGAATTTCTTGAATCCATAATTCTTAAGTAATACTTCTTAAGGAATTTGTGAGGCAAGGAAACTACATTAATGAAACAGTTGCAAACAAAGTCTGGCAGTGCAAAAGATTACCATTACTGCAAGAACCTTGCATACATTTTGAAGTTGTTAAATGTGAGAGTTAATGTTGCTTTGAGAAATTTAACTTTTGCATTACCTTACTTGACTTGGTTTGTTGCATTTAAGATAATAGTATATCAGACTTTTTTCCTACATTTCTAACTTTCAGTATTCTTGCAGTTATCTTTAATTAGATAGCTAAGCACTTTTAGTATCTCATAATTACAGGAATGTACTGACAGATTACAATAGTTTCCCCAATAGGCTTCTCTTCAGTCTGTCCAGTTGGGAAGATTCAGCTGCCAGTGACCAATAATGATGAGATCAAAAGTATTTCCTCCTGCTTTAGTCTGTTAAGAAAGGGGAAATTCAGAGCACAAATCACACTAAGTATTTGATCAGACAGCCTCGGTAGTGTTCAATATTGAATCGGATAGGGAACATACTGAGTGCTTTCCTGAAATATCTGTTCTGTGTGATCAGATTTAAATCAGATTTATACCAAGGCTAACCTAAGATTAGATACTTTAATTTTTTGAAGACTGCCAACATTTGTTTTTGGGGCTTGGATGCCAGTGGTCCTGGAACCTAGAAAAATTCCGACTGAAAATAATATGTGGGAAAAAATTAAGGTATCCTTGGGTATATCTACACTATGAAATTAGGTCGAATTTATAGAAGTCGGTTTTGTAGAAAGCGTTTTTATACAGTCAGTTGTGTGGGTCCCCACACAAATGCTCTAAGTGCATGTAGTCAGCGGAGTGTGTCCACAGTACCAAGGCAACCGTCGACTTCCGGAGCGTTGCACTGTGGGTAGCTATCCCACAGTTCCCGCAGTCTCCGCCGCCCATTTGAATTCTGGGTAGAAATCCCAGTGTCTGAAGGGGCTAAAACATTGTCGCGGGTGGTTCTGGGTACGCATCATCAGGCCCCCCTTCCCTCCCTCCCTCCCTCCGTGAAAGCAAGGGCAGACAATCATTTTGCGCCTTTTTTCTTGAGTTACCTGTGCAGACGCCATACCATGGCAAGCATGGAGCCCGCTCAGCTGACCATCACCGTATGTCTCCTGGGTGCTGGCAGACACAGTACTGCATTGCTACACAGCAGCAGTTTATTGCCTTTTGGCAGCAGACAGTGCAGTATGACTGGTAGCCATCGTCAACGTAGTCCTGGGTGCTCTTTTAACCGACCTCGATGAGGTCAGGGGCACCTGGGCAGACATGGGAGTGACTCAGCCAGGTCATTTCCCTTTTAAGTTTCGTCTCATGGCGATTGAGTCCTACCGGCAGTGCACTGTCTTTTAATCTACAGCCAGCAGAAGATGATGGCCAGCAGTCATACTGCACCGTCTTCTGCCGAGCACCCAGGAGATGACGATGGCTAGCAGTCGTACTGCACGGTCTGCTGCCAGCAAGATCTATAAAGATAGATGAAGTGGCTCAAAACAAGAAATAGCCCAGATTTGTTTTGTATTCATTTTTCTCCTCCCTCCCTCCCTCCACGAAATCAACGGCCTGCTAAACCCAGTTTTGAGCTCTATCCTTGAGGTTTTGAGTTCTATCCTTGAGGGGGCCATTCTGTTTCTCGCAAAGCCACCCCCTTTGTTGATTTTAATTCCATGTAAGCCAACCCTGTAAGCCATGTCGTCAGTCGCCCCTTCCTCCGTCAGGGCAACGGCAGACAATCGTTCTGTGCAGACGCCATACCACGGCAAGCATGGAGCCCGCTCAGATCACTTCGGCAATTTAAACACCACACGCATTATCCAGCAGTATATGCAGCACCAGAATCTGGCAAAGCGAAACTGGGCAAGTAGGCGACGTCAGTGCGGTGACAAGAGTGATGAGGACATGGACACAGACTTCTCTCAAAGCACAGGCTCTGGCAAAGTGGGCATCATGGTGCTAGTGGGGCAGGTTCATGCAGTGGAACGCCAATTCTGGGCTCGGGAAACAAGCACAGACTGGTGGGACCGCATAGTGTAGCAGGTCTGGGATGATTCCCAGTGGCTGCAAAACTTTCGCATGCGTAAGGGCACTTGCAAGTCACAAAGTTCCATGATTTCCCCTGCCCTGAGGCGCAAGAATACCAAGATGAGAGCAGCCCTCACAGTTGAGAAGTGAGTGGCAATAGCCTGTGGAAGCTTGCAGCGTCACACAGCTACCGGTCAGTCAGGAATCAATTTGGAGTGGGCAAATCTACTGTGGGGGCTGCTGTGATGCAAGTAGCCAACGCAATCAAAGATCTGCTGATATCAAGGGTAGTGAGTCTGGGAAATGTGCAGGTCATAGTGGATGGCTTTGCTGCAATGGGATTCCCTAATTGTGGTGAGGCCATAGACGGAACCATATCCCTATCTTGGCGCCAGCGAGTACATAAACCACAATGGGTACTTTTCAATAGTGCTGCAAGCACTGATGGATCACAAGGGACGTTTCAACAACATCAACGTGGGATGGCCGGGAAAGGTACATGACGCTTGCATCTTCAGGAACTCTGGTCTGTTTCAAAAGCTGCAGGAAGAGACTTTCTTCCCAGACCAGAAAATAACCGTTGGGGAGGTTGAAATGCCTATAGTTATTCTTGGGGACCCAGCCTACCCTTAATGTCATGGCTCATGAAGCCATACACAGGCACCCTGGACAGTAGTCAGGAGCTGTTCAACTACAGGCTGAGCAAGTGCAGAATGGTGGTAGAATGTGTGTTTGGACTTTTAGAAGCACGCTGGCGCAGTTTACTGACTCGGTTAGATCTCAGCGAAACCAATGTTCCCACTGTTATTACTGCTTGCTGTGCGCTCCACTATAACTGTGAGTAAGGGGGAGATGTTTATGGCGGGGTGGGAGGTTGAGGCAAATCACCTGGCTGCTGGTTACGCACAGCAAGACACCAGGGCGGTTAGAAGAGTGCAGGAGGGCGCAGTGCGCATCAGAGGATCTTTGAAAACCAGTTTCATGACTGGACAGGCTACAGTGTGAAAGTTCTGTTTGTTTCTCCTTGATGAAACCCCCCGCCCCTTGGTTCACTCTACTTCCCTGTAAGCTAACCATCCTTCCCTCTTCCCTTTGATCACTGCTTGCAGAGGCAATAAAGTCATTGTTGCTTCTCATTCATGCTTTCTTTATTAATTCATCACACAAATAGGGGGATAACTACCAAGGTAGCCCAGGAGGGGTGGTGGAGGAGAGAAGCATCAGGAGGGGTGGTGGAGGAGGGAAGGACAAGGCCACACAGCACTTTAAAAGTTTAGAACTTATTGAATGCCAGCCTTCTGTTGCTTGGGCAATCCTCTGGGGTGGAGTGGCGGGAGGCCCCCCCCACCGCGTTCTTGGGCGTCTGGGTGAGGAGGCTATAGAACTTGAGGAGAAGGGTGGTTGGTTACACAGAGACTGTAGCGGCAGTCAGTGCTCCTGCTGCCTTTCCTGCAGCTCAACCATATGCTGGAGCATATTAGTTTTGATCCTCCAGCAGCCTCAGGATTGAATCCTGCCTCCTCTCATCACACTGCCGCCACCTTTCAGCTTCAGCCTGCCACCTCTCCTCCCGGTCACTTTGTGTTTTCCTGCACTCTGACATTGTCTGCCTCCACGCGTTGTGCTGTGCTCTGTCAGTGTGGGAGGACAACATGAGCTCAGAACATTTCATCGCGAGTGCATTTTTTTTCGCCTTCTAATCTCCGCTAGCCTCTGGGAAGGAGAAGATCCTGTGATCCTTGAAACACATGCAGCTGGTGGAGGGAGGAAAAAAAGGGACATTTGGTATTTAAAGAGACACATTTTATAGAACAATGGGTACACTCTTTCACGGTAAACCTTGCTGTTAACATTACATACATAGCACATGTGCTTTCATTCCAAGCTCACATTTTGCCTCGCCCCAGCGTGTGGCTAGCCCCTCCACCCTCCCCCTCCCCGTGGCTAACAGTGGGGAGCATTTCTGTTCAGCCACAGGCAAACAGCCCAGCAGGAACGGGCACCTCTGAATGTCCCCTTAAGAAAAGCACCCTATTTCAACCAGGTGACGATGAATGATATCACTCTCCTGAGGATAACCGAGAGATAAGGAATGGATGTTGTTTGAATGCCAGCAAACATACACTGCAATGCTTTGTTCTACAATGATTCCCGAGTACATGCTACTGGCCTGGAGTGGTAAAGTGTCCTACCATGGTGGAAGGAATAAGGCTGCCCTCCCCAGAAACCTTTTGCAAAGGCTTTGGGAGTACATCCAGGAGAGCCACGAATGCCAGGGCAAATTAATCATTAAACATGCTTGCTTTTAAACCATGTATAGTATTTTAAAAAGTACACTCACCAGAGGTCCCTTCTCCACCTGGCAGGTCCGGGAGGCAGCCTTGGGTGGGTTCGGGGGGTACTGGCTCCAGGTCCAAGGTGAGAAACAGTTCCTGGCTGTCAGAAAAACTGGTTTCTCCGCTTGCTTGCTGTGAGCTATCTACAACCTCCTCATCATCTTCCTCGTCCCCAAAACCTGCTTCCATGTTACCTCCATCTCCATTGAAGGAGTCAGACAACATGGCTGGGGTAGCAGTGGCTGACCCCCCTAAAATGGCATGCAGCTCATCATAGAAGCAGCATGTTTTGAGCTCTGACCCGGAGTGGCCATTCGCCTCTCTGGTTTTCTGGTCAGCTTGCCTCAGCTCCTTAAGTTTCACACGGCATTGCTTCGGGTCCCTGTTATGGCGTCTGTCCTTCACACCCTGGGAGATTTTGACAAACGTTTTGGCATTTGGAAAACTGGAACGTAGTTCTGATAGCATGGATTCCTTTCCCCATACAGCAATCAGATCCCGTCTCCCGTTCGGTCCATGCTGGAGCTCTTTTGCGATTCTGGGACTCCATCATGGTCACCTCTACTGATGAGCTCTGCATGGTCACCTGGAGCTTGCCACACTGGCCAAACAGGAAATTGAAATTCAAAAGTTCGCAGGCCTATTCCTGTCTACCTGGCCAGTGTATCTGAGTTGAGAGTGCTGTCCAGAGCGGTCACAATGGAGCACTCTGGGATAGCTCCCGGAGGCCAATACCGTCTAATTGTGTCCACAGTACCCCAAATTCGACCCAGCAAGGCCGATTTCAGCGCTAATCCCTTTGTCGGGGGTGGAGTAAGGAAATCGATTTTAGAGCCCTTTAAGTCGAAAAAAAGGGCTTCGTCGTGTGGACAGGTGCAGGGTTAAATCGATTTAATGCTGCTAAATTTGACCTCAACTCCTAGTGTAGACCAGGGCCTTGTCAGTTAAAGCTCTGAAGGGTTCTGACAATATCTTGAAAGAGTTAAGCTTTAATTAGCTCACTTACAAGGTATTTAATATCCTTATTAAATCTCAACTGCTGGTAAATTTTTTTTTCTTATAGTGAATAAAATTTCTTGAGGACCTGAGCTTCTGCCTCTCAGATCAGAGGCTCACATGTCGAAGCTGGCAGTGCTAGAGGCTAGTTCCTATCTGTGTGACAGCATTTTTAATTTAACAGGACCGGCTTTGATCTCAAATATTTATAGGCAGCTACAATCACTTCAGTGTGCACATTTTTAACTGGAGCAAAAGTTCCTCCTCATGCAAGAAATTTTTTCCCTTTTGTCCATTGTGGATTTGCAGAATATATGAATGCAGTAGAAAATGCAAAACAAAAAATACTATGCAAAAACACTTGCTCTCTTCAAGGTCCTGCAGTGTGGTGCGGTCTCCAAATGAAATTAATAAGCAGCAGGTTTAAAACAAACAAAAGGAAGTATTTCTTCACACAACACACCGTCAACCTGTGTAACTCTTCGCCAGAGGATATTATGAAGGCCAAGACTAAGACAGGGTTCAAAAAAGAGCTAGCTAAGTTCATGGAGGATAGGTCCATCAATGGCTTTTAGCCAGGATGGGCAGGGATGGTGTCCCTAGCCTCTGTTTGCCAGAAGCTGGGAATGGCCAACAGAGGATGGATCACTTGATTACCTGTTCTGTTCATTTCCTCTGGAGCACCTGGCATTGGCCACTGTCAGACAGGATACTGGGCTAGATGGTCCTTTGGTCTGACCAAGTATGGCAGTTCTTATGTAATGCCTTGTCTCTGACAGTGGCCAGCATCAGACACTTCAGAGGAAGGTATAAGAGCCCTGCAGGAGGCAGACTGGGGGTAATCTAGCCCCTTCATTAAGTCTCATCCTGATCTCTAGTAGCTATAGATGGGTGTAAATCCTGAGCATGCGTTTCACTTAGAAAAATTCTCACCATTTTTCATTGGAATTTTCTGATTCATCAAGATTGGAATGTTCCACAGAGATGGTTTTGATTTCCTTGAAATTCTGACAGAACCCAGGTAGGAATATGGTTTCCTGCTGCAGCAGCGTGGCTCCTCAGTAGACCTCCTGCTAGACTACCTCAGAGTCAGAGCTTCTAGGTCTGGGGCAGCCCACCTGGTGCACTGCCCCACCACCCCAGGCTCCAGTCCCTTTTGTGGGACTTCAAAAAATTTGTGTTCTGATTTAGAACAAAGTCAAATTGAAATATTGAAGTCCTCTGTAAAACTGAATTGGCTCTTTTAACACAGCTCTGGTTTCAATATGTCTTTCACAAAAAGTTCATCAGTTATAATTCTGAATATACTTGATATCCATATAAATGTTCAGCTCTGTTTTTGAGTCTTGTTAAATTCTGTATACACAGCAAAGAAAAACCCACGGCTGGCCCATGTAGACCTTCGAGCTGGAACCCAGCCTCTGTGACCCTTCCTCCCTGAAAGGCGGGGGCTCTAGCCTGAGCCTGGAAGTTTACACAACAATGAAACAGCCCTGCAACCTGTGAGCCTTGCTCAGCTAGCATGGGCCAGCTGTGGGTGTTTAGTCACTTTGTAGACATAGCCAATGACTTCCTGTGGCAGATTAATTAAATATTTGTGTGAAAAAATTTTCTTTTGTCAGTTTTGACACTGAATGCTAGTTTTCTGTTCTGCTGAAGTTGTATTATTCTCTCTGCTCTATTCTTTGGATTTTATTGCTGACTGACTTCTCACTAATATTCAGTTCCTTGTAGATCCATCTGTCCTAATCAGCAGAAACAGAAAAGCTGTCTCTCTTAATCTTTAGTATTGTCCATATGAACACCAAATATTTCAGTTCATCTTTTGCGTGCCGATTTTTTTTTGTAGTGTAGGGCTGAGTGATTCATTTCCAGTTAAGACCTCTTATTGCATAATATCAACCTGTCTCTCTTAGCTTGTATTTTTCCCCTGGTGACTAGTCAAAAAGGGTTTTAAGACTGTCAGTATTGAAAGTAACATAGTATTGAAAGTAACATGTATTGCCTGCAGTAGTTTGTGACTTCACAAAGTTATTTGCCCCCCCCCCCCCGCCCCGGTTCCACCCATGCAAAGTGTTGTTGTGGTGATGTGCCCTCCCATCTGCAAATCTCAAAGTGGCAATATCTCAGGTGGTGATAGTTTTGTGCAAGATTGTTTGCTCACTACTTTCGTAGTGTAGACTAGGCCTTATGTTTGCAGGTATTGCTATATCGCCAAATCCTCCCTAGTATAAGTGTACTTTTTTCCTGTATAAGATGGTTTTGTCAGCATAGTTTATAGTGTTTTGGCAAGTGAAATAATCTATACTGGCAAAAGCACTATAGCTGAGTCTACACTAGGGCTTTTGTTGGTGTTGAAATTTACAAAAAATCACATCCCTAACTGACATTATACTGGCAAGTTTCTAAATGTTCTCAGCTCTAGTTTTTACATGTACTAACAGGTCAAGCTGAAGCCTTGGCAGCCTTTTAGGTTTCAACTCTGCCAACTCGCACTTGTTAAAGTGATGCTTCCTTGTCTATACTAGAGTTTTAGAACATTAACTAAAGTGAGCTAATGCCACATTTTTGAATGGAAGGCCTTGCTCTCACTACAAAAGAGTTCTTAACTTGAGTTAGGAAACTGAACATCAATACTAGTGAAGACAAGGCACTGTGTATTTTTCATATAAGTTAGCAGTGCGTTAATTCAACTTGCTGATTTGTGTGAAAACTACAGTCTGCCTTGTCTTCACTAGGATTTTACCTTGAGAGCTAACTTGAGTTAACGTTGTGTGTTTTTGTGTTTTTGTGTTTTTTTTTTTTTTTTTTTAAGTTATACACAACTCTTGTCCAGACAAATTCTCAGTTAGCTGGCAGTTCAGCCATCCCATTCTGTGGTGTGGGGAAGTGGTGGGGGTCCTACATGGCATTTTATGCTCGTTGTTGTGTTCAGTCTTTATACTTCGCTGTGCAAAACAAGGTCCCAAACTTTAGTTTTAAGCTTAACAGAAGAACAAGGATGTTTTACGTTTTAAGTGACACATGTGTGTGACACCCTGGGATCCCAGTATTCACTGCTGTCATGTAATTAAGATATGTTTTTTTGTTTTTTTAACAAAGTATGCCTTGTGAGGTATCATTCTAAAAGTCTTGATCTGCTACACATTAATATCTTGGATTGTATGTACTATTGTCATATGTGAAATTATCAAGTTTGGCTATGTATGTAGGGGGAAAGACAATAACAGGAAATGTGGAAATGGCAGAGGTCCTTAATGACTTCGTTTTGGTTTTCACCAAGAAGGTTGTTGGTGATTGGACGTTTAGCATAGTGAATGCCAGTGAAAATGAGATAGGATCAGAGGCAAAAATAGGGAAAGAACAAGTCAAAAATAACTGGATAGATGTCTTCAAATCACCAGGGCCTGATGAAATGCATACTAGAATACTCAAGGAGCTGACTGAGGAGATATCTGAGCCATTAGCAATTATCTCTGAAAAGTCATGGAAGACAGGCAAGATTCCGGAAGACTGGAAAAGGACAAATATTGTGCCCATCTATAAAAAGGGAAATAAGGACAACATGGAGAATTACAGACCAGTCAGCTTAGCTTCTGTACCCAGGAAGATAATGGAGCAAATAATTAAGCAATCAATTTGCAAACACCTAGAAGATAAGGTCATAAATAACAGCATGGATTTGTCAAGAATAAATCATGTCAAACCAACCTGATAGCTTTCTTTGACAGGGTAGCAAGCCTTGTGGATAAGGGGGAAGCGGTAGATGTGGTATATCTTGACTTAGTAAGGCTTTTGATACTGTCTTGTGTGACCTCATAAACAAACTAGGGAAATGCAACCTAGATGGAGCTACTATAAAGGTGGGTGCATAACTGGCTGGAAAACCATTCCCAGAGAGTAGTTATCAGTGGTTTACATTCAAGCAGGAAGGGCATATCAAGTGGAGTCCCACAAGGATCAGTTCTGGGTCTGGTTCTGTTCCGTATCTTCATCAATGATTTGATAAAGGCATAGACAGTACACTTATACAGTTTGTGGATGATACTGAGCTGGGAGGGGTTGCAAGTGCTTTGGAGGATAGGATTAAAATTGAAAATGATCTGGACAAACTGGAGAAATGGTCTGAAGTAAATAGGATGAAATTCAATAAGAACAAATGCAAAGTACTCCACTTAGGAAGGAACAATCAATTGCACACATACAAAATGGGAAATGATTGCTGAGGAAGGAGTATTGCAGAAAGGGATCTGGGGGTCACAGTGGATCACAAGCTAAATATGAGTCAACCTGTAACGCTGTTGCAAAAAAAGCAAACATCATTCTGGGATGTATTAGCAGGAGTACTGTAAGCAAGTAAGAAGTAATTCTTTTGCTCTACTTCATGCTGATTAGGCCTCAGCTGGAGTATTGTGTCCAGTTCTGGGTGCCATGTTGCAGGAAAGATGTGGACAAATTATAGAGAGTCCAGAGAAGAGCAGCAAAAATGATTAAAGGTCGAGAAAACATGAGCTGTGAGGGAAGATTGAAAAAATTGGGTTTGTTGAGTCTGAAAAAGAGAAGACTGAAAGGGGATACAGTAACAGTTTTCAAGTACATAAAAGGTTCTTACAAGGAGAAGGGAGAAAATTTGTTTTTGTTGTCCTCGCCTCAGAGGTTAAGAAGCAATGGGCTTAAATTGCAGCCAGGGCAGTTTAGGTTGGATATTAGAAAAAACTTCCTAACTGTCAGGGTGGTTAAGCACTGGAATAAATTGCTTTGGGAGGTTGTGGAATCTCCATCAAGGGGGACTTTTTTAGAGCAGGTTGGACAAACCCCTGTCAGGGATGGTCTAGAGAATACTTAGTCCTGCCCTGAGTGCAAGGGACTGGACTAGACGACCTCTCGAGGTCCCTTCCAGTTCTGTGGTTGTGTGTGTCACTGAAACATGTGAGGCTGAAAATAGCGACGGTGGAAGCAGAACTTAGCCACATCGAGTATGTACCCACCGGTTTCAGGGACGTTTGTACTCAGCTGACTGAGCCGTGCCTCTGCTGCTTGTACTCGGGCTAGCTCAGTGAGAGCTAGAGCGAGTGTGTTAGTGAAGCAGGTGAATCAGACCCCCAGTTCATAGTGTAGATGTGCCTACGCTGCGAACAAAGGGGTGACTGTATGATGGGTAACAATAGTAGCGTAAGCCTGGTGGCAAAGGCTTCAGCACTGTCTGTCCTCCAGAGAATATACCCAGGCTCCCTGGCAAGCATGTACTTGGATGGCTAGTCTATGGCATTACATCTACATGCCTATTGTTACCTGTGCTACAATCATACCTTTACTTGCACTTGCCCAAAGAGGCCATTGTAGGCTGTATCAGTTCAGCTAGCCCTGAAGTGAAGCCCTAGTCCAAATATGGATGGAAGGCAAGTTCAAGGTTTCATGTCAAGCTCTTTTTAATGTCCTTTTCTCTAATGTAAATGGCCTTTGCTTCACAACATATGTGAGGTAGGGAAATTTCCATGCAGTGGAAATATGAGGGAACACAGGCTGTAGGAAGGATTTGCCACAGGCTACATGGGAAGTCTTTGGCAGGGCTGAAACAAGATCCTGGTCCCTTCACACCTAGTGTGGTGCTTTGAGCATAATCCCATTCTTCCATATTGTACACCATAAAACCACTAGCCCAGAAGAATAAGGTACTGCCTGAGTACTCCTCCTATACCTTATTCAGAGGAAGACTTTAACCTTCAAGTGTCCTTCAGTGCTCTGATTGTTGGACCATCTTTCCAGACGCCTATGCACAGCAGGAAGTACTTTCCCTTGCCAAGGCCATCAGCTTGTACCTTTTGGTACTACTGGACTACATTATTTCTTTTTCAGTCTTCAGTGTGCACCTGATACCCCACTGGAGACGCTGGCCTTGGACAGGTGTCATATGAAATACAGGAGCAAAACTAAAGGAAGCAACTAGAGCAGGCCAACATTTCACACCTGCGAAGTGACTTGCTCACAAAAACAGCCATATGTACAACATCAAAAACTAAACCTAAGAGGCAAGGAAGGTTTGTCTTCTGACTAAACCATAGGACCAAGAGTCAGGATTCCTGACTCTCTGCCATTGCTTCTTGTATGGCCTTGAGTAAGTCACTCTTTTCTCTGAGCCTCGCTTTCTGAGGACTTATAATACTTCCAAACTTCATGTATGCTGTAAGGCTAAATTTAATAACATGCTTTAAAACATGCTAAGCCTCAAAGATGTGAACAGAAAATATAATTATATGTGCAAAGAGACTTACCAGTATCAAAGATCTGCCTGCATTAGCTCTATATCTCTGCTGTTATGAGAATTATGATGGAGCACTAGCAACACCATAGTTTAAATAGAAACTCTTTGTAATCTTAAATCTAACTTTCAGACCTCTCTAAAGCTAACATATGTAGTTAGGTCAATTTGAAAACTGGCATGCCAATTCAGTGCCCCCCGTAGAACATGTAAAAATCTGGGGTTTCTTGAGATACAAGCCCCTACAATGACCTGTTTGTAAAATTTCAACTCAAACACTTCTTTGTACAAAGATGGAGGGTAGAAGGGGGGAGGAGGAGGAAGGATGGATCCACGTTACTTCTCACCATAGGCATTGAGTGTCCAGCACGAAGATCAAACTAACAAGTTCAGAAGTTATGAATTTGTGTTTAACTCTGCTGAGTGAGCTGTCCAACTGCTGCAAGCTCTTTTTAGTTCACTGTTGCCGGAGACTAAGGTTGCTTAGGGGCAGGCAACTAACGTTCCCCTTCTTTCTCAGGAAAGATAAGGGGGAGGTTGCAGGATGTCATTTTAAATTTTTACTCCTGAGGACATGCTGTGCCAAAAATAAAAAAAATTCTGTGCACAGTATTTTAAAATTGTAAAATGTGGAGACTCCAGCATGACATTACAGCCATTGGCCTGTGCTCCCCACAGAGGTGGGAGATCACTGTGCAGCTTCCCCCTGGGACATGGACTCAGTGGTAAGGCTGCACCAACCCTGACACAACACAGACCGGGCCTGCACCAGAAACATCCCAGGGCACTACCCCGCCATACCAGATGTGGGCAGGCAGGCTCAGCAATGCAGGATCCAAGTGTGGGGGATCGAGGTATGGATTGAGAGGGCTCTGTGTGGGGCAGTCTGGGTGTAGATGGCTCAGTGCGGGATCTGTGTGTGTGGGGATTTGGATGCACAGGGACTTACGGGGTTTTGGGTGCAATGGTAATGGAACTCTGCAGGGGGGTTCAGGTGAAGGTGGTTTGGGGCTCAGCAGGTGGGGTCTGGGTGTGGGGGCCACAGTGAGAGGTTCCAGATGCTAGGGGAGTAGGGCTTAGTGGGGTGGGGATCCATGTGCAGCTGATTGGTGCTTGGTAGGGTAGGGATCTGGGTGTGGGTGGCTTTTTGGTGTGGTCCAGCTGCGGGGGGGAGGGGGAGTTCTGTGTGTCTGTGGGGGGGGAGTGGGGGTGGGGTGAGGCTTGGCAGGATGTCCTGGATATGAGGGGGTCTGGATGCATGGGAGTTGGGTGGATGGAGGAGCAGCTCCCTGTACAGTGATCCCTCCCTCTGTAGCTGAGGTGCAATGCTGCAGGAAGCGCAGGGTGGGGGGAGAGTTTTGCAGAGTTTACAGCCAGGGGAGAAATCTGAGGGTATCTGACATGGCCCCGGAGGCTGTGCAAGGGAAGAGGAAGTACGGTCCTCCCCAGCCCAGCCAGGACTAGCAGCTGAACCCAGTGCAGGATAGGAGCCACCAACTGGGTCTTCTCCAGTCCTGCCCCCTGCCACACAGTGATTTACCTGTCTGCCGGCTGCCCTGGACACCTGGAACATACTGCTGGGGAGGGTTGTACGACAGCTCCTCTGGCTTCCCTCTGCTTCCCCATCAAAGTCATTTTTCTGCAGGGAAGCAAAGAATTCTGCACATGTGCAGTTGCACAGAATTCCACCAGGAGTAATTAAATAAAGCTGAGAATAGAGACTTGGGTGTGCTGTGTTACAGATGCAGGCTCAACTACTAACTTTGCCTTTTTGAATGACTGTGCTGTACCAGTGTTGGCTCAAATAGTAGAAATATTATGTGAAATTTGAAAGTCACCTGGTCAAGCCCTACTACTGGCCCATATGGGAGAAGGAACAATAGGGTGGCACTCTAGCTTTGTTATTGGTTTAAAGTTGCAGCTGAACTTCTGCTTAAAGCCAAATTCTGCATCCCCTCTAAAATCTATCGAAAAAGTCAGATTGGTCTGAAAATTAATAGTTTGGGCCTGACAGAAGTTCCACAGGGTGACTTCTAGCAGAACTAGGAATAGAATCTGTGACCCTAGTGTAGTAGAACCAATTCATATTCACTTAACCATACTGACTGTTAGAAGGAGCATGCTAAATCTATATACACGACTATACTGTTTAGACAATAGAATTACTCCTGCATACCCATCTCTACACAGCACTTGAGAAACAGATTAACTTCCATAGCAAATACTTGCATGTGACGAAATTTCCATGTAGTGAATGAGGAAGCCAGCTACTAGAACAAAATGGACTGTCGTGTGGCTATGGCAGTGGACTGGAACCAACCCTTATTCTATGATTTTATGATCACTGGGTTCTGTTTCTGGCTCTGAAACAGACTTCCTGTGTGACATTTTTTTGAGGGGGGGCAAGCCCATTAAAAATAGATGTTTTGGAGGTGTCCCCTAATTTTGGCCTTTATTTTTCTGTGCTTTTTAGAAAGTGGGGATCAACAAGACCTCCCTGTCTCATAGGGATAGATAAATTCGGTAATATTTGTGGGGTGAAATAAAGTTAGCTGTTATGCAGGGAGAAATGTGGGGGACTGGAGAGGGTTTTGTTTTTTTTATATGGTAGGGATGTTGGACTTGAGCCTGGGGTAGGGATAATTGTGGGAGGCCCTTGCATTTCTGCTATGCAGGGGAAGAAAGGCAAGGAGAAAAGAGGTATGGAACTGATGGTCTGGAGAGCTAGGGGATGAGACTGTGTCTGTCCTTCTGAGGCCTGTGAGGTTACCCTGAGTGAACTTTAGGGAAGAAGCATGGTGTTGTGGTTAAGGCACTAGACTGGAATTCTGCAAACCAAGGATTCAGTTCTTTGCTCTGTCATATTTTGTCGTCTTGGCCAAGTCCATTAATTTCTGTGCCTCCATTCTCTTGTCTATAAAATGGAATAATGTGTCCATGTAAACATGCTAAATACATTAATGTGTGAGCGGCTTGGATACTGTGATAGTGAAGCCATGTAAATAGATCGATCAGTGCCCCACTTGTGAATGGCTGTTGCTTTTCCAGCATTAGAAGGATTGGTAGGCCCACAATGAGTCTGAGCTTAAGGAGACTCAGAAGGACCACCCATAAGCTTTATCAGACTACTTTTTGCTCTTCAGGGACCTGGCTTATTTAGGGTTCAGAAGACTATTCTGGCTGGGTGCTGAGGAGACTTCTAAGTCTTTGAGGGGCTCTGTAGGGGCGAGTTGTGGGCCTGGGGGGCAGTGTCATGCTTAGATTTTTAAAATTTCACCACCTTAAATTGTCAATAGTCATAAAATCATAGAAATGATGTAGGTCTGTAAGGGACCTCGAGGTATGAAGTCCAATACCTTGCGTTGAGGCAAGACCAAATAAACCCAAATAATCCCTGACAGATGTTTGTCCAACAACGGGGATTCCACAACCTCCCTATTCCAGAATTTAACTACCTGTGTAGTTATAAAGTTTTTCCTAATACCTAACCTATATCTCCCTTCCAGCAGATTAAGCCCATTACTTCTTGTCCAACCTTCAGTGGACATGGAGAACAATTGATTGCTTTTCTCTTTGTAACAGCCCTTAACATATTTGAAGGCTGTTATCCGATCCCTTCTCCCCTTTTTTTCCCCCTTAAGACTAAACATGCCAGGATTTTTTATTTATTTATTTTTTAAACCTTTCCTTATAGGTCAGATTTTCTAAATGTGGGTTTTCTTGTTCTTTTTGGTGCTCTCCTTTTGGGGGCTCACCAGTTTATCCACATCTTTCCTGAAGTGTGGCACCTTCCAGAGTTGATCACAATACTCCAGCTGAGGACTCACCAGTACTGAGTTGAGCAGGACAATTACCTCCATGTCTTCTATGAGATGCTCCCATTAATACACACCAGAATATTAGCCTTTTTTTGCAGCTGCATCACCTAGTTGACTCATTCAACTTGTGATCCATTATAACTCCCAGATTCTTTTCAGCGGTACTACCACTAGCCAATTATTCCCTGTTTTGTAGTTGTATGTTTGATATTTTTTCCTAAGTGAAATACTATGCTCTTGTCTTTCAGACCAATTCTCCAATTTGTCAAGGTTATTTTGAATTCTAATCCTCTCTTCCAAAATGTTGGCAGGTTAGTGCCATCTAAAAATTTTGTAAGCATACTCTCCATTCCATTACCCAAGTCATTAATGAAAATATTTAGTAGCACTGAATCCAGGACAGACACCTGTGGGACTCCACTAGATGCACTTTCCCATTAATAACTACTCTGAGTATCGTCTTCCAATCAGTTGTGCACTGACTTTTTATAGTAGTTTAATCTAGACCACACTTTTTTAGTTTGTTTATGAGACTGTCATGTGGAACTGTGTCAAAAGCCTATCTACTTCTTTCCTCCATCCACTAGGCCAATAACCCTGTGGAAGAGGATTAGGCTGGTTTGGTATGATTTGATCTTGACAAATCCATGCTGGGTATTTCTTACAATCCTGTTTATCCTCTAGGTCAGGGGTTCTCAAACAAGGGGTCATGGGATTATTACCTCAGCCTCCACCCCAAACCCTGTTTTGCCTCCAGCATTTATAATGGTGTCTAAATATATTAAAAAGTTTTTTTTTTTTTTTTAATTTATAAGAGGGGGTCGCACTCAGAGGCTTGCTGTGTGAAAGGGGTCACTAGTACAAAAGTTTGAGAACCACTGCTCTAGGTGTTTACAAACTGATTGTTTAATAATTTGTTCTGGTATCTTTACAGGTATTGAAGTTAGACTGAATGATCTATAATTCCCTAAGTCCCCTTTGTTCCCTCTTTTAAGGATAGGTAATATGTTTGCCCTTCTTTGTTCCTCTGGGACTTCATCCATCTTCTATGAGTTCTTGAAGTTAATCACTAACAGTTTTGAGATTTCTTCAGCTAGTTCCTTAAGTACTGTAGGATGAATTTCATCAGGCCCTGACAACTTAAATACATCTAATTTATGTAAATATTCTTTAAACTGTTCTTCCACTATTTTGACTTGGGTTCCTTTCCCCTTGTTTAATATTAAATGTGTTGAGTTTAGTGAAGGCTGAAGGAAAACAGGTATAAAACATCTCCGCTTTCCTCACATCATCAGTTATAAACTCTCCTTCCCCACTAAGTGGAGGACCGACACTTTGCTTCATCTTTCTGTTGCTCCTAATGTATTTAGAGAACTTCTTCCTATTGCCTTTTATGTTCCTTGCTAGATGTAACTCATTTTGTGCTTTAGCCTTCCAGATTTTGTACTTGCATGGTTGTACCATTGCTTTGTACTCCTCTTTAACAATTTGTCCATGTTTTCCACTTCTTGTAGGATTCTTCGTTATTTTCAAGTCATAACAGAAAATAAATAAATAAAAAATAACAAGTACATAAGAAGCCTGCCAAACAATCAGTTGGGGCTAGTGGATCATGGTGCTAATGGAGCAGTAAAAGAAGACAAGGCATTGTGGAGGAGCTAAATGAATTCTTGGCATCTGTCATCACTCCCGAGGATGTGAGGGAGATTCTTGCACCTGAATTAGTCTTTTTAGGTGACAAATATGAGGAGCTTTCCCAGATTGATGTGTCAGTGGAGGAGGTTTTGGAACAAATCAATAAATTAAACCGTAATAAGTCACCAGGAACAAATGCATTCACCCAAGAATTTTGAAGGAAGTGAAATTTGAAATTGCAGAACTACTAACTATGGTATGTAACCTATCACATAAATCAGCCTCTGTACCAGATGCCTGGAGGACAGTTCATGTAACACCAATCTTTAAAAAAGCCTCCAGAGGCAATCCTGGCAATTACAGGCCAGTAAGCCTAACTTTGGTACCAAGCAAATTGACTGAAACTATAGTAAAGAACAGAATTATCAGACATGATCTGTTAGGGAAGTCAACATGGCTTTTGTAAAGGGAAGTCATGCCTTGCTAATCTATTAGAATTCTTTGAGGAAGTCAGTAAAAACATGGGCAAGGATGATCCACTCGATATAGTGTACTTGGACATTAAGAGAGCCTTTGACAAGCTTCCACACCAAAGCATCTTAAGCAAAGTAAGCAGTTGGGGGATAAGGGGAAGATCACCTCACGGAATAGTAACTGGTTAAAAGATAGGAAACAAAGGGTAGGAATAAACGCTCATTTTTCACAGTGGAAAGAGGTAAATAGCAGCATCCCCCCAAGGAACTGTACTGGGGTACCTGTGCTGTTCAATATTCTTTTTCCAGATCATTTATGGAGATGAATCGTGAGGTGGCAAAATTTGTAAACTATACAAAATTACTCAAGACCATTAAGTCCAAAGCTGACTACAAAGGGATTTCACTAAATTGGATGACTGGGTGACAAAATGGCAGATGAAATGCAGTGTTGGTAAATGTAAAGTAATGAATATTGGAAAACATAATCCAAACTATACATAAAAATGATGGGGTCTAAATTAGCTGTTACCATGCAAAGAGATCTTGGAGTAATTGTGGATAGTTCTTTGAAAACATCCACTCAATATGCAGTTGTTTAACCTAATGTTAGGAACGATTAGGAAAAGGATAGAAAATATCATAATGCCACTATATAAATCCATGGTATGCCCGCATCTTTAATACTGCCTACAGTTCTGGTTGCCCCATCTCAAAGATAGAATTGGGAAGAAGTACAGAGAGAGGCAATAAAAATGATTAGGGGTATGGAACAGCTTCTGTATAAGGAGAGATTAAAATGACTGGGACTCTTCATTTTCAGAAAGAAATGACTAAGAGGTCTATAAAATCATGCATGGTGTGGAGAAAGTAAATAAGGAAGTGTTATTTACTCCTCTCCATAATAAAAAACCAGGGGTCACCTGGTGAAATGAATAGGCAGATTTATAACAAACAAAAAGAATAATAGAATATAAGGGTTGGAAGGGACCTGAGGGGGTCATCTAGTCCAACCCCCTGCTCAGGGAAGTAGTACTTCACACAATGCACAGTCAACCTGTGGAATTCCTTGCCAGAGGATGTTGTGAAGGCCAAGACTATAACAAGATTCAAAAAATAATTCGATAATTTCATGGAGGATAGGTCCATCAATGGCTATTAGCCAGGATGGGCAAGGATGGTGTCCCTAGCCTCTGTTTGCCACAAGCTGGGGGTGGATCACTTGATGATCATCTGTTCTGTTCATTCCCTCTGAAGCATCTGGTACTGGTCACTGTTGGAACACAGGATGCTGGGCTAGATGGACACTTTATGGACACTCTATGTTCTTAAATTCTATTTGTGTATAAATTATGTAAGAACTCCCACCATCCACTTTGTCTGAGTCAGAATTCCAACTATTCTTCAACATAATCAAACTAAGGCATTCATTGTCAAGCCAAGCCAAAACCAAACCCTTTCATCAGGAGATCTGGCTCATTTTCCTCCACCATGGAAACAGTATGGAGACTGGGATAACTCCAGCAATTTCTGCTGGAAATGTGCTAAATGGGGATATACAAGGGAGGAGAACCCAGGCCAGATGTTTCACTTGGGCAGGTCAATGGATGAGTACTGCATCTTAATTTAAGCAGGGCTTTTAATCTTCAATATTTATCATGCAACATGCTAGTAGATACCATAGTGGGTAAGGAAGAAAGATATTCTGATGTGATAGGCCAAGAGAAGTATGATGCCAGGTGCTTGGTTTTGCAAAGAAGCATCAGTCCTGCAAAGCAAACTTGCATAAGAACCATATTGGGTTAGACCAAAGGTCCATCTAGCCCAGAATAGACACCCAAGGAAAGGTGATTGGCACACTGATTAGTGTGTTGTCTGTAGAGAGCAATCCTGCATTGGACCAAGGAGATAATAGAGATGAAAGCCTCATTTCCATGGTTCTCTAGCAGAATGGGAGCAAACTTTTTCTCTTGGGGGACAATGGAGTAGAAAACAGAAAAATAGATTTCTAGCTAGTTCTGAACTCACCTGTGCATAATCAAGTTCTTTTGCTTGTGGTCAGAGGGAATGTCCATTTTGTATTGAACCATAATAACTTTGGTCTTGTGTTCACATGGTGGCAGGAAGTACTTTTTGTCATGAACTGGTACTATTCAATTCTATTCCATTATGCTATCCTTCTGTGGAAGCTGTCTTAATGCAGAAGTCTCATACAAGACTGACTTTAAACAATATTTTTAGTGAAATGTCACATTATAGGTTGGTTCACACCCCTCCCCCCCATTGTACAATTCTATAATGTTTCCCTTCAGCACCACAGCAGGGATTTGAGCTCATGGCACTCCTAGTCCAATCATTTTGTGCCTAGGCATTGTTGCTTATAGAACCCTTTTTGTGGCTGGCTTGTAGTATATATTCTGTTATGATGGCTTTATAGACTATAAAAAATTGACACAATAATACATATCTGCATGTTTGGTGCATGTAATTTATAGTGAGAGAGGTAATGACTCCTATATTGTGGTTGCGTGATCTTTTCCATTATAAACAACTTTTGACTTTTTATAGGAAAGAGCTTGTAACGCTTTCCTGGTGCATAGAGAGCTCTGAAATTTTTGACAAGGGGATGTGGGGACAGGGATGCCTTTTTACTGACTCCATGAAAATCCATTCAGATTTGGCTGACTTGAAAATCCCACCATTTGTGGTTTGCATAGTACAAGTTGTCCTTGGTATGCACTCAAACTTCTATAGCAGTGTACATCATCCAAGTGTCCTGCTTTAGCATTTCACACAGAGGTCACCCGGGGGGGAAGGGGCTTTGGCCGCTGTTGCCCACATCAAAATACTTTTTGGCCTAAGGAATGTACACTGGATTGGGAACTGAAAGAGCATCAGTTCTAGACCGCCCCCCCCCCCAAAAAAAAAAAAAAAAATTCTGTGAAGTAGAGTTAACTCACTGAAGGGTTTCAGAGTAGCAGCAGAGTTAGTCTGTATCCACAAAAAGAAAAGGAGTACTTGTGGCACCTTAGAGGCAAACAAATCACTGAAGGGGTTACACGTGTGGGACTAGAACTAAAATCTCAAATAGAGCAGACAGGCTCAGCTTTTTAGACACATAGTCTCATAAAGAACTTGCCATATGTTTTTGTTGTCTGTAGAATGGGCTACTCATATGCATGTAAACCACTTATTTTTTTTTTTTAATATTACAGTAAAAGCCATGTTTTTCCAGCATGTTGGGGGAATGGGGGTTGCCAGTTAGGCAAAAAATCCGGATAGCTCAGGCCTCGGGGTTTGGGTGTGGGAGGGGTTTTGGGGTGCTGGATCTGGGTGGCGCTCATCTCAGGGGGCTCCCCGCAAGCAGCGACATATCTCTGCTGCTCCTAGGTGGAGGCATGGCCAGGTCGCTTGGTGCACTGCCCCTACCCAACCCTAAGCACTGGCTCCACAGCTCCCATTGGCCAGGGCCGCGACTGCGGGTGGGGGCAGCGCGCAGAGCCGCCTGGCCGCACCTCCACCTAGGAGTAGCAGGGATGAGCCGCTGAGGTGAGCACCGCCCTTATACAGCACCCCAAAATGCCGGTTTCTAGAGTTTTCCAGTTTATAAAGTGCCGGAAAACATAGCTTTTACTGTACATTGACTTTTCTGTTTCTTCCTATAGGATAGCAGCCTTTTACTTCTGCATGCTAATGGTCCTGTAGCTCGAGAGAGCAGTGTTGCCAGTTCTTGCTATTTTTATTGCTTGTTTTTTGTGATATTTGGTGGGTGTCTTTATATTTAAAAAAAAAAAAGCCCATGAGAACCTCAGCTTTCATTTAAATAAAAAGTGAAGTTTGTGGTTGCGAGGGAAACATTTACAATATGAACCCTAAAGCTTCCAAAACCAAAAGAGGAAATAGAAAGAACAACCAAACTTAGATTTTTAAAATCTCTGTGTGTGTGTGTGTGTGGTTTTTTGTTTGCTTTAAAAAAAAAAAAAAAAAAAAAAAAAAAAACCCAACCCCCCATCTCATGATGTTTTGGGGCCTGACTCATGACCTTGGGGTTGGCAGTACTGTTGAAGGTTCAGGGTTCAAGTCTTGCTGATGTTTGAAGGCTGAGTGTGTGGTTAAGTAGCATGTAGCAGATTTTTTTTAACCTTTCCTTCTTTGTCTACAGGAACTCCTCACGTAATGTTGTTCCATTGTTACCTCGCTGATCTATTAGGGAATACATTCATTTTAAAGTTGTGCAATGTTGTTCGGCTGTGGGGGCTTGGAACCACATTGGGCTGGCAGCCCCACATCAGCTCCCCTCCACCTGGCCCAGGGCCTTCCGCCTACCAGTAGCCTGCAGATCAGCAACTCCCTGCTCTCTCTCCCTCTCCACGCCTCCTGCCTGCAGTAATCGGCAGTTTTGCAGTGTTCAGAAGGCTGAGAGGAGTGGGGAGGAGTGAGGATGCAGCGTGCCTGGGGGGGTGGGGCTTGGGAGGAAGGGGTGGAGTGGGGGTGGGCCTGGGGCAGAGCCAGGGGTTGAACACCCTCCCGCACTTGGGAAAGAACAGCAAGAGAAGCAGCTGGACGATCCTCCCCATTCACCCTCTGACTCCTCCACCTCAACCAAGTTTCACAATAATCACTGAGTACAGTATTTGAATTAAGACTGTTTGTTTGTTTACAATTTATACCTGTATATGTATATAATTTGTTTGGCGAAGAAAATGTCCCTGGTACCTTCCCCCACACCCCCGCCATTTTACATTAATTCTTATGGGGAAAATAGATTTGCTTAATATCATTTTGCTTAAAGTCACATTTTTCAAGAAAATAACTCCAATGTTAAGCTACGAGTTACTGTACAATTATATATGGAAAGCTGTGAAAACCTATTTAAAAAGTGGATAAAAGAAAGAGTGCTTGACTTGTCCTTAATTTTAAGAAATGCCAGAACTAAGGTATCCTGTGCAACCTTAAGTCTACCCCTGTGCTTGTGTTATGATCAAATAGCAGAAAAAAAATTAGTGTCTGACATAGGTATTCAACATGTAACCCCAGTTCTTATTTACAGCACACCTGCAGGGAGTGTGGAATTACTAATTTCTTCATGGGCTTTTCTAGTCTGCTCATTATTACAGTATCTGAATGACTCAGACAATAGCAAGTGCATTTTCATAACTCCTGTAGCAAGAGTGAATAGTATCCCCATTTTACTTATGGGGAGGCTGGGACAGAAAGACCTTGATTTGCCTAAGGTCACACAGTGAAAGAGTGGTGGAACCAGTATTAGAATGTAGTGCATCCTGACTCCAACCAAGCCCTGTATTCATTCCTTCAGACCACACTACTGTGCAAAAAGTACTGGGTATCTACAGTCCTGTTTACTTCAGTTATGGTCATGAGTGCTTGACATTTCAGGAACTCGGGCTCCACCCTATGTGTCTCAAGTTGAGTGCCCAGAAAATGAAAAACACGCAATTAGTAGCCACCTGCCAAAATTTTGGTTTAAGTGACTCACCTGGCATTACATGAGAAGTCTGATAGACTTTGAGGCCAGAAGGGGCCATCCTGTTCATCTAGTCTGATGACCTGCACATTGCTGGCCATGGAACCTTGCCCACCCATTCCTGTAATAGACCCCAACCTCAGGCTGAGTTACTGAAGTCCTCAAATCATGATTTAAAGATTTCAGGTTACAGAGAGTTCACCATTTGCACTAGTTTAAACCTGCAGGTGACCCGTGCCCCATGCTGAAGAGTAAGGTATAAAAAAAACAAACACACACCCAGGGTCCCTGCCAATGTGACCTAAGGGGCAATTCCTTCCTGGCCCCAAATATGATGTTCAGTTGGGCCTTAAGCATTTTGGCAAGACCCAGCAGCCAGACAGCTGGGAAAGAATTCTCTGTAGTAACTCGGAGCCCTCCCCATCAAGTGTCCCATCACTAGCCGCTGGGGATATTTTCTACTAGCAGTCACAGCTTGGCTACATACAATGGTAGTCAGTTTAATCATACCATCCCCTCCATAAACTGACCAAGTTCTGTCTTGAAACCAGTTAGGTTTTTGCCCCCACTGCTCCCATTGGAAGGCTGTTCCAGAACTTCACTCCTCTGAGGGTTAGAAACCTTTGTCTAATTTCAAGCCTAAACTCGATGGCCAGTTTATATCCATTTGTTCTTGTGCACATTGGTGCTTTAAATGTAAATAACTCCTCCCCCTCCCTTGTATTTATACCTCTGATGTATTTAGAGAGCAATCCTATCTCCCCTCAGCCTTCATTTAGTTAAGCTAAACAAGCCACACTCTGAGTTTCCTCTCCACAGTAAGGATGATCAGAGGAATGGAAAACTAGTAGCCCTTTTCTGCACCTCTTCCAGCTTGAGTTCATCTTTCTTAAACATGGGAAACCAGAATTGCACACAGTATTCCAGATGAGATCTCAGTAGTGACTTTTGTATAAGTATCAAATGAAATTTCATGTCCTGGGTTTAACTTGTCAAATGTATAAATGCATTGGTTCTGGCCTGTCTCTGCAATTAGAGCCTATTTCCGTGGTGAGGACCTATCACAGTCATCAAACAGAATTGTCAACAAGCGTGAAACTTGTAGGACCCTCTGACAAACATGTTGGTAGCTGGACTGTAGCTCTTGGTCTTCCTTCCTTCCACAAGAGATTAGAATGGCCCTCTACCTGGTTGCCTTCATGACAAATGGAAAACCCATTTCTTTGCCAGGTCCTACAATACCAATCACTTCCCAACATGAGTAACTGAATCAGTAGATTATTATTAGTGTATGGTTGCTTTCTTGATATTCAGGAAAGGTTGGTCCCTGCCCCAGGAAGCTCCCAATCTAAGGACTGGTGGAGATTAAAGGAAAGGGAGAGAGAAACATTAGTTTATCACAAATCAATTAAACTCACTGTAGGTAGCAAGGCAAAAGTGGGTCTTTAAGAAGACTTAAAAGTAGACAGTGCAGTGGTTATATCCTCCACTGGGGTCCATGCTGAAGATGGGTAAATGATACTGTGAGGAAATAGGAAGGGAGAGAAAAATCTCTGCATGTGCAAGGAAAGAGAGAAAGCTAAATGTCAGCTGATGTTAGACACTTTCTGACATGATGTAATTTGTTGCAAGGTCCTCAGGTATTGCTGTGGTGAGTGCAGTATAAATGCCTCGATAGCTTAAATCATACAGGAAAAATAAGTAACTCTGAATACAAGTATAACTTCAGGCCCAAAGCCTTTTCTCTTTGACATTTTTTAATTCCATACTTAGAGAACTATGTTGAATATGAAGAAAGTATTTGACTACAATTAGAACCATAGAAGTGTAGGACTCAATAGGTCATGCTGTCCTGTCTCCTGCACTCAAGGCAGGATTATGTAATAACCAGTGGTGAGCTGGAGCCGGTTGTTAAATTTAGAAGCCGAGAGGGAACTGGTTCTAAAAGGGCTTCTAAATTTAACAACCAGACAAAAGTGATGCCTTAGGAGCCTGCTCTGTGGGTGCCCCGGGGCTGGAGCACCCACAGGGAAAATTTGGTGGGTGCAGAGCACCCACCGGAAGCTCCTCACCCGGCCCCAGCTCACCTCACCTCTGCTCCGCCTCTGACTCCTCCCCTGAACGTGCCGCCCCGCTCTGCTTCTCCGCCCCTTCCTGCAAATCAGCTGTTCGCGTGGGAAGCCTGGGAGGGCTGAGAAGCAGGCAGTGGCTTTGCACTCAGGTCCAGGGAGGTGGACAGAGGCGGAGGTGAGCTGGTGCGAGGAGGGCCGCCTATGCTGCAGCAGGTAACCCGGCGGGGGGGGGTGCAGGGGAACTGCTCCCCGCCCCACTTCACCGCAGAGTGGAGGTGAGCTTGGGCTGAGCGGGGAGGGGAGCTGCCGGGGGTGCTCTGCACCTACTAAATTTTCCCTGTGGGTGCTCCAGCCCCGGAGCACCCAGGGAGTCGGTGCCTAAGGCGCCACTTTTGATGTGATCGGTGGGGGGAGCGGTTGCTCCCCCACCCCTAGGAGCAGGAGGGACCTGCCGGATGTTTCCCGGGAGCAGCCCCAGGTAAGCACCGCCGGGACTCCCCACCTCGGACTCCGGCAGGTCCCTCTGGTTCTTAGGGGCGGGGTGTGGTGGACACCTACTACGGTGGCCCATGAGACCCTCCTGCCCAGTTCTGGGGGCAGACAGGGGAGGGGGGTGGATGGGACAGGAGTCCTGGGGGCTGGGGCCAGGGCCAGGCCACGACCCCCTCGTGGGGTGAGGAGGGAACCGGTTGTTAAGATTTTGGCAGCTCATCGCTGGTAATAACTAGACCGTTAACTAATATCAGACTATTTGTATCTCTTTGTTGTTGTACATTTGTAACCGTGCCTCAGTGGGTCACAACTGAGGATGCCAAATTCAGGACAAACTGCTGAAAAATAGGGCAGATACGCCCCAAGACTGGTGGCTAATCCCCCATAGGATATACCAACCCAGCAAAAATAGTAAGATTCCATTTCACCACACTGGCTAACAAGAAGTAATCAAAGCACTTTCCTTAGGCATTCTAGTTCTTATATCACCACCAAAAACACTGGATTTAGAGATGAGTGGTTCTTTACAACTGTTCTCTTCAAATAAAAGGTTCTTCTGATCCCAAAGGACCAACCACGCACCCAGGTCAATACAGAACTTAGATCTTACCCCAAAATTACGTTGAGTATCCTTTAGTATCTAAAGGTTTATTTATAGAAAGAAAAAAAGGTTAAAGTTAAAATTGGTTAACGGAATCAAATAGATACCATAATTGTCAAGTTCTTGGTTCAGGCTTGAAGCAGTGATGGAATAAACTGCTGGCTTAAGTCAAGTCTCTGGCTACTTCAAAATAATTAGCAGGTCCTCGGTCCATTGATTAGAATGCTCCTATTAGTATAAATTCATAGTCCAGAGGATGAAGCAGGATAATGGAGGGGTTTCCAGGGCCTCTTATATCTTTTGCCATGTGGAGGGAAGCCCATTGTTTCAAACAAAAACCTCAGCACAGCTAGTGGAAAATTACAGGTGACAAGATAGTGTTTGGAGTCACACGGGCAAGTCAGATGTCCAGGATGAAGTTGTGCACACAGTAGAAGCCATTACCTATACTACCTCAAAGAGCATGTTTGTAGGACAGTCCATTCAGCGTAGATGGGTGCCTCCCATGGTCCATTGTCAAGTGTTTCTTGTTGAGCCACTTAATTTGAATAAAAGAAAAGGAGGACTTGTGGCACCTTAGAGACGAACAAATTTGAGCATAAGCTTTCGTGAGCTCCAGTTCACTTCATCGGATGCATTTAGTGGAAAATACAGTGGGGAGATTTATATTCACAGAGAATGTGAAACAATGGGTGTTACCATACACACTGTAACGAGAGTGATCAGGTAAGGTGAGCTGTTACCAACAGGAGGTGGGGGGGGGAATCCTTTTGTAGTGATAATCAAGGTGAGCCATTTCCAGGACTATGGATGTAGAAGCCCTCTACACCAACATTCCACACAAAGATGGACTACAAGCCATCAGGAACAGTATCCCCGATAATGTCACTGCAAACCTGGTGGCTGAACTTTGTGACTTTGTCCTTACCCATAACTATTTCACATTTGGGGACAATGTGTATCTTCAAATCAGCGGCACTGCTATGGGTACCCGCATGGCCCCACAGGATGCCAACATTTTTATGGCTGACTTAGAACAACGCTTCCTCAGCTCTCGTCCCCTAATGCCCCTACTCTACTTGCGCTACATTGATGACATCTTCATCATCTGGACCCATGGAAAAGAAGCCCTTGAGGAATTCCACCCTGATTTCAACAATTTCCATCCCCCCATCAACCTCAGCCTAGACCAATCCACACAAGCAGTCCAATTCCTGGACACTACTGTGCTAATAAGCGATGGTCACATAAAAACCACCCTATACCAGAAACCTACTGACCGCTATTCTTACTTACATGCCTCCAGCTTCCATCAAGGACACACCACACGATCCACTGTCTACAGCCAAGCTCTACGATACAACCACATTTGTTCCAATACCTCAGATAGAGACAAACACCTACAAGATCTCTATCAAACATTCTTAAAACTACACTACCCACCTGCTGAAGTGAAGAAACAGATTGACAGAGCCAGAAGAGTACCCAGACCTCAGGATAGGCCCAACGAAGAAAATAACAACGCCAATAGTTGTCGCCTTCAGCCCCCAACCAAAACCTCTCCAGTGCATCATCAAAGATCTACAACTTATCCTGAAAAATGATCCCTCACTCTCTCAGATCTTGGGAGACAGACCAGTCCTTGCTTACAGACAGCCCCCGAACCAGAAGCAAATACTCTCCAGCAACCACACACCACACAACAGAACCACTAACCCAGGAACCTATCCTTGCAACAAAGCCCGTTGCCAACTGTGTCCACATATCTATTCAGGGAACACCATCATAGGGCCTAATCACATCAGCCACGCTATCAGAGGCTCGTTCACCTGCACATCTACCAATGTGATATATGCCATCACGTGCCAGCAATGCCCCTCTGCCATGTACATTGGTCAAACAGGACAGTCTCTACGTAAAAGAATAAATGGACACAACTCAGACGTCAAGAATTATAACATTCATAAACCAGTCGGAGAACACTTCAGTCTCTCTGGTAACTCGATTACAGACCTAAAAGTGGCAATTCTTCTACAAAAAAAAGTTCAAAAACAGACTCCAACAAGAGACTGCTGAATTGGAATTAATTTGCAAACTGGATACAATTAAATTAGGCTTGAATAAAGACTGGGAGTGGATGGGTCATTACACAAAGTAAAACTATTTCCCCATGTTTATTCCTCCCCCCCCCACCCTGCTGTTCCTCAGATGTTCTTGTCAACTGCTGGAAATGGCCCACCTTGATTATCAGTACAAAAGGTTTTCCTCCCCGCTCTCCTGCTGATGATAGCTCACCTTACCTGATCGTTCTTGTTACAGTGTGTATGGTAACACCTATTGTTTCATGTTCTCTGTGTATATAAATCTCCCCACTGTATTTTCCACTGAATGCATCCAATGAAGTGAGCTGTAGCTCACGAAAGTTTATGCTCAAATAAATTTGTTAGTCTCTAAGGTGCCACAAGTCCTCCTTTTCTTTTTGCAGATACAGACTAACACGGCTGCTACTCTGAAACCCGTCATTTAATTTGAATAGTCCCTCCAAGATGTGCTGGCTAAATACCTTGTGGGCGTTACCCCAGGAGCAAACATTTGAAATCCAGGTATAGAATGAACACTCATAACTTTAAATACCAAAAATTATGTATGCATACAGATAGCATAATCAAACCAGCAAATTATAAACTCTTCATAGATCTCTTACATGCCACATTTTGTACAAGATTTGTTGCAGTATGAGTGGTTGCAACAATGATCTATATTGTCAGATTTTAATCAGATAACATCACAACATTGTGTTCAAGTATGCCTGTAGAGTATACACAGTGACCCTTCAGTTGCAATAATGCTTGTAGATTAAGGGTAGACCAATGGTTTTGTTTACTATGTTGAAGTTGCTGATACTGTATTTCTGTCATGTAAAAATGCTTTTGTTGTAATATTTATTTTTTGTGTTCTTGTGATTCTGGTTTGGTTAGATCTTTAAACACCACTTTCTCTAGTTAGCACATCTGTGTGCATGATTCTCAAAACAAGGGCTGGTTTGGAGGACATTGGCTACAAAACTTCTAAGGGCTAGAATGGACTTCAAGATTGGATATTGTCCCTGCGTCTTTCAGCCTGGGATGTTTTATAACAGCTGGACTCATAGACTTTAAGGTCAGGAGGGACCATCATGATATAGTTTGGCGTCCTGCACATTGCAGGTCACAGAGCCTCACCCAGCCACCTAACCTCTGGCTGAGTTACTGAAGTTCTCAAATCATGGTTTAAAGACTTCAAGTTACAGAGAATTCACCATTTACACTACATTAAACCTCCAAGTGACCCGTACCCCGATGCTGCAGAGGAAGGCGAAGCTAGAGTAATTCTTGCTGTTGCATGTTTGTATAATACTTCAAGCAATAGATATCAAGTTCTTATTTTATCATTTTAAATTATGGTGCTGAGTGTCCAAATTGTGTTGCTATTTTTTAGCTGTGTTTGATTATAAGTAGGCTTGACAGAATTAAATTTTTATTTTTATATATTTTTGATTGGATAGTGATGATTAAAAATGCTTTAAAATATTCATGGTTGCTCAGTTATGGGCTTTAAGCATTTGTAATATTTTATTAATTCATCTTTTCATAATTCTGGAAATTTGCAAATTAATGACAGTAGATTTATATACCAGTGGCAAAAAGGAAACCATGCCTCCCACAACAGTGCCAGCAGTTTCAGCCCCTTTTTTCATAGAATCATAGAATATCAGGGTTGGAAGGGACCCCAGAAGGTCATCTAGTCCAACCCCCTGCTCGAAGCAGGACCAATTCCCAGTTAAATCATCCCAGCCAGGGCTTTGTCAAGCCTGACCTTAAAAACCTCTAAGGAAGGAGATTCTACCACCTCCCTAGGTAACGCATTCCAGTGTTTCACCACCCTCTTAGTGAAAAAGTTTTTCCTAATATCCAATCTAAACCTCCCCCATTGCAACTTGAGACCATTACTCCTCGTTCTGTCATCTGCTACCATTGAGAACAGTCTAGAGCCATCCTCTTTGGAACCCCCTTTCAGGTAGTTGAAAGCAGCTATCAAATCCCCCCTCATTCTTCTCTTCTGCAGACTAAACAATCCCAGCTCCCTCAGCCTCTCCTCATAAGTCATGTGCTCTAGACCCCTAATCATTTTTGTTGCCCTTCGCTGGACTCTCTCCAATTTATCCACATCCTTCTTGTAGTGTGGGGCCCAAAACTGGACACAGTACTCCAGATGAGGCCTCACCAGTGTCGAATAGAGGGGAACGATCACGTCCCTCGATCTGCTGGCAATGCCCCTACGTATACATCCCAAAATGCCATTGGCCTTCTTGGCAACAAGGGCACACTGCTGACTCATATCCAGCTTCTCGTCCACTGTCACCCCTAGGTCCTTTTCCGCAGAACTGCTGCCTAGCCATTCGGTCCCTAGTCTGTAGCGGTGCATTGGATTCTTCCATCCTAAGTGCAGGACCCTGCACTTATCCTTATTGAACCTCATCAGATTTCTTTTGGCCCAAACCTCCAATTTGTCTAGGTCCTTCTGTATCCTATCCCTCCCCTCCAGCGTATCTACCACTCCTCCCAGTTTAGTATCATCCGCAAATTTGCTGAGAGTGCAATCCACACCATCCTCCAGATCATTTATGAAGATATTGAACAAAACTGGCCCCAGGACCGACCCCTGGGGCACTCCACTTGACACCGGCTGCCAACTAGACATGGAGCCATTGATCACTACCCGTTGAGCCCGACAATCTAGCCAGCTTTCTACCCACCTTATAGTGCATTCATCCAGCCCATACTTCCTTAACTTGCTGACAAGAATACTGTGGGAGACCGTGTCAAAAGCTTTGCTAAAGTCAAGAAACAATACATCCACTGCTTTCCCTTCATCCACAGAACCAGTAATCTCATCATAAAAGGCGATTAGATTAGTCAGGCATGACCTTCCCTTGGTGAATCCATGCTGACTGTTCCTGATCACTTTCCTCTCATGTAAGTGCTTCAGGATTGATTCTTTGAGGACCTGCTCCATGATTTTTCCAGGGACTGAGGTGAGGCTGACTGGCCTGTAGTTCCCAGGATCCTCCTCCTTCCCTTTTTTAAAGATTGGCACTACATTAGCCTTTTTCCAGTCATCCGGGACTTCCCCCGTTCGCCACGAGTTTTCAAAGATAATGGCCAAGGGCTCTGCAATCACAGCCGCCAATTCCTTCAGCACAAAATTCCTTTTGCTGTGTACCCAGGACCTGTGCATAAAAGGAGCAGAAGTTACAAAAAATAGCCTCTTCCCTGCACCTCTTCTGCAGCTGCCAGTTCTCCTAGGCAAACTGGGTCTTCTAAAGAATCATTGTGACGTGTTGGTCAAGAGCAGTCTACCAGTTACGAGAGTACCATTTTTGCCAACAAGATATCCCACTTCCGAAGTGCTTGGACCTGCATCACTGTGAATCAGTAGGTCTTAAGCATGGTGGAACTGGTATATACCCTTAAATTTATTTGTCCTCCCTCTCCTCTCCCCCCCCTTCCCTGTCCTCCTTCAGGGACCACTCTTATGAGAGTGTGCTACTTCGGGAGATCCAGACGTATCCTTCCATGGAAGTTCCTGTCTCATTCAGAGGAAAGGGGCTTTATTCCTGTTACTTCCTAATCCTTAAGGCAAAGAGAGATCAGAGGCCTATTTTAGATATAAGGCAGCTGAACAAGTTCCTAAAGAAAACAAAATTCCAGGTGGTTATTCGAGCACCTGTTATCCCTTCCCTAGATCCTGAGGACTGGTCTGCTGCCCTTGACTTAAAGCTCGTGTTTTATGTGGTAATTTGCCAGCGTCACAAACACTTTCTCTCAGATACATGATTAACCACTCCCACTACCAATTTTCAGTACTGCTTTTCAGCCTGTCAGCAACCATTGCGTATTCATGAAATGCATGGCTGTAGTAACGGCGTTCCTGGGAAGATTGGGAATCCATGTATTCCTCTACCTGGACAACTAGCTAGTGAGAGGCCAGTCAGGTCTCAGGTACTCTCCAGCATAACCACCATTCAGTTCCCTTTTGATCAATACAGCGAAATCTATCCTGATGCCTGTTCAAAGAACAGAATTCACTGGGGCAGTCCTGGACACTCTGAAGGCCAGGGTTTTCTTGCTGGAACAGATGTTCCAGACAATGGGGGTCACTGCTTTAGATTTAAAATAGTATTCTGTCACTACAGTTCGGAACTGCCTTACACTTCTAGGACACATGGAGGTGTGCACTTATATGGTGCAGCATGCCAGGCTACATACACCTCAGAACTGCAGCGTTGGCTAACTTTAGTATATTCACTAGCCCATCATCATGTGGGCATGGTGATTCATGTATCTCCTTAGGTCTTGTCCTCCCTGGACTGGTGGGAGAACCTGCAAATATTTTTGTGAGGGACTCCCTTTGCCCCTCTGCAACAATCACTCATTCTAGTCAGAGATGTGTCAGATCTAGGTTGGGGAGCTCACTTAGTTCCCCTTTGGTCTCAGGGCCTTTTGGTCTCCTCCGGATCTAAGTCTCCATATAAATTTCAGGGAGCTTGTGCGGCTTTCCTTCTGCATGTCAAGGGGTGGAATTTGTTGGTGGACTCAGACAACACAGTAGCCATATTCTGTGTAAATGAACAAGGCACGGGGGCATTCGACAAAGTTGTGCAAGGAGGCAATCCTCCTTCTGGAATTTCTATATTGCCAGCTCCATCAACTGGAGAACGGTTTACTTTTTGGAGGTTCAAAACTCTCTAGCAGACCACCGGAGTAGGTCGTTTGTAGGTGATCAGGAGTGGTCTCTTCACCCAGATGTGTCCAGGCCCATTTTCAAGCAGTGGGGAATTCCCCAAGTGGACCTGTTCGCAATAAGAGCAAACAAAATATTTAACTTTTTTGTTCCCGAGTGGGTCACAGCTCAGGTACAGTGACAGATACTTTCCTTCTACCCTGGTCAAGAGGCCTGCTGTATGCCTTCCCACCAGTTCCGCTCCTGCCCAAAGTCTTATCCAAAGTCAAGCTAGATTTTGCTCACCGTATTCGCTTCCCAATGTGGCCATGTCAACATTGGTTTTCAATTCTACTAACCTTTTTGGTCAGTGGGGGCTGCCACTCCCAAGAGATGTGCATATGATCTCTCAGGACCTCATTTTCTCCTTTATTCCTTTATTCCAACCTTCAGGCCCTCCACCTGAGAGCATGGATGCTTCATGGCTGACAACCTTGGAATGGGTTTGCTCTAATAGGGTGTGGAAAGTTCTGCTAAAGAGTAGGAATCCTTCAACCAGGTCTACTTACCTGGGTAAGTGGAAGAGATTCTATGTTTTGGTCCATACAAAAAGCTGTCCCCCCATCTCAAGCTGTGACTTTTGCCATATCTTGGACTATCTTTTGTTTCTGAAACAGCAAGGGTTAGCACTTAGTTCCATCAGAGTCCATTTGGCGGCTGCCTCAGCTTTCCACCCTCCTGTGGATAAATGATCCATTTTTTAAAACCCTATACCCATCTGATTCTAAAGGGTTTGCTCAGAGTATATTCACAGTGAAGTTGATGCATTTGTCTCCCCCGCCGCCCCCCCCATAAGCTGCTAGTGACTTGTTCTCTGTTACGCTTGTCTGTCCAGGTGAGTTTCTTGGTTGCTTTAACCTCAGCTGGGAGAGTAGGGGAGTTGCAACCTTTAGTTATTAGAATGTCCTTGTACAGTTTTCTTTAGGGACAAGGTTTTTGTTTTAGCCTCACCCAAAATTCCGATCTAAAGTGGTTTCCAATTTTCACATTAATCAATTTATTCACAAATTTCTTTCCAAAGCCTCATTCTAGGAAAGGGGAAGAAAAGCTCCATACTCTAAACGTGAGAAGAGTTTTGGCTTTTTACCTGGATTGGACTAAGTCTTTCAGGTGTTCATCTGAGCTCTTTTGTTTGCATTTTCAGACAGAGTAAAGGGCCACCCAGAGGAACTTTTCCTGGATTTCTCCCTGTATCCATTTATGCTACCAGTTGGCTGATATTGCATCTCCAAGTAAAGGGATGGCTCACTTAACTAGGTCACAGAATACTTTGGTGGCCTTTCAGGCTCGTATATCTATACTGGACGTTTGCAGGGAGGCAACCTGGCTGTTGGTCTGCATGTTTAACTCTCACAGTGTCGCCTCTCATCAATCTAGAGGTGATCCAAGATTTGGATGGGTGGTCCTGCAATCCCTGTTCAGAGCGGCTCTGAGCTGCCTCCCGTTGAAACTGCTTGTTCCTCACCTGCAGTGGAATGGACATATGCAGTCGCTTGAAGAAAAAACGGTTACCTACCTTTCTGTAACTGTTCTTTGAGATGTTGCACATGTCCATTACATGACCTTCCCTCCTTCCCCTCTCTGTTGTAGTCTTTTCAGCAAGAAGGAACTAAGGGAGGGTCAGGTCAGTGTGGCCCTTCATACCGGCATGCGGCACCAGAAGGTGCTCACACTGCCCTGATCGGTAGTGCCGACAACTGTGTCTGAGGCACGCGCACACCTATGGGGGGATGGACATGTGCAATACATATTAAAGAACAACAGTGATGGAAAGGCGCGTAACCGTTTTATTCATGTTCATAATGTACAGTGACTCTGCGCATACAGGGTCCAGGTGTGAGAACAACAAAGGATTATAGTTCCAATGTCTCTCATGCTGCCGTTCCTATGCATTACATGTGACCTCGCATTTCATAGACCATTCTAGCTGGAGGAAATAATGTTTCTACCCTAGCCAGCTGGTGTTCAAGTCCCCAAAATTTTGTTAGCAAAAGTTGATATTTGGCTGGTGGGGAAGTCCGTGAGTATATGTGCGTGAAAGCATAAGCAATAAAACACCACTGTGTGTGTGTGTGTGGGTGTGCGCGCGCGCGCTAAGGAATGAGGTGTAGCAAAGTGCCTCAGCATCAGATATGCATCTGTTGACTGACATGAGTAGACTGGAATGTGCTGATTCCTAAAAATTAGCTATTTTTAATCGTCCTTACTTGTCTATTCTGCTAAATTTACATCCAGTTTTAACTTCATACTAAATTTATTTTATATATAATATATATAATGAATTTTCATATATTGCTCGTCCTGCAGCCAGTGCTTGAACTGCTTTTGTGTGTGCAGCTGTCTCTGATGTGTCTCATTGTCATTGGGGGTTTAATTCTAAATTCTTTTCCCCCACCACTGGTTGTCATCCTCCTTCCTGTAACTCAGAGCCACAGGAAACTAGACATTCATCTATTAGACTTGGCAGAATTAATTTTTAATTATTTTTATAATTTTAGCAGATATTTGCTATTAAGCATTTTCTTCTATTTTTATCAGTTTTCACTGTTGCAGTAAACTATGGGGGAGGGGGTCAGACAGCAATTATCAAATAACAGTAGATGCTGAGAATCAAAAAGTTAAAGCTTCATAACTCTGAAAAAACCCCTAAAAACCCTATGTTGTCTACATCACATGTCAAAATATACAACATAAACATCCTTAAATGAAGCTGTAAATTCTCAAGCAGAATTTTTCTTTCTTTTACTTATCTGTACATTATTGGTGGAGATGCATTTTCCTCAGGTTGTGTGTTTATGGTGAAATAGACGGCTTCCGACATTTTTAGTGATAAAAATGTTTCTAAGCCTAGCTATGAGGTGCTCCCTCGCTAAAATAGCAAGTGGCACCTCATTATCTTCATTGCCACGGAAGAAGCATGTTGAGGGGTGAATGGCTTGATTTGGCCTAGGGCTGATAAAGCTGGGTAACTCGTCCTGAATGGGGCTGCTTACCTAAAGCTGAGTATACAGGTAAGGTTAGTAAGGGCAAAGAAACCAGAGGGCAGGCAACCTTGGCTGAAAACAGCTCCTCAGGCTTAATTAGCAGGATGTGTCAAATGGCCTTCTTCCCTACTCTTCTGTTTCCCAAAGTAGCACTGTCAGCGGCTCTGGGATCTACAATAAATGGCTGTGTCAAGTATTTTATACGCGAACATAATTTAACCACTCTCAATATAAAACAGCTCTTTAGCAATGCTGTAGTTTTTATGGAGTGGTGCCACGAGTCCTCCCCTCCATGGGCTTGTGGTGTTTCTGCTAGTGGCATCCCTTTCCCCAGTAAGAGGCTTTCTACTCCAGACCTGTGTTAATTGGCTGTACATTAAATGGCTTATGATCTCACTTCAGTCAAATTGTACTTCTCCTCTCCCCCCCTCCCCCCTTTGTTAAATACAATCCAGTTAGTTGAGGTTGGGCTTGAACCACACAAATAGCTTGAGCTCTGGCTGGTCAATAGATGTGGGTGCCAGAAGTTGCTTGGCAAGTTCATGGGACTGGTTTTTTTTTTCTTTTATTTTCCCCAGACTGTTTAGTAGAAAGCAATTGAAACCTCTTGTTTCATGCAGCTTCAAACTTCATATTTGACCCTACCTCTTTCTCCAGTCCTGAGCTAAAATTACCCAGTCAGTACACAACTTTACATATGTGTAAATTCTCTAAAAGGATAAAGCTGCCATGAGTGCTGGCTAATGTATTAAGGGCCCTCTGAAAGGCGATGAGTTTGGTTACAACCATGGCTGCTGTGCTAGGATCACACAGGACTGGGCTGGGCTCATGTAGTTACTTTTTTGTTTTATTGAACTGGTCTCTGAGTGTCTGTTAGATGGGTCTAGACCCATCTGCCGTAGGGTTTTGTATGTGCTATACAATGGTTCCGGGGAGTTCAGTCCTTGTAGTTAGTTAAGGTCAGCTTTACTATTTTGGATTCATAAACTCCTTCCTCAGGGGTTAGCCTCATGAAACTCTTTGGACTGTCATGGAGAACTGTCTGCTTTTTGGACCCTGACAAAACTTTCATATGCTACGCCCTCAGTTGAAGGGCCCCCCTGTATTTACAAGGAAATAGTTTTGGTTTCAGTAAATGACAGGCTGGCAGTGAAATGTCTCTAGCTGCAGCACTCTCCAGGGCTTCTCCGGCATGCCTTTCTTAGGGTGGCTGTTCAGCATAGTTCATGCTAAAGGGCCCCACAGCTTCCTGAGTGTGCTTCTAACACCATAGGAAATAGTGTCCACTCTCTGAGAATATAGTCTGTCCAACAACACCACTCCAGCATGCCTGAATGGGAAGTAGGAACTAGATGGCTATAGGGCTCCTTTATATGGATGAAAGCTCAGTTACTTGTGCTGCTGTGAAAAGTAGTCCAGCTCTCTCTTTCCCAGAATTTTGTTTGTTTATATACAGCCATCTCTATAGTCTCAGCCTGAAACAAAAAGGGAGCTAACAGCAATGCCAGTCTTGTCCACCCCAAACCTCCATAGCCTTCTCTTTGGAGGGCGTGACAGAAGCTCTGTAGGTGTGGGGTACGCACCTCCACCTGCTCCATATGGGGTAGAGAGACGAGACCTCTGCAGCATTCACTTTGAGGAATCCCCAGCAGAGAACTCCCTAGTAATAAAACCAAGTGACCTGGCAAAGAATGCAGAGCCCATAAGCTCCAGAAGTTTTTGTTTCAGAGTAGGAGCTGTGTTAGTCTGTATTCGCAAAAAGAAAAGGAGGCCTTGTGGCACCTTAGAGACTCACCAATTTATTTGAGCATCAAAGAGTTTTTGTAAGTCTTGGGAAAATCAGAACCCCAGATAGAGTCGGAAGGGTGAGGGGGAATGTGCTTAGTTGGGGGACAAGGCTGGCAAGTGGGAGATATTTTGCCTTCCATTGCATCTTCCTCTCCTGGCAGTAGGGGCGGGGGTGTTGGTGCAAGGATGCTTTGAACTATATGTATGTTTGAAGGATCTCAGTAGAGGCACCCTTTTGTAATGGGCACAGCCCCTGCCTGTTGGCAGGGGGACAGAACTTGTCTGCAGGGGTGGTCCATCTGGAATGGTTGCTGTCCCACTCTGGAAAGAACAAAACTGTGTGGAAGGTTGGGATGTGTTCACTGTCTAACTTCCTGGTTGTCTCAGGGTATGAAGACACGCAGGGAAGTTTAACACTTCACTGTAGTGACATGTTTCAGAGTAACAGCCGTGTTAGTCTGTATTCGTAAAAAGAAAAGGAGTACTTGTGGCACCTTAGAGACTAACCAGTTTATTTGAGCATGAGCTTTCGTGAGCTACAGCTCACTTCATCGGATGTAGTGACATGGTGAGACTGGAATTATTTGAATTGCTTTTTGTGCTGAAGCCAGATCTCCTGCTACTACGTGTGTTTTAGAGCAAAGGAGGGGAGTGGGAGGTAGAGGGGCATTCTGTTAGCTGGAGTTTCCACTGAAGTGCTTAATTGCTATGATCCTTTTGAACCTCTAGCCTGGGAGAATATTTATAGTCGACTGTTTGCATTACTGGAGGAACTGAGGATTTGCCTCTTAGTCATTTTAAATGAAATTCTGAAGCGCTGCCTAAAGCGTCCTTCCTAAATTGGGTAGGGTTTTTGTTTGGTTTTTAGTAGAACTCAACCCCCCCCCCCCAAAAAAAAAAAAAAAAAAAGTGGGGGGAGACTGTTCCAGGTGGTCTCCTGGAGCAGCCAGCGTGGCACAACAGGTTCCTGCTATCTTCTATTTCTCCTCTCTTTGCCATCTCTCCTGCTGTAGGGGGAGCATGCTGGTTGCTCAAGGGTTAACTGATGTTGCTTTGGAAGCAGCTGGCCAGTTTACACTCCTTGCTGGGCTGTACGAAAATACTTTTCCTTTGAAGTGCTAGGAGGAGCGGCTAAGGGTAAAACCTGGAGCCAGGCTGCGGTGGAGCTGTTTCCAGTGAGCTTGCCTAGCAGTTAGCCTGCTGCCTGCAGTCACGCTGTGAGGTGGCAGAGTGGGACCAGAGACCAGCGTCTGTTATCGCCTCTTCTGTTTTTTTTGGTTTGGGGTCTTTTTTGTTTTGAGACTCTTAAAATGATGCTTAATTTCTGACCAACACTTGATTTGGGGCTGGTCCCATTGTTTATAAGTTTAAGTAAATAAGTGCCCAAAAAGATACTTGGGTACAATACACAAAACATCCACTCTGCTAAAAATAATTACCTGATCTGCAGACTCCTGACAGCAACCCCTCCCCACTTTTGTGTAGAAGAGACAGGGCTGAATAAAGTGACCTAAGTGGAGAAGGAGTTTAGAATTCTGAAAATAGCCATGTGGGGCTGGTCCTTGAAAAGCAAATTACCCATCAAAAGTCTATCTCCTCAGCCCAATCCTGCTGAACCTTGGGGCAGTGATTAGGCGTACCCCAAGGGCCATAGGAGGAGGAGTTATGGGAAGGAAAATTTCTAATTTTTTAGTAGGGGAGGACCTGTCCCTGTCCCAGAGTATTAAATGGGAGGAAGATGTGGCCCTCTTAGAGGGGATTTCTAGTATGTTTTCTAAGGCTTAAAAACTCTAGGGAGCTTGTTGCAGGCAGTAAAATGGGATGAAACTGCATCCTTCTCATTACCTCATGGGGTCTTGAGTAGTACTGGGGAGGAAGGGGTAGCAGAGAGAAAGCAGTCTCCTCTCAGCTCCAGAGAAGGATCCAATATTGTGCTGGCTAATAGGGAGAAATTGGCAACCCTGCTGAAACCTGTGATAAAGGGGTACTGCCTGCCCTCCAAAGTTCAACACCGGAGTGAACTTCTGTGGAGCGTAAACAGAGGAGCAGAGACTGGTTTGTTACATGCAAGTACAGGGCTGAGCAAAACTGAGTTGGGCTTGTAGGCATTAATACAATACAGATTAATAACAACAACAAAAAAAAGAAGTGGGAGCTTTCTGTCCTTCCTTCCCACACCACACTACAGTGTTAGAACACAGATACTTCTCTGTGCTCCCTATCTATAGCTTGGAAAGACATTAATGCACAGAGAACCTAATTGAAATACAACCAGCCTGCCACTTATGATACTTAATGGGCACGTTGAGTCTAATCTTCACTGTTCATATGTTTATAACCCTCATGAAAAATACCTATAGGCCTCAAAAGTGGATGACAGTATTTCTGTAGACATTTTAAATAATGGTATAGAGCGTGATGGAGAAATTGTAGAATTTGTAGAATTGTAGACCTTATTGTAGAATTCTGTAGGCTGATCTAAACATTCTATAGCATTTCATTCTCTGTTATATTTTAAAGGTATTTACTTTTCTATAGGTTTCAGAGTAGCAGCTGTGTTAGTCTGTATTCGCAAAATGAAAAGGAGTACTTGTGGCACCTTAGAGACTAACCAATTTATTTGAGCATAAGCTTTCATGAGCTACAGCTCACTTCATCGGATGCTTATGCTCAAATAAATTGGTTAGTCTCTAAGGTGCCACAAGTACTCCTTTTCTTTTTACTTTTCTATAGAATTTCATAGGCTTCATTCCTATTTAAATTGTACAGGATTTCCCCAAAAGTGAATAACTCTTGAAGAGAAGTGTTGGGTAGTTGGTATGGAGTTACTTTTAAATAGAATATAAATATAAATACTATACTATAAATAGTATAAAAAAATAGTATAATAAATAAATAGTATAAATAAATATAAATACTATACTATAAATATAGTATTTGTAAAGGAAAAGGTTGTTGTATGTGTGTTTTGGGGAACCTTTCATAGATTTCTCCAAATGGTAACGGGGGGTGGGTGGGGTGGCATAAAGAGTGCGCCAAATTAAGGGCCGTCAACTCTGAGGATAAATTTGACTGGATCTGGTCTGTGTGCTGGTGAAGGATGCATGCTTCATCTTTCGATGTCTAGAACAGGTAAGATTTCTCCACAATGAGCTATGGGAAGAAGGTATAATCCCAGGCTGCAAGCCCACTTCTAGTGGGCAACATACATTTTCAGAGCTTTAAAACAAGGTTGATAGAACCTGGAGAAGCTGGGGAAATTGCATGCCCTGGAGTCAGCCAACAGTCAGACCAGCAGCAAATGAGTTCCAAAGTAGATGTTCCTTCAGTGACAGGGCTCTGTCACCAGCGCTCTAGCTGTTTAAACCTGGGGCTTTCAATGGGACAGCTTCAATTGTTCTAGGGCAGAGGTCCCCAAACTGTGGGGCGTGCCCCCCCTTGGGGGGTGGGGAGAGAGCACCACCCAACTCTGCTCCTGGCCCCCACCCCCATGTGTCCCCTCCCCCCCCGCCCTGGCTCAGGGTGGACAGAGGTAAGGGGGGCATGAGGTAAAAAGTTTGGGGACCACTGCTCAAGGGAACCAACTTAGATGTGCTGTTGAGTGCAGGGAGTCCTTCCAAGTGTGATGTACAGTGCTATGCACAACTGATGGGAGGCTCCTGTCCAGTTTGATGGATGAGCTACAGTCACTTATTTTGCATCCTGAGATGAGACCACAGACCAGTTTTGGACCTGCAGTCCTGTCTGCAAGTGCCACAGGTAAAGACACTGATAGATGAATGTGTATTGCTTTTAGCTTTATGCCTCATATGTCTGTCCCTGATTGCAGCAATCTGTGAGCTCTCAAAATCTTTCCGTCTGAGGTGGCAGAGCTGCTGCCATGAGATCTTGTCATACTCTAAGAGCTCCCAGGTGTTTAGGTCAACAATGCAAGCTTGGAGGTTGGCCTCCAATGTCTTCGTAATGTTTTCTTGGCCTTGCCCCTAAAACGAGTTTGTCTGCAATTCTCCATAAAAGATGGGGTTCGGCGTTCTACTATCAGACATACAGGCCACATGACCATACCATCCCAGCTGCGCTCTAACAATAAAAGGTTCAGTGTCTGTGATGTTGCAGCACTCAAGGATCTTGCTGTTTGGAACCAAATCTTGCCATTTAGTGCCCGTTATCCACCCTAGCTATTGCAGGTGGAATCGATCCAAACATTTTACATGTAATTGATGAGAAGTGCACATAGAGGACCATGCAGTCACAGAGGGATGTGGTGGTGACGGTGGCTGAGAAAACATCAATTTTTGTTTGAAGTCTGACAACGTGTTCATTCCAGAGACAACACTGAAATTTTCCAAAGCCATTGCTGGACACACCAATGCATTTCATAACGTTATAGTCAATCATTGCATCTTGTGAAATGACACACGCTGGGTAGCAAAATTTGTCAGCAATCTTAAGTGGTACATCTTCGATGGATACAAGTGGAGTCGCTGCAGTACTTTCCAACTGAGGTGGACCATGACTTATGTCTTCTTTAGGCTGATTATTAAGCCAAAACATTTTGGTGCACATGCATTTTGGTGAGCAACTGAATGTCCAGGAGGTTGTGGGCAAATAAAGCATCATCATCTGCGAACAGTAATTCGTGAATAAATTGTGTTAACTTTTAGTAGTCATGCAGATGATGCAGATTCAAGACGCTTCTGTCCATATGGCAATTCGTATAAGTGCCACAATCAATGTCTCTGAATGCGTCTATTGGAACAGATGCAAACATGATGCTAAATAATGTTGGAGCAAAAACACAGCATTGTTTTACTCCATTGGTGATGAAAAAGGGAGCTGAGAAGGACGCGAACCTACATTCCTGCTTGAAAAGATTTAATAAAGTTGATAAACTTATGGGAGCCACTGAATTTGCAGAAGACTGTCCTCAGGCCATCTTGATTTAGAGTCAAAGGCCTTACTTAGATTGACAAAAACTACATGTAGGGCTTGATTCTGCTCATGACACTTCTCCTGAATTTGACAGAGTGCAAAGATCAAGTCAAAAGTATCGTGCCCAGAATGGAAGACATATTGGCTTATAGGCAGTTTCTTTTTTACAAGTTGATCACTTAGCTGGTTTAGCATGGCTTGGATGAGTACCTTTCCTGCAGTGGCAAGGAATGTGATGCCTCCCTGGTTATCGCAAGAAGCATGATTGTCTTTCCTTTTGTAAAGGCGAATAATGTCAGCATCTTTAAGCACAGCATCCTGTTCCCAAAACCTTAAGTATAGGCCAGTGAGCTTCTTGATTGGCTCCTGGCCCCCACCTTTCAAGATCTCTGCAGGAATAACATCTGGACCCGCTGCTTTCCCATTTGACATTTCTTTGACAGCTTTCCATACTTTAGTTACGTTGGTGGAATTGAGAGTTGGTCTTGAATAGGAAGTTGTTCGGGATCATCAAGCACTGATACTGTCATGGTGAACAGGCAGTTCAGAATCTTATTAAGTGTACAGCCTATCTTTTCAGAATTTGTCCATGATCGGTCAGCAGCAGTGACTCATCTGCATTTGATATAGGAGTGATACTATTCGATTTCAGGTGTAAATGGTCTTCAGCTCATCAAAAATCCAACTGGCGTCTTTTTGGTCTGCCACGGATGGAAGCTGCTCAGCTTTCATTTTCTACCAGCTACTCTTCATGTGCTCAAGCTTAGCTTACCCATTACACTTTATACATGACTGTGCCACCATGTAAATAGAGGAGTTTTTATCATTTGTCCACAATGTTTAAAGAGCATGCATGGATGTCAGAAGTTGCTTTATCTTAGTGTCTTTGTCAAACCCGTCCTGATGTTTTTTACAGAGCGGAGGCTTCTTTAGATGCACTGAACACACTGTTTCCTTAAAACAGGGATTCTCAACCTTTTTCTTTCTGAGACACCCCCCCAGTCCCCGCAACGTGCGATTAAAAATTCCATGGCCCAGCCGTGCCACAGCTGTTTTTCTGCATCTGAAAGCCAGGGTCTGCGTTAAGGAGCAGCATAGCAAGGAGGACAGTTGCCTGGGGACCCACGCCACAGGGGCACGGCGAAGCTAAGTTGCTCAGGCTTCAGCTTGAGCCCCAGGTGGTCAGGCTCAGGGTGCAGTCCTGTATGGTGGGGCTTTGGGTTTTTGCACTGGGGACTAGTTAGTCTAATGCCGGTAATGCTTGGTGGACCCCCTGAAACCCGCTGGCGGCTCCCCAGGGAGCCCCGTATCCCTGGTTGAGAACCCCACTGCCTTTAAAATATGACCAGGCAGGGTCAGTGTTTGTTATGTCTGACTTGAGAGTGTAGAGAACTTCATCAAGCTTTTTAACATAAGTGAGCTCAGGTTCAATGCATACACATTCAGCTTGGGTATTGGAGATTGATGACATCTGCACTGTTCTAAGTGGAAAATTGTTGTCCCCTTACATCTCACAAGCCAGTGATCAGACCACATGCATGCTTCCTGCGCTGCATGGGTGATTCAGATCTCCTGATGGTCATGTCCATTAAATGCCAGTGACCAGAGCAGAAATTCATCTGTGTTGTTTTGCACGTTGTTGCTTGTTGAAATACTGTGTCTGTGATGACAAGCTAATTCTCCATACAGTTTGTAAGGAGTAGTGTGGCATTTGAGTTCTTGTCTCCACACCATGTTTACAAATTACTTTTTAGGCCAAGCTTTGTGGTTATGGCCAACTCTGGCAGTAAAGTTGCCTAGGATGATTGATTTATTGTGCCGATGAGATGACTGTATGGCATTGTAGAAGTCTTTGTGGAATTTTTCTTTGCATTACCAGAAGATGTCGATAATGACTGTTATGAGATGGGCAGATGTCAAGTTGAGGCAAAGGACCATCAGGTGATCATTTATTCCTTTTTGGTACGCAATCAGATATGTGTGCAATAGATGTCCCAACAGCATCTGTGGTGCATAGTGCCATATACAACTATGTTGCTTATAAACAGCCATATAAAGCTGTATTGTTGAAACACCTTGAATTCCACGTGCATAAGTGAAATAGGGATCTCGTGCAGTTGCTGCTTCCTGCCACTAACAGCAGCTGCACTGGACTAGCTGAAAATTCAGAGTGGTCGTCAAGTGTAGCCTTGTGCGTTTCGTTAATCGTGTCTAGAAGTTACACACACATGCGTGATTATTGAGGCAAGGCCAGATCTCTGTTTCTGCCTCCTGGAAAGGTGTTAGAGAGGCACTCTTGGCTGCCAATTCCACTGAAGATTCCAGTAGCAAACGTAGATCCAAAAGCAATCTGATGGTGAGCCTCTTCAGCAAATGATGGACAATTTTCCTCACTAGTAGGTAAAATTGAGTGTATCAATACTCAAAATTGAGTGTATCCTCAAAACTTCCTCCCCACTCACAGCATTTCTTTAGTCTTTCTTGGATTAAGTTCCAACCAGATCACTCTCCATCAAGTCCCAACCTGCTCAGGCACTTGGGGGACAGCATTTAATCTGATGCATTTGACAGAGTTGTATTACAACTATTTACACTTCTCAAACAACCCTTAATTCTCTCGTCTTTCATGTTATTTACAGCCTTTATTTGTAGGTGGTTATTGGAGCTTTCCAGTGGCCAAACTCCAAGTATCTAGTTATTGGAGTATTTTCTCACAAATGGAACCTCCAGCCTCTTGATCCTCTTTGTTGCTCCTCTTGGGTCCCAGTTGTCAAACTTTCAGGTGCTGAAGTGACCAGAACGGATTCCTGTGTTCTAGAAGCAGTCACACCCCAGCGGTTAGAGAGAGAGAGGAACATATCCTTTTTCTTCCTCCTTTCAAGCCTTCTGTTGGATTCTCTCCTGTGTATGAACTGATCACCTAGCAATATGTGAACCTCTTTGCTTTCCCATTTAACACTTTCAGTGCACATGAACATGTGTAACACTGTAGTGAGAGCTTCATAACCGAGATCATCTGGCCCCATCGCAGCACCTCTGATCTCCCATCACAATACCACATCTTCAACCTGCACCTGGTAGATGCATCATTTTTATTGAAGCGGGGAGAGTAGGCAGGAGAGATACTAAAAGGGCTCTAAATTACATAAACTACAGGTGCTTGTTCATGCTCCTGGTCAAAGAAACTGTTAAAAGTTTTAGAACTCTGGTGGAAAGGGGAGTTGCCTGGCTCCTCATGATCATTATGGTCCTTTGATCCTGTTGTGCAGCTTTCCAGGGTTTAGGAATTCTGAAAAGTTCTGCTGGATTTGGTATTTAGGTGGTGTTATGGTAGCTGAAGCATTATAACTTCATGTAAATGATGTTCCTTAGGTCTGGTTTTGAAAAACCCAACTGAGTAAACAGTGCATTTTTTTTTTTTTAGAAAGCCCTCAACTAAATGGGTTCAGAACAATGAGCTGGGAACCCAGAAGCTCTAAGGTTTCTGGATGTTATGTGCTGGTGCACAATGCATTTGCCTTTTGTATCTTAAACTGTTGAATAAGTGTGGCAGCTCACTTGCAATCTAACAGAAGGACAAATGTGTCCTGTCTACATGTTATGGTAGTGTGCACGTTCGTGGCACATGTTCATGAGCCTCCTTGCATGGGGGTGTATGTGCCATATTAGTGTATTTAGCAAAGATTCACTCGGGCAGGAATGGGTGCTGCTGCATTACCTACACTGTGCAGGCAAAGCCGATATTATCAGCTTTGGCCCTGGGGTGATGAAATGGAAAGATCAAAGAGCACAGCAGCAGCACAAGAGGCTCTTCAAAGCCTGAGTAAGGCAGGATTGATACAGAAAACGAGAAGGCTCTTGCTGATGTAATCATAGCCTGTGAGACAGGTTTTTTTTAAAAAAAACTTAAACAAAGACACAAAGACCGTCCTTTGTTTGTTTAGCGAGGTGAAGCGTGTGCCACAGAGGCAGGGAGGGATACCTGGATGTTTGGAGGGCTTCAGCAGTTGTGCCAGAATGTTGAGCCCCAGCACTTTGAAATCATAGAATCATAGAAGATTAGGGTTGGAAGGGACCTCAGGAGGTCATCTAGTCCAACCCCCTGCTCAAAGCAGGGCCAATCCCAACTAAGTTGGGATTGTTCAATATCTTCATAAATTATCTGGAGGATGGTGTGGATTGCACCCTCAGCAAGTTTGCAGATGCCACTAAACTGGGAGGAGAGGTAGATACGCTGGACGGTAGGGATAGGATACAGGGGGACCTAGACAAATTGGAGGATTGGGCCAAAAGAAATCTGATGAGGTTCAACAAGGACAAGTGCAGAGTCCTGCACTTAGGACGGAAGAATCCCATGCACTGCTACAGACTAGGGACTGAATGGCTCGGCAGCAGTTCTGCAGAAAAGGACCTGGGGTTACAGTGGACGAGAAGCTGGATATGAGTCAACAGTGTGCCCTTGTTGCCAAGAAGGCCAATGGCATTTTGGGGTGTATAAGTAGGGGCATTGCCAGCAGATCGAGGGATGTGATTGTTCCCCTCTATTCGACATTGGTGAGGCCTCATCTGGAGTACTGTGTTCAGTTTTGGGCCCCACACTACAAGAAGGATGTGGAAAAATTGGAAAGAGTCCAGCGGAGGGCAACAAAAATGATTAGGGGACTGGAACACATGACTTATGAGGAGAGGCTGAGGGAACTGGGATTGTTTAGTCTGCAGAAGAGAAGAATGAGGGGGGATTTGATAGCTGCTTTCAACTACCTGAAAGGGGGTTCCAAAGAGGATGGATCTAGACTGTTCTCAGTGGTAGCAGATGACAGAACAAGGAGTAATGGTCTCAAGTTGCAGTGGGGGAGATTTAGGTTGGATATTAGGAAAAACTTTTTCACTTGGAGGGTGGTGAAACACTGGAATGCGTTACCTAGGGAGGTGGTGGAATCTCCTTCCCTAGAAGTTTTTAAGATCAGGCTTGACATAGCCCTGGCTGGGATGATTTGATTGGGGATTGGTCCTGCTTTGAGCAAGGGGTTGGACTAGATGACCTCCTGAGGTCCCTTCCAACTCTGATATTCTATGATTCTATGATTAAATCATTCCAGCCAGGGCTTTGTCAATGTTGCAGGCTTGTTAGTTTCCTTACCTTAGGCCTGGTCTACACAGTGGTCGATCTAAGTTACACTACTTCAGCTACATGAATAACGTAGCCGAAGTCGGTGTACTTAGATCTATTTACCACGGTGTCTTCACTGCGGTAAGTTGACTGCTGACGTTCCCCCGTCAACTCCGCCTGCACCTCTTGCTCCAGTGGAGTACCGGAGTCGATGGGAGAGCACTCGGTGGTCAGTTTATCGCATCTAGAAGACTCGATAAATCGACCCCTGCTGGATCAATTGCTCCAGAGGTAAGTGTAGACATGCCCATTAAACTGCAAAATTGCTGTGGATGGAAGTAATTTCTTTTTTATTTAAATGTTTGAGGGGTTTGTGTGGGAGAGAATAGATAAAGATGGGAGCAAGAACATCTGGTCTCTCAGCCCTCCTCCCACTGTTCTTTCCTAACTGAATCTTTCCCTCCCCCCGACCCTGCACCTCAGCTAAGGATTTCTGGGGCTTGTGTGGAGCAACTTGAGCATACACAAGGTCTAGGGGAAGGAGAATGGAGTCAGCCCATTTCTTTTGAGGAAGCCGCTACCTCTGCTCAGCAGGTAGCCGCTACCTCTGCTCAATCCAGAGCCCAGGGTGTGTAGTGATTTCCCCCTCCCTTCAAAGAGCAGGGGAGAAACAGTTAAATTGTATCAGACTTAATTCCCATATTCATGAAGGGGGAAAGGAAAGTGGGGAGGAGGAGTGACTTTTCTGGGAGATGAAGATTGGGGGCCCTTCAGTTGACTAAATCAGGCCTCTGTGTTCTGCAGCTGCAGAATTTGAGGCTGGGGTGGAGACTGCATCAGAATTATGCTCCAGATTTTTGGTTTTCATTTAAAAATAAAATTAATTTCTAGCTTTCTCTATTACAAAGAACCTTAAAAAAATGTGAACTGAATACAAACAATATAGAGTTGTCTGCCTGAGTGTGCAGACAACCTGAAACAGTTGTGAACAGGGTGCGCTGCTCCCATTAACTTACAGTGGGTTGTTAACTCCAAAGCATAAAGCTGATAGTTAATATGCAAAAAGAAAAGGAGTACTTGTGGCACCTTAGAGACTAACCAATTTATTTGGGCATAAGCTTTCGTGAGCTACAGCTCACTTCATCGGATGCATACATTCATCAGTATGCATCCGATGAAGTGAGCTGTAGCTCACAAAAGCTTATGCTCAAATAAATTGGTTAGTCTCTAAGGTGCCACAAGTACTCCTTTTCTTTTTGCGAATACAGACTAACACGGCTGTTACTCTGAAACCTGATAGTTAATATGTTAGCATTGTTTCACTGCTGATCATTTTAGCAGAAGGATACAACTAATGGGTTTATCTCCACAATCCAAATCTGCTTTCCAGGGTGCCAAAAACCAGGACTGTCCCTATCCAGCTGGCAAAACCTTGGGGGTTTCTCTTCTCTGTCCTCCCTGATCTCTTTTTATAGTTGTGTTGTCAATACAAACAAGTAGTTGCACTTTGAAAACTGAAATTGTAGTGACAAGCTGTACAAGGGAATGGAGGCTGCACTGACTGCTATTCATTTTCATGTTTAATTCAGTTAAAAAAAATAAAATGTCGAATTCAGGCGAAGCTGCCATAAAATTTCCTGTCTGCTGCTTCAGTAGTGTTGACTAACTAGGTGGTCTTGGCCTGGAATTTGAGGACCACTTTTTTCCAGACTATACTGGGGTTTGGGTGGGATTTTTGAATTGCGTGTTCTTTTTGGAGACTCTCTAATCCATTCACTGACCCCACAACTACTTTTTCCTTCTTTTGAATCTCTCTTGCCTTCCTGACCCCCCACCCCCAATATATCCTGATTCGAATACAACTGGAATATGTTGATTAGGTTTCTAGTTACTCAACCTGCAGGCATTAGGGAATTTGCACATCTTACAAAGCTCTGAGATGGGCCATGACATGTATTTTGCTACTGCTACAGGCATTTTCCCCCTTATTCTGTAAATTACTACAAAGTAAACAGACTGGATTTCTGATATGTGAAACCAGGAGAGGAGAGCTGAGAGGGGAAGGGCAGTTATAACCATTTTCTGGGATTTGGATCCCCTTCCAAATATCTCCTTTTGGAACATGCATCTGGATTCTTATAGAACAGGGTGTCCCAAACTGTCATAGGTCACCTCCCATAAACATTCCCCCTATAGAATCAGGGCTGGGAGGGAAGGGGAGAGGTGGCAAAGCATTTGGGGTTTCATTTGGGCTGGAGAAAGGTGCATTTTTGACATGTAAATAAAAGCTTTTTGTCAGTAGTACATCAGTGCTCGGTTTGTAGGTGTTTTTTTATGGTCAGCCTCATGTGAAGCAGACACTTTTCCACATTTTCCCTGGACTTGTTTGACCTTCTATAGCAGAGGGAAAACTGTGTGTCCAGGAGTGCCACTGCTACGAGCATCACCTCACTGGGGTAGCACGGAGTGTGGGAGATAGCTCACTCCCCTCTCTTGCAGCTGTGTTAGGGCAGGGACATTGTGTTTGTGGAGAACACAGTGAAGAAGCTGCTCGCTGGGTTTCCTGTGAGCCATTCCTGTTGTTGGTAAGGTCTTCTGGGCTTATGACAGAAGGGAGACATGAATTGAATAAAGGAATAATTCACCTAAGCATCTTGCCTGAATCTAGAAGGGCTGCAGTGCAAGCTGCTCTGTTCTTAGAAAGGCCTTTTACTGGCCTTGAGTAAAGGACCACATTATTAACCCTTTTTTTGACTCCAGAGATCAGGTGGGGTAGGGGGAGAGTGTTGGTCAGTTTGGTGTGTGTTGGCATGATCAGCAACAAACTAGCTAATGTTGAGGTAGGTAACAGCCCATTGAAACAAATGGGGACGTGCATTCTTAGGCTATGTCTACACTGGCAATTGAGCAACAAAACTTTTGTCATTCAGAGGTGTAACCCCTCTCCCCCAAGACAAAAATTTTAGTGTGGCAAGTATCAATGTAAACAGCCGTTGTCGGCAGGAGCACTTTCCTGTCGACAAACATGAACGCTGCTCATTGGGGGTGGAAGTCTTTTGTTGGCAAAAGTGCCGACAAACAGTGGCTACACTGCCCGACTTTTAGCAACGTGTCCGTGTGGCTAAAAGCTGTGTAGTGTAGACAAAGCCTTAGTCTGTGGAGATCTCTGATCTTCCTGCATAGTGGGATTAGGATGATGGAGCTGCATAAAATGGCGGTATTGGCCGCTGAATTGTAGCATGCCCACCACCAAACCCTTCCTGTGTAAGGAGTTCCTCCTGTGGGAGGATGTCTGTCCTGTTTAGGGCCTTTTAAGCTTGTGAATGAAGGAGCAGTATTTGGTCTTGAGAGTTGTTTGGTCTAGCTATGGGCTCAGCTCTGCAGTAAGGTCACAGTCAGAGGGTTTTCTTCAACTCCTAGTGGCTCCCAGAGAATAGCCAAGGTGCCTCACCAGAGTAAAATAGTTCCATTCCATTGGCTCAGGCTGGCTTGTATTAAAATTGGAAGAGATGCTAGTGTCTACTTATTTGTGGTACAGCCACATCATAGAGGGACATGATTCCTGGATTTCTGTGGTGCTGTCTCTGTGCACATACAATGCTTTTATCTAAATAGCAATTTTCATTTTTCTATTTTGTGAATGTTTGGTTTAGGAAGGTAGAAATTGCCATGTCAGATCAGACCATGTACTCATGTCATTCAGTTCTGGCTCTGACGGGCCAGAGCCAAATACTTCAAAGGAAAATGCAAGAAGATTTATTATGAACAACTGGGCACCACTCTGAGTTGGTTAAAAGTTAGATTATGTCCTGCAGCAAGAGTGTGGGTGCCCTTTCTAAGCACTCATACCCTGTCAAACATAACTGCATGTATTTATTATCGATATAAATGTCTAACTCTTCATGAATCCTGCTATGCATTCAACCTCACTCTCTAGTGACATAGAGTTTCACAGGTTAATGTCTATGACCAGAGTGTTTCCTTTTATCAGGTTTCAGAGTCGTAGCTGTGTTAGTCTGTATCAGCAAAAACGAGGAGTCCTTGTGGCACCTTAGAGACTAACAATGAGTCCTTGTGGCACCTTAGAGACGAACAATTTATTTGGGCATATTTATTTGCTACTATGTTGCCCATTCACACAGGGTTGCCAGGTTTCTTTGAAATTCCTGTCTTCTATGGTTCTGACTGTGGCTCGAGGCAGCACATGCATGTGCTCTGCAAATTTCCTTTGCTCCCACTCCCACACGTTGCTCTGCTAAACCACCTTAGCCCTGGCATTGCTGTCCTAGGCACCTACCCAGCTCTTGATGCATCTGTGCTGCCCTGCAGCACTCCCTGCTGTTCAATCCAGATCCCTAACAACTCTGCCAAGGCACCTCATTCTTGATGCTATTCCTATTGCGTGCTTTCCTGCCAGGGACTGACTTATTTTAAGTTGAATTTCGCTTTTGTTGAGTTTGTTTTTTTTCCTGGTGCTGTTGGGGTTATGAGCTGCTTTGCAACTGAGAAATGAAAGTTTTTGGGCTACCAAGCTGGGGGCATATAAGGGTGTGTGAGGGAAGATTAGTGCTTGTCCTTCGGTAGCTGGGTATTGTGCTCCTGGACTAGACAGATCTGAGTCTTACGAAAGCAATTCATGTCTCACCTGGTGAGGAGTATGATTACTCTGAGTGCCCCTTCTGGCTGCTCTGGCCTCCGTTGGGAATTGCATCCAGCTCTCTGGCAAAAAGAATGCAACACCTTGAAGGGATTGTGTGTGTGTGTGTGGCGGGGGGTGGGCAGCATACAACTCTGAGCTGCTGGGAGAACACAGTCCGGCATGAGTAAACAGTATTAGCAACTGACTTTTCACTGCCATTTTATCTGTTGAGGGAGGTGCAAGAGACTGTGAGGGAGTGAAAAGTTCATGGAGACTGGGTCCTCCGCATCAGTCAAGCTCCCAACCTTAGTTTATCTTTGGCATCTCACTTCCTGTCTCTTGCTGAACCTTATCTCTTTTCCCACCATCCCATTTAAAATCTGCCATTCCTCTCAGTCCCCACTGCAAAAGCCCTGGTTCACAGCATGGTTTTCTTATGTGGACTCCTGTAAACTCCTAACCTCTTCTCTCTCCACCCTTTCTAGCATGCTGCAGCTAATGTCGTCTTCTTCATTCCTCACTCCTCAGCTCCCTTCACTGGCTTTCCGTATGAAGACTTAACTCCTGGCATGTGTTGCCAAGACTCTGCCTCTGTGGACATTTCACTGCTCATCTGCCCCCGAGCTCTGCCCTATCTTTGTCCCTTCATCTCCTCATCTCATGCCTTTTGTTGGCCTTTTTCCTCCTCCTGTGAGCTATGAATACTCCTGTCTTCCTTCAAATCCTTCCTCAGTGCTTTGCACCATTAGTGGCCTCCGCTCCTGGTGTGACTTCTCCTGCCCAACCCTCTATCTGTGTGCTGCCTTGTCTACACTGTGCTGCAGTGTGGGCCACGAGGATGTGAATTGCAGACGTCACCAAAGTGTTGTACTCTAACTGCCCCGTATGGATGCTGCTGTGCAAACTAAAATGTACCTAGTTTTATGTTAAGAGTCTTGTTTGAAAGAGGACTGTATTAACATGAACTAGTTAGAGCACAACACTTTGGTGCTGTCTGCAATTCATAACCCCCCATTGTCCAGACTGCAGCAGAGTGTAGACGTAGCCTCTGTGTAAAAATATTAGAATTTACAAGATTTGCTCACAACACAACTCACTTTTGTTTTAACTCTCATCCTTCCTTTTTATATTCCCATCCTTTGATTATCTTCATGTTCTATATTTAAAAGCTGTTTGGGAGAGAGAGAATCTCTTATTTCTTCCGCCTGTAAAAACTGTGCAAATATGGTGCTAAAGAGAAATGCTTAATTATAATAATAATAATAAGGCGGTGCTGATAGGAATCCAGGCCAGGTTGAGAGTCAAACTGTTGTCTGAATGCTTCATGGCCCGTGTGAAATGAATTTGGAGGTGTGTATCTCAGCCACAACTCACAGGCCACCCTAGTCTGCCTTACTGGGAGTCTTCAGAGAGGCTGAATACTGAATGGGTTATAGGGACTGCACTCCTTTCTTGGACATAGAACAGAAAGGACTGTCTGCGGCAAGTCACGTTCATGGGGAATACAAACATTTTGGTGAGTAAAGAGCTTATATTGATATTGACTACATTGTGCAGGTTCTGGGAATAGCAGAACTGTCTCCGGGACTGTAAGTGCCATTCATTTTATATACAAAAAAGTAATTAAAAAAAACAAAACCTGAGCCATGTTAGTGTTAAGAGGACTCCCACCATGCAAGGCAACTGGGCCTGGCCTGTTCCTACCTCCCTCTCTGAGAGGAGGGGGGTAGATTTGAGGTCAGTCACATTTTATTGCATTATATGATAGTAACTGTAAAAGCACTAAGTTACCTTTAGACTGGGAGATTGCTCTGAGCAAGAGGGAATGCTCCCTTGTGACTTCAGACCATACTAGAAAGCTGATGACATGTTAAATGGAATGGTTTTGAACTGTTTGTTAGCAAAGCACTACATCTACACATGAATTTTTTTAAACACCTCTACTAGACATCTTTCAACTTCTGCAACAAATGAGACCGGGGTCCTACAGACAGCTGTCTCCTTCACTACACAGCTCTGATTCACCAGCACGGTTTGGATAATTAGAGCTACAGCAGTTCTTTGTCACTGAGGTAATGGAGTAACTGGTATCAGTACAAGGCTGTTATTCTCTATATAGACCTGCCACTAGAAACCCTTGGCCAGCGGGTTTCACAGCAGAGGAACTCTGAGGGCTTGTCTACACTACCATGTGGGGTCGATCTAAGATACGCAGCTTCAGCTACGTGAATAGCATAGCTGAAGTCAACGTACTTAGATCTACTTACCGTGGTGTCTTCACTGAGGTAAGTCGACAACTGACGCTCTCCCATCGACTCCGCTTGTACGCCTCGTTCTGGTGGAGTTCTGGAGTTGATGGGAGAGCACTCAGAAGTTGATTTATCACGTCTAGTTGACCCCCGCTGGATCGATCGCTGCCCGCCGATCTGGCGGGTAGTGTAGACAAGCCCTGAGAGTCAGGAATAAGGGTTTCAATTCCAGGTTCTGGAGGGGAATATGCTGTAGTGGTTATACAGACCTTTCTGCCCCGTCCAGTTCAATTTCTCCCGGCCTATGCTTCCTGCCTGGCTCTTGCCCCTCTCCCATCTGCATTTGAGTCAGGCCACTTCCTCCTTCCCCTCCATGATGCCTGGGTGCCAGCAAGAGCATTGAGAGCACAGGAGAAACAATATCCCTGCTCTTAATATAGTATTTCTGCTGCAGTGGCACCCTTGCAGACAGGTGGAGCAACAGCCATTGCGAGGAAAGTCCTACTCATCTCGTGCATCCTTGGGAATGGAGCATGCCCAGCTGCTGCGTAGAGACGCTACATGCCCAGTCCGGTGTTATATAGGAGCTATGAAGGGAAGGAACCTGCTCAGTATGGACTGAATATTTGGAGAAATTAGACACCAAACAAGTCTCTACTGAGTATGTTTAAACTGAGAATTTTCAAAGGCTTCCAACTTGTCCAAACTTGTCACTCCACTTCCACCCACCCAGAACAGCAAAAGGCACATCCTTAACACCAGGGCACATTTGAAGTCCCTGTTCCAAAGTATGGAGGCACTAGAGCTTCTTAATGAAACATTTATGAGAATTTTTTTAAGGTGGGCAAAACAATTTATTTCCCCTTAATTTTGTTCTCAGTAGTGGCTGAACCATTTTTTGCTAAAACTTTCTCAACAAATCAGCCTGAAGCAGACACCTGACATGGAAAATTTCAGCCTGCCTGGCTAACTTGGGCAAGGTTACAAACAACTGACAACTGGGTCTTCTAATGGAAGTGTCATGCAACCTTAGGTTTAGGCAGCGCTGCTAGTTTCACCTATAATTTAGCATCCGTGGCACCTGGCAACATCCCTTTCAAATTAAGTACAGGAATTCTCTGATTCTGAATTATTCCTATTCCCAGGTTTTAGTGTCTCTTGCAAAAACCTGTCAAATACAGAGCACTGCTTGTTCTAAGAGTTTCATTATTAAAAGTCTCTCTGTTTTTGGATTGAGTGCATGTTGTCTTACGTAGCATTGCAAATAAGCAGCTACCATTAACTAATCAGTGACCAGAATCTTTAATAAAGGTTTCTTATTATCTCCTACATATTTAAACATTAACTAAAAAGCATTCACTGGTATCATGTTATTAATTCACTTGAAAGGTTTTAGAGACTATTGGAACATTGTTTTTCCTTATGTTAAGATGCTGGAATATGACAAGAATGCACCTTGGTATGGTGCCAGGGAAAGACCTCGATGAGAGGAGCTTTATTATTATGGAGGCACCAGCTGCAGCTCCATAGTTAAGATTGAGTTGAATTTTACTTTTTCAAGCTGGGATTCAGTTGCTTTGTTATATTAGAAATACAGCAAATTACCCTCAAGCTTACGCAGTAACTCTTCGAGTACAGAATTGATTTTGAGAATTTACAAGTAAATCTGTTATAGTTCAGGATTTAAAATGTATTTTAAAATGGGTCCCCTCCTCTAAGAAGCTTAGCATCTCGTGTCAGATGTGTTTTTTGGTTTTTTTGTTTTTGTTTTTGTTTTTAAGAGGAAATTAACTTAATAGAATAACACCTGTGCTCAAATTCTGAGAGTTTAAACTATATGGGAAGTGAGTGAAATCTTGTGCGTTGGCCACGTTTGAAAAATTTAGGAATAATGCATATATATATATTTTTTTTTGTTATAAGCCGACAGGGACTGAAGAATGTTTGACTATTGATAACATTGCATAGAAGTGACCTCTTTCAAAATGGCTGCTGATTTCCATTTGGAACAATGGGATTGAAGTCAGACTGTCAGGTGGCCATTTTGAGAAGGGCATCTCTCTTCTCTTGCTCTCAGTGGGACTGAGTGTTCCTCTCCCTCTCTTTGCAGCCTGGGGAGCCACCATCTTCTCTTGCTTCATTCTCATTGGGTGCAATGGAAGATGGGAAGCTATTCTGACTGAAGGTGCCGGTAGCAATAGCAGCAGCCAGAGCAGGGAACTTTTTCACTTTTAGACATTCCAGTCAAAACGGTACACAGTTCTGACTTTCTCTGTCTTGTGCTGTTTGGCTGTTTTGCTTCAACTCTCCTCCTCCCTCAGTCTCTTCACCTCAGCTTCACTTCACACCTGCCCCTCCTGAGCTTCTACTCCCTGGCCTGACCCTTCACCCCCCAACCTTGCCAACTTCTTTTAAGTTAGCTGATCCCCTCCTCAGTAAACGCACCCATATCTATATTGTGGTGCTAACATGACGTTTGACACCATCATATTGTTCACTCTGCTTGAGTGTTTTACTCCCTCCCCCACCCTGCTTGTGACTTGTCTATTTAGATTGTAAGCTCTTTGGGGCAGGGGTGTCTACTTTTAACCACAGAGGAAACCGAGCTGTGGGTTTTGAATGATTGACACTTACCAAATCCCAAAGTTGGGGTGACCTCTGGTAAGGTTTTTGGCATGCTTATAGGTTCTTTCATTGTTTTTAGTACATCTTCTGTGTAATGCTTTCACCTCAAAAATAAATGTGCTTCCATATAAAGAGCTGTGTGGTAACTTATAACTGCCGGCCATTATGCTAATTGTAGCCTCCAGAGAGAAACCAAAGTCCAAATGCTGGCCTGTTTAGACAGTCTGGCTTGCTGGCTTGCTAGTGCAGCCTGGAAAACACCCAGTTAGGAAGGAGAGAGGTGTGGGTCTCTACCCAAGAGATGTGATGGCTGAGGAGCTGGGAGCCTGAAGGGGGGTGCCCTGGATGGACCATGAGGGAGAAATACAGGTGTGGTTGCCTGAACTGTGACAGCATTCTCTTGAATATCTTGTTTAATATTCATGTATGAAATTTTTAGTTGAGAATTTCCTTTTTTAGACACAACTACATCAAGTTGGAGAAAAAGTTGAGTACTTATCACTAAGGTAGGTAATTGTAAGATGTTGTAATTATCCCAAAGCCAACCATTATAAACCAAGAAAATTCAGAGTTAACATGCTTGGATTTTGTTAACCTTAACTGTCAAGTAAGAAATGCGCAGTCAGGGCACCCAAACAACCTTAACTCAGCCCTATAGCAGTACTGTGATGGGGATGGAAATTTTATATATATTTAAAAATTAATTTTAATGATGTGGGATTTTTTCTTTTCTGCACATGGTGTCACTACTGAGGATTTGGGGGAAGAATGAAGAGTTCATTTCTGACATGCTGAGACAGGTGGAAATATCTCATGATAGAGGGGCTAGGTCAAGGATGGAGATGGAGGTCCAGGGCGAGTCTGCATAGAGCTGTTAGTTAAAGCCATGAGAATGGATGAGATTGTCTAAAAACATTGTGCAGAAGGAAAAGAAATAAGAGTGAAAGCGTAGATCCCCAGACTTTCTGATTCTTAAGAGGCTGGCTAGCTAGTGAGAAGGGCACATTTTGGAAACCAAAACACTCCTGAAGTCTCTCAGGGACATGTTATAGGGGATGGGAGTGAGAGATACTTGCCACCTCACCATCTCCATTTAAGATTTCCTCACAAGGGAGTAATCTTCCAGACCGCAAGAGTGGGGTAATGCCTGCTCATCTTCCATGCCATCTGCTGTTCAAGTAGAAACACCAAGCTGGACAAAACATGGTGTTGAATTCTCAAAGAAAATCCTCCCCCAGGGGAAATACCAGCTATGAGTATGCTGTAGACTTAATATAAAATATCACAGTAAAAGGTCTGTACTCAGATCTCCAAAACCAGGTTGTGTGGGCAAGGTGAAGGGGCCTGAGCTGTGTGCATGAAGACAAATCCTGTCTACCCACCTAATGGCATCTTGCAGGTACCTCGCATGTACATCTCCTGGAAATTAACAAATGTCTTTACAAATATTTCTTATCACGTGGAGATTTAAGACATATTTAGATGTATGTGGATCTGTTTTGCCTTAGTCTAGGCATCTGTACGTCATCTTATTCAAAGAATCAGTAAAAATACTTTCAAAAAGAAAAGGAGTAGTTGTAGCACCTTAGAGACTAACAAATTTATTTGAGCATAAGCTTTCGTGAGCTACTGCTCACTGCAAGTGAGTGGTTGCTCATGAAAGCTTATGCTCAAATAAATTTGTTAGTCTCTAAGGTGCCACAACTACTCCTTTTCTTTTTGCGCATACAGACTAACATGGCTGCTACTCTGAAACCTAAAAATACTTTGTGGCTCTAATGGTACCTATTAGCAGATAAATGAAGGGAAAATCAGAACGCTTTTTAATATCTGCTCCTTCTCTGGCTCTGACGCACCTTATTGGACCCCATGTTTAAGTACTCAAAGGTTCATCCTGGCTTCTTCTGTATGCTGATCTATGAAATAGTATTCATCTTCTGGCACTGGCAAATTATACATGTCTAGCCACAGTAAGCCATTCAGAGCCTTACAGAGAATATCTTGATCCCAAGACCTTCACCTCATGGAAAATTTTTCTCTTAGATACAATAGGTATAGCTTTTGTAAAATCTTATTGGTGCCGCAATGAGAAACTGTGCTACTTACTCTCCTGGTAGGCCTTAAGATTTTCTTTGAGTCAGACTTGGGGCAATAAATTTAGTACTCAAAAAAAAAAAAAAAAAAAAAAAAGTCTTTTCTTCCTCCTGGGTAGGGTGACCAGATGGCAAGTGTGAAAAATCAGGACAGGGGGTGTGGGGGTAAAAGGCACCTAGATAAGAAAGAACCCCGAATATCAGGACTATTCCTATAAAATCATGACATCTGGTCACCCTACTCCTGGGCCCTCTACTGCAGGTTTTTCTGTGTGAGAGAATGGGAGAAGTGTATGGTACAGCTGGCTCATAGTTTTCTATTCAGACCAAATAGTTGTAAGGACTGTTAGTGTTTGTGCTCCAAGGTACCGTCATACTCTTCAGTGTGAACTGAAACTTTATGCTTCCCTGGATTTTTCCTAAAATCAGACCAGAGGAGAAAAAATAGGGGCATCTCCTGTGTGTCAGCTAGACCATAACATTGGAAAGTCTTTAGGCCTATGGGAAGGATTTTTGTGCTTTGGGAGGGGAATAAACTGAGGCAAATAACTTCTGTTCTATTCTCGCATGGTAATTTAAGAGCTGCATTTCAGAGTTTTGTGAGCTGCCTGGGTGGATTGCTTTGCCATGTGGAAGGGTCATGCCTAAAAGGGACAAAGTGAGGTTTGAGAAGCTACATAAGGCAGGCGCTTTGGTTTTCTCCCCCCAAAATAAACGTACAGTTCTCCAGTGGTTGGTTTATCTGCTCCAGTGATCAGGACTTGTAGGTTTAGAGTTCTGAGAGTAAATTTCCTCTCTCCAACTCCTGGTTTCAGTATTGACAACCCAAAATGTTCATAAATAGAGGTTTGTTTGTTTTTTTTTTTTTAACATGTAAATTTGAGGCTTTTTACTTCAGGGTGCACTTGGGTCACGTTTTTCTCTGCAATCACTGGGGCTAGAAACTTACTGTTTTTTAAATAAAAGCTGAAATTCTCATTCATGTATTCACATCTTTTCAAGAGCGGGAGCTTAAAAAATACAATATTTAGAAGCACACAGTAAAATCATGTGAGCTGGCAACACACTGGTTTTGAAGTTAATGAGAATTGCTAATCAGATCCCATTTATGCTGCCTTTAGTGACACCATATCTTTCAGTACAGGACGTGTCCGATTTAATGTAATCTCAGCACAGTTGCTTATTTATAACTATCTTGATTTGTTACATACAGAATCATGTAAACAAAATATAGAGCTTCTGACCTCTCATCTGTCAATTTTCATAGCAAGCTTACAAATAAATAAGGTTGCAGAGACATGACTGAAGGTTGAGAAAACCAATAATCAAACAGTTTGAAATGGGTAGTGCGAGCAGATGAGATTGAGTCTGGTCTTAAGGTGACTGACTGACCTTTTGTGTTTGCTACAAAAGGTGTAAGCATTATTCCAGGATTTTGCGGATGATTCAGTTTGTTTTGTCTGTATCTTGTCAGATAAAAATCCCATAGCCCTTCCTATTGTGGGACTAATCTCTGCAGCTCTGATTTCTGAGGGGGGGGGGAGGAGAGTGTTTGACTTTGCTCAGGAATGTTCCTAATGTAAATACCTAATAGTCACTCCTCCACCATCCCTCTTTGCCCACTTAAACTGGGTTGTGAATTGTAATTTGAAAATCTGCTGTTTAAATGAAGAAAAGGGCCATCCTTGGGAGTTGTTGGACTGGCTCAGTGGGGCACTTTCTTTCTGATGTATCTAGATAATGGTTTACGTATTCAGTAGCCAAAAGTTGGTTGGGGGAGGGAAATTATATTTTAGACCTTTTCCGTCTTGCCCTCTCCCTGCTGAGAAGCACAAAATCACCAATTTTTACATTCCAGGAGCCAGCTGCTCCTTGGCACTGTGTTCTCCATGTCTAAATTTCCCTCCAACCCCCAGGGAAGCTGTACCTTTGTGGTTCTTTGGCAGCTGCTGTACTTTGATGGGGACATGCCTTCTGCCTTTGCACTCGCTTCCCTTGGCAACCAGCCCTTTGAAGATGACCTCTTGCTGTTTGCCTGTTGTCTCTTTCGTGTTGGATTATAGATGAGGGGTGGGGGTGGGGTGGAGTGTTGATTTTTAGCTCATTTCCTTTGAGATTCCCAGCTCCCCTCCTCTCTGGCTTTCACCTCTCTGTATGTAGCTGAAACATTATCATGCAGAAATGGGCATATGAAAAATGTTTTTCTTGGTGGGAGCGCTCAGAGTTTCTGCTTCTACTTGACGTTTGCTCCAAAGGCCTGAGAGCCAGTTTGGTTTGCAGTGAAGGTGTTGCCGTTCGCCCTGTAGCAATCCACTTAATTTATTCCTCTTTCATAATACATTTAGTGCCGCAAGTACTCCTTTTCTTTTTGCGAATACAGACTAACACAGCTGTTACTCTGAAACCTGTCATAATACATTTGTAACCCCCCTTTCCTTCCAGGGTTACTCAGAAGCAGGCAACACTCACCTGTGTGCCTGGGTGTCAGATGTTGTTGACATTAAAGAAGATCCTGAGTATCCCAGTGGTGCTGTTGGATAGGTGGGGATCCTCTATTCACTCCTCTGCTGCAGTCCCTTTACTCCTAAAGGAATTTAAGATTGGCAGTGCCTCCACCTGGCTGACCCCCGTACACACTCAATGGTGTGCCTTGGGAACCTCCAGGAATAAAGCTATTCTGATAATTAATAATATATAATCTGTGGCATGGGGGAACACAAAAATACCAATTATAAATAATATACACCCGATATACTTAAATTTGAGGTAACAAACCTTTACTTAACAACTAAAAAAATCAGGGTATAACAGTTTTAAGATATGTCACTATTAATTTAAATCTACAGGGGGCAGTTGAATAAAATCAATTAACAAATATAGTATACAGTAATAAATGAAATGTATGTGCTACCATTTACCCCACCCCGCAGTGAACACTCCTCTGGATCTGAGAGTCCTAGACGCTTGTGTGGGTGCGCTTGGAGATCTGCAGCTGGAGACAGCACGCTGTTGGTTCTGTGTATCAGTCCAGCCAAGGCAACAACCCCACTGATGATTGGAGCTGGCCCCACCAAATGTCAGCAGCTTTGGGTCTTGGTTTGGTGGGAAGATCACTCTGCCTCTCCTCAGACTCAGTCTCTCTGCTGTGCTCCTTCCGTTGCAAGCACTGGCCCAAACTAGAGTGGGGGTTACTCACAGTTCCTTCACTGCGGGACCACCTCACTCAGCTCTAGGCACAGCAATAGTCTCTGCCCTGGCCCCAGTCAAACCACCAACAGCCTCTGAGGCTCCCTGCTCAATCAAAGCCCCTGCAGACTCCCAGCAACTGCTTCTGGCTTCCTAGCAGCAGCTCCTGGTATGGGCAGAGCTCCACAGCAGCAATCTCACTCCTTTTCCGAAAATGGAGTCCACCGCTGGCTCCACTGGCATGAGAGTCTCCCCCTCTTTCCCCAAGGCATCATGGGAGTTGTAGTCTCTAAGGCTAGATTGCCTCACACAGGCTTTTCCCTTGGACCACTCCCCCAAAAAGTTCAGAGGCTTCTCTCGTAAAGGGTGCCCACACATTGTTCTTAGCTGTCATGGGGCAACCACTGTAGTGCCATCCCCTCCCCCCCCCCCATACTGTTCTCTCTCCCCTGCCCCTACCCTGACCTCTCTGGGGCAACACAACTGCTCTAGATGATTAGCAAAGGCACTGATGTGAAGCGTCAGGGGAGGAGACAGAGCTCTGCATCTAGACTTTATTTTCATAGATATCAAGGCCTGAAGATACCATTGTGATCACCTAGTCTTAGGGTGACCATCTGTCCCATTTTTAAGCCCTCTTGCAAGTGTCCCGCCTTTTTTTTAAAAAACGGGCAAATTGTCCCATATTTTCTGCTCCCCCTGCTGGTTAGTCAGCAGACCGTGCAGCCCTAGCCACCTCCTATTTGCGGTTGGCTGGCGGTTGAGTGTGGGCATGCAGTGAGCATGTGGTGTCTTCAGGCCGGGTGCAGAGGCGGGAAGACACAATGCCAGGTAGGAGGAGAGGTATCCCTGTGTGATAGAGGGTAAGGGTGTGTGTGTGTGTGTGTGTGTGTGTGTGTGTGTGTGTGTGCGCGCGCGCGCGGGGGGGGGGGGTTGGGGTGTGTATCACCCCTCCCTGTGTGAAACCTAAAGAAGGGTTTCCAACGGGTGTCCGCCAGCCCTTTCAAGCTGTGAGGCTGAAGCCTCACCCCCTGGAGCCCCTTCCCCCTTGTGGGGCTGAAGCCCTGAGCAGTGATGCCCCCCAGGAGAGGAGAGACCACCACAGCTGCCTGCTCCATGGCACCAGCCAGAGAAGCAGCTGCCCTGCACGCACAGCCCGGATATAGCTTCCTGCCCTTTCCCAGGCGCCACCCCCTGCTGAAGACCACCCCCCCCCCCCCCCGGCGGAAGCCCTAATCCCCAGCACATCCTGTGGGACAGAAGCTGGGAGCCCTGCCTCCTTCACCCTCCCCCCACCCCGGCTGAAACCCCGGTTCCACCCCCCCATGCTTAAACCCTGGCACTCCCCTCCCCAGGCTAAAGCCTCCATCCCGCCGTGGGGCTGAAGGCAGGAGCCACAGGGCTGAAACACCGATCCCTGGCGTGTCCCCCCCCCCCCCCCAAGCCATGAGTGGTGGGACTGAAGCCGAGAGCCAGGGCTGAATCCTGGATCCCTGGTGTTCCCCCTGTGGGAGAAGCCTCCTGAGACCTGGGCAGAGTTGGGTGGGTACCGGGGGTGTTGTCCCCCCAAACTGCAGTGCAAGTGCAGGGCAGTCCAGGGGGCAGCTCCACTCCCCCCGCCCCCATAGCTTCTTCTTTTCCCTATGCCATGTCAGAGGCAGGAAGCCGTATCTGGGCTGTGCGTGCAGGGCAGCTGCTTCTCTGGCTGGTGCTGTGGAGCAGGCAGCCGTGGTGGTCTCTCCTCTCCTGATGGTGCAGGGTCTTGAAGCCGCTCCTCAGCTCCCAGCCTGCTTTGCTTACGCAGGTGGTAAGAGCTGCAGGGTGGGGGACCCAGCTCCATGGCTGGCAGAGCCCTGTGGGAACAGGAAAGGCAGGGGAGCCCTCCTGGCACACAGCCCCTGGGTACCCCTCTCCCTGCACCCTGAGCTGTTTTCAAACTTTTTCAGCTGACCCCTCCACCTTTGAGCTCTAATTTTTGGTTATGTCTCCCCCCCGCAAACAAGACGGGCTGGGTGGCCTGCTGAGGTGAATCAGGGGGTGGAGGTGGCTAAAGCCCTGCAAGCCCCCGCCCCCCAAATAAGTCAGAGCAGTAACCACTTAATTGTAAGTCTATACTTAAACTTTTACCTATTATTAATGTTATAATAATGCAGTATTTCTTTTTAACGGGTGCTCAGTCAACTTAATGTTATTTTAAACATTTGTACTGCATAATTCTGATTAATTGCCATTGAACTCACTTGAATACGAACAATTTTACCAGGTGTCCCGTATTTGGCATAGGGAAATATGGTCACCCTACCTAGTCTGACCTGTATAACACAGGCCATAGAACTTGACCAAAATAACTCTGAGAGCAGATCTTATAGGCAAAACATTCAATCTTGATTTAAAGTTTCAGTGATGGAGACTCTACCACAAACCTTGGTAAATTGTTCAAATGGTTAGTTACTCTCACTGTCAAAAAATTTATGCCTTATTTCCATTCTATTTGTATAGCTTCAACTTCCAGCCATTGGATCATGTTATACCTCTCTCTGCTAGATTGAAGAGTTCATTATTAAATATTTGTTCCCTGTGTAGGTACTTAGAGATTGTAATCAAGTCACCCCTTAGCCTTCTCTTTGTTAAGCTAAATAGATAGACTCAAAGAGGGTATATTTTCTTATATTTTAATTGGCTTTGTAGCTCTTCTCTGAACCCTCTCCAATTTATGAACATCCGTCTTGAATTGTGGGCACCAGAAATGGGCACACAATTCCAGCAATGGTTGTACCTGTGCCAAATACAGAGGTAAGAGAACCAGTCTGTTCCTACTTCAGATTCCCTTATTTATGCATACCAGGATTGCATTAGCTCTTTTGGCCATAGCATCATATTGGGAGCTTATGTTAGCTGGTTATCCCTAACAGCCCTTAAGTCTTTTTCAAAGTCATAACTTCCCAGATAGTCCCCCATCCTGTAACTATTCTTTATTCCTAGATGTGTTTAACATGTAGTTGTTTTAAAAATGCATATTGTTTGCTTGTATCCAGTTTACTGTGCGATCGAGATTGCCCTTAATCAGTGACCCTTAATCAGTGCATTATTTACCACTCCCCCAATTTTTGTATCATCTGCAAACTCGATCAGTGATGATTCTGTTTTCTTCCAGGTCATTGATAAAAATGTTAAATAGCATAGGGCCAAGAACCAATCCCTGTAGGACCCTCCTAGAAAAACCCATTTGACAATTTCCTGTTTACAGTTACATTTGAGACCTATTAGTTAGCCATTTTTAAGTCCATTTAATGTGTGCCATGTTAATTTTATACCATTCTAGGTTTTTTAATTCAAAATGTTCTGCGGTACCAAGTCAAAGGCCTTGCAGAATTCTAAATATATTACTGTACATAAACACTGTTACCTTTATCAACCAAACTTATAACCTCATTTTGTGTAGCCATGGACTCTGTTAGTTGAAGCCTGCCGACCTGGACTTATTAAAAAAAAAAAAAAAAAAAAAACATCTCTGACAAAACACCTTTTAAGAGGCTACTAAGGAAACCAAGTAGCCATGGGATTAGAGGTAAACTTTTGTCATGGATCAGAAACTAGCAGAGAGACAGGAAAACAGTAGGAATAAATGGCCAATTTTTCAACATGGCCAACAGGGGGTGTGAGGTTCTGTATTAGGGCCAGTGGTGTTTAACATAACAATCAGTGATCTGGAAAAGGGAGTGAGCAGTGAGGTGGCAAAATTTGCAAATAACAAAATTATTTAGGTGAGTAAAGACTAGACAAATCTGTGAGGAACTTCAGAGGGACCTAAAACACTTAAGTGAATGGATAGCACAATGGCAGATTAAATTAATTGTTAACAATGCAGGGAAGTGTGCATTGGCAGGTATAATTGTACACTTCGGTTGGTACTATATTAATTGTAACCACTGAAAAAGAAAACATGAGCATCCTTATGGACAGCTCAATGAAAACTTCTCAATATGCAGCAATGGTCAAAATCCCCAAAACGTTAGGATCTATCAGCTACAACTCAATTATTTTCCATATCACTCATTAAATAACTTCCAGAATAGGAATTTGTAGGAGATGTGATGCTGAATATCTGCGGGTTGCACAGGGATATTTCTTTTAGAGCCAGTTGGTTTAGCACCTTTAGTAAGCCTGTAGATGCTGCTGTTGAGTGATATGAAGTTTATGCCGTGTCTAAGCTAAAATTTTGTCAACCTAAGTTACGTCGGCATACAGCCACTGCAGTTATTACATCCCTTTTGCGTGTCTACACTTTGCTCTTTGTGTCGGCAGTGCACGTCCTCAAAAGGAGCATTTGTATCAATGCAGAATGCAGGGTACCATGGGTAGCTATCGCACTGTGCAACTCATCACAATCCAGGACAGGCTATTTTGGAAAGTCTTTGCAATGCCTGGTGGGGCTGAAACAGGTCATCCAGGGGTGACTGGGAGTATGGGGTCAACTTCCCATAATGCAGTGTTCTCCATCCCCTAAGTTCACTTGCATCCCATAATATTCCACACCTTCTGTTCAAAATCTGCATATCCCATCTCGCTGGCCACTATCTCTGACAGCAGGTTTAAAACAAAAGGAAGTATTTTTTCACACAACACACATTCAACCTGTGGAACTCCTTGCTAGAGGATGTTGTGAAGGCCAAGAAGGGGATAGATCACTTGATGATTACCTGTTCTGTTCATTCCCTCTGGGGCACCTGGCACTGGCCACTGCCAGAAGACAGGATAGTGGGCTAGATGGACCTTTGGTCTGACCAGTATGGCCGTTCTTATGTTCTTATGACAGAAGCATGGAGCCTGCACGGCTCTGCACTGTTGTCATGAGTGTTGCAAGCACAGGACGCATGATCTACCAGAATTTGCAGAAGCACAAAAGGAGCCTTGGGGAACATGATGATTCTTTGGAGGCTAGATTGCTGTGGGGCATAGAAAGAAACAATTCAAGGCTGTTGGAGGCATTCATGGAGCAGCTGGTGATAGTGGAGCACAGATGCTGGGCCTGAGAAGCAAACACTGACTGGTGGGATCGCATTGTCGTGCAGGTTTGGGATGATAAGCTGCGGCTGCAGAACTTTCCATTATGCAAGGCCACATTCCTGGATCTTTGTGCCAAACTCACCCCAGCCCTTCAGCCAGGGACACCAAAATGAGAGCTGTGCTGACATTTGAGAATGGAGTGGCAACATGCATTGTGGAAACGTGCAATGCCAGTTTGCTACTGGTCAGCTGGGAATCAATTTGGAGTTGGGAAATTCACTGCAGGGGCCATTGTGATGCAAGTGTGCAAGTCCATTAATCGCATCCTGCTATGCAGGACTCTGACTCTGGGTAATGTGCAGGACATAGTGAATGGTTTTGCAGCAATGGGATTCTCAAACTGCAGTGGGGTAATAGATGGCATGCATATCCCTATTTTAGCACCAGACCACCTTACCACGTACATCAACAGAAAGGGCAGTGCAAGCACTGGTGGATCACCAGGGACGCTGTACCGACATTCGTGTGGGTTAGTCAGGAAAGATGCATGACGTTAGGGTGACCAGATGTCCCGATATTGAGCAGTTTGTCCCGCGTCCCGACCGAAGTATGGTCGGGACGCCATTTGTCCCGATATATTGTTTTGGGTGCAGCAGCCCTGTTTTTTTTGTTGTTGTTGCTTAGGCGGCAGTGACAGGCAGGGGGAGCAGCTTTTCAGTTGTTCGACTCACCCGGCACATCCGGGTCCTCAGCGGCACTTTGTCGGCAGGTACTTCTTTCTTCGTTGGCAAGATTTATTTCCCGCTGCCGAACGTGCCGGGTAAGTGTAACAATTGAAAAAGCGCTCCCCCTGTAGCGAGCCCGATATTTTGGATTTAGCATCTGGTCACCCTACATGACATGCACATCTTTAACAACACAGGAATGTTCAGAAAACTGCAAGCAGGGGACTGATGGATTACCATTGGGAATATTGAAATGCCAGTAGTGATTCGGGGAGACCCAGCCTACCTCTTGCTCTCATGGCTCATGAAGCTATACACCAGTCACCTCAATAGCATGAAGGAGCGCTTCAGCTACATTATTAGCAGCTGCAGAAAGACAATTGAATGTATAGAATCATAGAATATCAGGGTTGGAAGGGACCCCAGAAGGTCATCTAGTCCAACCCCCTGCTCGAAGCAGGACCAATTCCCAGTTAAATCATCCCAGCCAGGGCTTTGTCAAGCCTGACCTTAAAAACCTCTAAGGAAGGAGATTCTACCACCTCCCTAGGTAACGCATTCCAGTGTTTCACCACCCTCTTAGTGAAAAAGTTTTTCCTAATATCCAATCTAAACCTCCCCCATTGCAACTTGAGACCATTACTCCTCGTTCTGTCATCTGCTACCATTGAGAACAGTCTAGAGCCATCCTCTTTGGAACCCCCTTTCAGGTAGTTGAAAGCAGCTATCAAATCCCCCCTCATTCTTCTCTTCTGCAGACTAAACAATCCCAGCTCCCTCAGCCTCTCCTCATAAGTCATGTGCTCTAGACCCCTAATCATTTTTGTTGCCCTTCGCTGGACTCTCTCCAATTTATCCACATCCTTCTTGTAGTGTGGGGCCCAAAACTGGACACAGTACTCCAGATGAGGCCTCACCAGTGTCGAATAGAGGGGAACGATCACGTCCCTCGATCTGCTGGCAATGCCCCTACGTATACATCCCAAAATGCCATTGGCCTTCTTGGCAACAAGGGCACACTGCTGACTCATATCCAGCTTCTCGTCCACTGTCACCCCTAGGTCCTTTTCCGCAGAACTGCTGCCTAGCCATTCGGTCCCTAGTCTGTAGCGGTGCATTGGATTCTTCCATCCTAAGTGCAGGACCCTGCACTTATCCTTATTGAACCTCATCAGATTTCTTTTGGCCCAATCCTCCAATTTGTCTAGGTCCTTCTGTATCTTTGGTCATTTGAAGGATCGCTGGCATTGTTTACTTATAAGCTTGACCTCGGTGAGAAAAATATCCCATGGTTATAGCTGCATGCTGTGTCCTGCCTAATAGCTGTGAAGCAAAGGGGAAAAATTTTCTTCCGGGGTGCAGGACGGAGGTGGAGCAGCTGTTGAATTTGAACATCCAGATATCAGAGCTATATGGCTCAAGGAGGCTTTGAAAAGACCATTGTAATAGTGAACCAGAGTAGTGTGCATTGCTGTAGTGTGCTCTACCTGGTCTTGCTCTTATGGAGCCTGGTATGAATGTTGTAGTGTGTGCCATGTGTGTAGGAACATAAGATTGCCAATGCACCAATTGATATAGTCTGTGAATGATATGTGTTCTGTGACAAAGTGCAGTAACAGGAAATTGGTTGCTGTCAGACCTGCTCAGCACCACACAACATATGTTGTAATCTAATAAATATGAATTTTGTTCCAAAAAACATATACTTTTATTCTGTAACATGAACCCCGCAATTAAAACTCAATATCGGCGGTCGCGATATTGAGTTCTTTATGGGCTGCAGAGGGAAGTGATCACAGGGTTGTTGAACCTGCAGCTCTGCTACAGTCTGCAGCATTTCCATTTGCTGTTTGAGAAACGCAAGCACTTTCTGCAAAAAGAAAAGGAGTACTTGTGGCACCTTAGAGACTAACCAATTTATCTGAGCATGAGCTTTCGTGAGCTACATCCGATGAAGTGAGCTGTAGCTCACGAAAGCTCATGCTCAGATAAATTGGTTAGTCTCTAAGGTGCCACAAGTACTCCTTTTCTTTTTGCGAATACAGACTAACACGGCTGTTACTCTGAAACCAAGCACTTTCTGCTGCACTTTCTGTTCCTTTTCCAGCAGCTTTCTCCTCTTCATTCTATCCTTCTCCATGCTGTCTGCAACGGTGATCCTCCAGGCCCTGGTCTCGTTCTCTGATGCAGCGCTGGCTTGCCGGATCTCCTGGAACATGTCATCCCGAGTTGTCCTCTTTCTCCTCTGTATCTGGCTCAGGCGTTCCGTGGGTGTGGAGAGGGAGACTCTGAAGGCCACAGTGGCAGCAGCTGCACATACAACACATGGGTACCATTGTCAGTGTATTCATGATGAAATTCAAAACTTAAGATACTGCCCTCACTCCCCTTGCACCCCAAAACCCCTTGCACTACATTCTCACCTCTCCTTGGGATTGATAGAACACGGCACCTATCGCAGCACCAGCCATGGTGTGTGTGGCCCTAGGGATGGGGAAATGAGGGAGGAATAGCTCCCTGGCATGATTATAGCTGTATAGGGCAATGGAACTGAATACTGGCACTGTTTTTGACAGGCAGTCGTGCTCCTCATGGCTCTCTTTGCCTAACTCTAGAGGGGAATGAAAAGCAGCTAGCAACTCTGCCTCTCTTGCTTGTTCCACTATTACTTCTAGCACAAATAAGAGTTAATTAACAGATGTGTCCTGTTACACTGGGGGTTCCAACCCTATAATTTCAAAGGAAACTGCATACTTACCTGAGGTTCCTTCCCCTGCATCAGGCTCACCTGTCCTTGACTGTCGGGATTGGCTGGATTGTGGTGGAGTCAAAAACAGTTCCTGGCTCACTGTGCAGCTGGACCCCCGGTTGCCTTTCCCCCTTGTCTATCTCTTCCTCCTTGCTGTTCATGGCAGGGGCCTGTGACTTCAGCTCCTCTGAAGCATCCACGGTGCTTGTGGGGTTTGCCGAAGGTGGCATGCAACTCTTTGTAAAAGCGGCAGGTTTGCAGCTCTCCACCAGATCAACTGTTGGCCTTTCTGACCTTCTGGTACACCTGCCACAGCTCCTTGGCTTTCATGTGGCACTGCTGCTTGTGCTTGTTGTAATCTTTCTTCTGCATCTCCCGAGCAATTTGCTCATTGATGTCCTTGAGCTGTACTTGCATAGCCTCTTCTCCACATAAGCCCAGGTGATCCACCCCCTCCTGTGTTCTCCAGGCAAGAGCATGTCTGCAGTGCGTAGTCTTTTGGGCAGTTACACTCAACAATGGAGAGCTGCTAGGTGTGCTTGCCAAGCTGGAAAACCAAGAAGAGGAACTTCAAAAATTTGCAGGGCTTTGAAGGGAAGGGACGGCTTCCTGTCCACCTGACCCCTGGGCAGTGGAGTTCACACTGGTGACCAGAGTGGTCAGCGTGGGGCAACAGGGGACAGCTTTTGGTAGCCAGAAACAGTTGATGTAAGTCCACGCTATCACTGTGTCAATCTAACTACACTGACCATGACTCTACACCACTCGGGGAGATGGTGTCATTACAGCAATGTAGCTGGGCACTTACGTCAGCGGGAGCCAAATTTAAGTGAAGACACATCCACAGCTAGCTCGACATACGCTGCTTTATATCTACCTAACCGTGTAGTATAGACCAGGCCTTATTCTTTCCAGCCCTAAAAGTTCCCTGTGGCTAAATGAGTAACTTCCATTATAAATAAATTTGGTAGTCTCTAAGGTGCCACAAGGACTCCTCTTTATTTTTGCTGATACAGACTAACATGGCTACCACTCTGAAACCTGTCATCTAGAAAGCTTGGATTAGGGCCCTCCTCACACTCCCACCTTAGTCTTCCAGTGGAAAACTTGCTCACAAAGCACTTGTAAGTCTGTTTGGTGCATCTTGCTTTAAGTCCAGGCTGTTTGGCATTGATCTGATACTTGCAGGGTAAATCCTCCACTGAGTAGTACAGGACAAATTTAGTAGTTTATGAAGTGTAAGGTAATCCTATTTTCCCAGCTAGTTCTGACTCTATCTAAAGCCCTCGCAAGACCATTAATGTATTTTGGGACATTCTCCTTTTATATAGTGCCAGAACTCTTAGATTTTACTGTATAGCTACTGGCAACACTCTTCTGCCAAGAGAGGCTACGAATGTATAATTTTTACACGTAATTTTCCCTCCCCTCTGTCAGTGAAATTATGCTTACATCTCTCACCAGCTTCTTTCTACCCAGTAAATACCACCTCCCCACAAAAAAAACTAATTATGACTCTGTTCCTTCTTTGTTCTGTTGATATTGTGGAAGGAGCACTTGTATTTTGTTGGTGTAATTAAAACACTTACATTTTGCAGAAACCTCAAGAAATTAATTTTAATATTCACATCTTTGTGGGGCTGTGTTTTAATGAGACCATTTGAGGGAATTAAAAGGCTGAAAACTGATGCAGAGCTTCCCCTGCAGAGTGCAGAGACTCTCTTTAAAGGAATACCTGAGATTGGAAGACAAGCAGCTTGCCTCAGTGGACTGCACACTGAGTCTGTGTGGCACGCTCTGCTTTATAGTGAATGAGAGACAAGGTGAGTGAGGTAATATCTCTCATTGGACCAACTTCTGTTGGTGAGAGAGACGAGCTTTCGAGTTACGCAGAGCTCTTCCTCAGGCCTGGGAAAGGTGCGCCGAGTGTCAGTTAAATGTATGGTGGAAAAGACTGTTTAGTATAAATGGTTAACACATATCCGAAGAGACCATTCAAGGTGAAGTGGCCTGTTAACACCTCTGCAGTCATAGTAAAAAATTAATGTCTTACTACAAGAACATGATTTTTAGTGTTTTGAAAAGTTATGAATTGCAGTGAATGATCAGATTGGAGAAGCCTATCTCTGTCAGTTCACTGATAGTAGTGCCAAGTCCTGGATGCTTACTTAACAAAATTTAGCCTTGGCTGAAATGCAAGCTAATGGTCAAAGATGACCATTAGTGTTCACAGGACCTCCTGAGTAGTTTGTAGTTCCATCCTATCTGTAAGCCTCCATGCTGGGTTTTTCTGCATAGTGGGTGTGCTCAGCTGCTCTGCCCTACTTTCACATGAAATCAGAACTCCAGCCCATGCTATAATCCTGTCCCTCAGGCCATTCCCTTTCTTGGGGAATGAGGAATGGGAGCACACTTCTAGAGTGCTTGAAGTTTCTGGTTCTGAGGGTGATTTTCAGTGGGACCCTCTTGTAGGTTCACTGCTAGTTTGAACCGCATAGTCACAACTGATGGCCAAGAAAAGCAAACTTTCTGGATTATTCAAGTCCTGTAACGTTACAGTTCATGGTGGTTTGGTTCCTAGCAGGATACCCTTGTAAAAAAGCTCTCTAATGGGGCTGTTGTTGTACTTGCATTTGAGGCCGTATGTTGCTCTTAATCTTGCTGAGTTCCATGTCGGAGGTGTGAAGAATGTTGAGGAAAAGCTTCTGGCTTTCACCTTTAGAAGAGCTGCTCTACTCCAGCAGCTGCTAGCATGGAAAGTTCATCCACTTCGTTGGACTGAAGGGACACAGGCAATAGTACCTTAATGTTTTTGTTAGTCTACCTCATAGATCGTGAAAGATTTTCTCCAGTTTATTTCCCGTTCATAAAACACTGTTTTCCTATTTTTAATGGCACCTTCAGGTAAACAAATAAAGCAGTGTTACTGTTTTGTGCCCCTTTCTCTCCAGTGGGTTATGGCAATGATTTGTTGCTAACAATACCTACACTTAGGTAAAGCCTTGCATCTAAGGCCTCTCATCTGCAAAAGAGCTTTGAGTGCCATTCCTATTTTAAGATAATGCACTGTGAGTAAATACTTACATTTTATAAATAATTGGGGAGGTACTCAAGTGCCATGGTGATGCAGCCATATAAATACTTAGACTGACTTGTCCAAGATCTCATAGTGAGCCAGTGGCAAAATTGGGAATAGAAGTCAGCTGTAACCACCAAGACTGACTTCTGTTTGTTGTCCTGCAGCTCTAGTAGGATACACAAGAACAAAGTATTGTTTCTGTAGGCCCTATAAAAATAGTGGGTGCTTTAGTGAATGAGAATTTAAAAACAAAATAGTTAAAATCACAGGAAATACAAACTGAAGATATTGCAATATTAAACTTTGCTGCATTGCTTGTCTTGTATATCTGATAGTGAATAGTAAGATACAAACAAATAGAATACATTACATGGTTCACTAGGAAATCAAGACAAGACTGTACTGGGGATGTGCATTTCAGTGCAGCAGTTAATGGCAGTGGAGATTTAGCTTTGCATTTCATGACTGATATTTTTTAACTGAATTTAAAGTTGCATTAAAATTTTTTCTATTTCATTTGTTAGAGACAGGAGGAGCTGTTCATGTTTAATAATGGCAGCTTAGAAATTGGAGCCAGTCAGGCTTTGAAATTGTCATCTCATTGAAGTGGATGGACTGGGAAGTGGGGTATTTTCACTAATGCTATTTAGCTCTTCTTATGCCGTCGTTATTAGCATTTGCACACAGTGACCCTTTCTGCACTGGGTAAATTACCAAAAAAAATATCCCCCTGATTTCAGCTGACTCAGTATTAGCATTGGTGGGAGGTGCAGTGGCTGATTCTAGTTTTACAGCAGTTTAGATTAGACTTGCTTAGCTTTACCTAAGAGAGTGGCTGAAAACTGTTCTAAGTGCTGGAGCAGTGTTTATGTACCAGCTTCCACTAGTACTGATGGTGCGGGTCAGCTAATGAGATTTTGAATTTTTTGGTAAACTTACCCAGTGCAGACAGGGATGTTGGCTGTGTCCACACTAGTAAAGTTAGCAAACTTAATTTGCCTCAAGAGGAAGCTGTAGATGGAGGGCCAAGGTGGTGGATTAAGACTATGTGACACAGCTGTTGTCACATCTAAAATTAGGTCTCAAACTTTTTCTGGTTAGGGCCCTGTCTTCTAGCGCATTTTTGGGTACTACAAAGTAACAACAAATGGATATTATGAAGATTTAGTCACCATTATGGAAAGAGAAGAACATAAGAATGGCCATACAGGGTCAGACCAATGGTCCATCTAGCCGAGTTTCCTGTCTTCCCACAGTGGCCACTGTCAGATGCTTCAGAGGGAATAAACAGAACAGGACTATGACTGAGGCCTGGTCTACACTACAGTTAGGTCGACTCAAGGTTGCTTACATCAACCTAACTATGGTAGTGTCTACATTAAAATTTCACTCCTGCTGACGTAACTGCCCTGCTACATTGACTTAATTACACTTCCACAAGAGGCATAGAGTCAAAGTCGATGTAGTTAGACTGGTGCAGTGTCAGTGTACACTGCATTGCTTACATCGACTGTTACTGACTTTGAGAAGCCATTCCACAGTGTTTCACACTGACAGCACAATCGGTACAAGAGCTCCTGGTACTCCTGCACTGCTGACACAAGGAGCAAAGTGTAGACACGCACAAGCAATGTAATTACTGTGGTGGCTGTATGCCGAAATAAATTAGGTCGACTTAATTTTGTAGTGTAGACATGCCCTGAGTTATCAATCCCCTGTCATCCAGCCCCAGCTTTTGGCAGAGGGTTAGGAACATCCAGAGCATGAGGTTGTCTCTCTAACCATCTTGGCTAATCGCCATTTATGGACCTATCATCAATGAACTTGTCTAATTCTTTTTTGAACCCAGTTGTAGTTTTGGCCTTCACAGCATCCCCTGGCAACAAGTTCCTCAGGTTGACTCTGTGTTGTGTGATGCAGTACTTCCTTTTGTTTGTTTTTTAAACCTGTTGCCTATTCATTTTGTTGGGTGACCCCTGGTTCTTGTGTTCTATGGAGGGGCAACTAACACTTATGCACTTTCTCCACACCATTCATGATTTTATAGACCTTTATCATATTTCCCCTTAGTTGTCTCTTTTCCAAGCTGAATGGTCCCAGTTTTTTTAATCTCTCCCCATATGGAAGCTCTTCCATAACCTTAATAATTTTTGTTGCCCTTTTCTGCACCTTTTCCAATTCCAATATATATTTTTTGAGAGGGAGGAACCAGATCTGCATGCATTATTCAAGCCGTTGGTGTACCGGGGATTTATATAGTGGCATTTATTTTTATACATGTATAAAATACACAGAGAGAGAGAGAGATCTTTATATATCTTTCCTAATGGTTTCTAACTTCAATTAGCTTTTTTGACTGCAACACCACTTTGAATGGATTATCCACAATGACTCCAAGATCTTCCTTGAGTGGTAACAGCTGATATAAACCCCATCATTGTGTATGTATAGTTGGGATTATGTTTTCAAATGTGCATTACTTTGCACTTATCAGCACTGAATTTCATCTTCCATTTTGTCACCCAGTTTTGTGAAATCTCTTTTGTCGCTCTTCCTAGTCAGCTATGGACTCAACTATCCTGAGTTATTTTGTATTATCTGCAAATTTTGCCACCTCACTGTTCACTCCCTTTTCCTGATAATTTATGAATATATTGAACAGTACAGGTCCCAAGACTGATCTTTGGGGGACCCTACTATTTACCTCTCTCCAGTGTGAAAACTAGCCACTTATTTCTGCCCTTGTTTTCCTACCCTTTAACCAGTTATTGATCCATGAGAGGACCTTCCCTCTTATCCCCCAATTGCTTACTTTGCCTGAGACCTTTTGGTATAGGACCTTGTCAAAGGCTAGCTGAAAGTCCAAGTACACTATATCCACTGGGTCACCCTTGCCCACTTGTTTGTTTGACCTCCTTAAAGAATGCTAAGAGATTGGTGAGGCATGATTTCCCTTTACAAAAACTGTGTTGACTCTTCCCCAAAATATCATACTATTGTAGGATTGGAAGGGACCAAGAGAGGTCATCTAGTCCAGTCCCTCGCACTCATGGCAGGACTAAGTATCATCTCTAGACCATCCCTGATATGTTTGTCTAACCTGCTCTTAAAAATCTCCAATGATGGAGATTCCACAACTTCCCTGGGCAATTTATTCCAGGGTTTAATCACCCTGGCAGTTAGAAAGTTTTTCTTAATGTCCAACCTAAATCGCCCTTGTTGCAATTTAAGTCCATTGTTTCTTGTCCTATCCTCAGAGGTTAATGAGAACGATTTTTCTCCCTCCTCTTTGTAATAACCTTCTGTGTACTTGAAAACTGTTATCGTGTCCCCTCTCAGTTTTTTCTTCTCCAGACTAAACAAACCCAATTTTGTTTTCCCTCACAGCTCATGTTTTCTAGCCTCTTAATCATTTTTGTTGCTCTTCTGTGGACTTTCTCCAATTTGTCCACATCTTTCCCGAAATGTGGTGCCCAGAGCTGGGGACAATACTGCAGTTGAGGCCTAATCAGCACAGAGTAGAGTGCAAGAATTATTTCTTGTCTTGCTTACAACACTCCTGCCAATACATCCCAGAATGACATTTGCTCTTTTGCAACAGTATTACCCTCTTGACTCATATTGAGCTTGTGATCCACTATGACCCCCAGATCCCTTTCTCCAGTACTCCTCCCTATGCAGTCATTTTCCATTTTGTATGTGTGCAACTGATTGTTCCTTCCTAAGTGGAGTACTTTGCATTTGTCCCTATTGAATTTCATCCTGTTTACTTCAGACCATTTCTCCTGTTTGTCCAGGTCATTTTGAGTTATAATCCTGTCCTCCAAAGTACTTGCAACCCCTACCAGCTTGGTATCGTCTGCAAACTTTATAAGCGTACTCTTTCTGCCATTATCTAAATCATTGATGAAGCTATTGATCAGAACATGATCCCTGCGTGACCCCACTCAATATGTTGTTCCAGCTAGACTGTGAACCACTGATAACTATTCTCTGGAAATGGTTTTCCAACCAGTTATGCACCCACCTTATGGTAGCTCCAACTAGGTTCTATTTCCCTAATTTGTTTATGAGAAAGTCATGTGAGATCGTATCAAAAGCCGTACTAAAGTCAAGATATACCATGTCTACCGCTTTCTTCTTCCCCCTCCCCTCCCAATACACAAGGCTTATTACCCTGTCAAAGAAAACTATTAGCTATTATCATGTTCTTCTGTGTCTGATAATTCTGTTCTTTACTATAGTTTCAAACAATTGTCTTAGTACTAAAGTTAGGCTTAATGGCTTGTAATTGCCAGGATTGCCTCTGGAGCCTTTTTTAAAAATAGCGTTTTTAGCTATCCTTCAGTCATCTGGTATAGACTGATTTATGCGATAGGTTACATACCACAGTTAGTAGTTCTGCATTTTCATATATGAGTTCCTTCAAAGCTCCTGAGTGAATACCATCTAGTCCTGGTGACTTATTACTGTTTAATTTATCAATTTGTTCCAAAACCTGTTCTATTGACACTTCAATCTGGGACAGTCCCTCAGATTTGTTAACTAAAAAGAGGTGCTCAGGTGCCGGAATCTCCTGCACATCCTCTGCAGTGAATAATTCATACAGCTTCTCCACAATGGCCTAGTTTCCTTGAGTGCTCCTTTGCACCTTGATTGTCCAACGGCCTCACTGATAGTTTGGCAGACTTCCTGCTTCTGATGTACTTATTTTTAGCTTTTTTTCTTTTGCTAGTTGTTCTTCAGATTCTTTTTTGGCCTGCCTGATTATACATTTGCACTTGGCTTGCCAGAGTTTGTTCCTTTCTACTTTTCTGAGTAGGATTTTACTTCCAATTTTTAAAGGGTGCCTTTGCCTCTGTCTCTTTTACTCTGTTTAGTCCAGGGTGGCATTTTTGGTCCTCTAACTGTTTTTTATTTTGGGTATTTATTTAATTTGTGTCTCTATTAGTGTTTTTAAACAGTTTACACGCAGCTTGCAGGAATTTCACTCTTGTGACTTTTTTCCTTTTAATTTCCGTTTATCTAGCTTCCTCATTTTTGTGTAGTTCCCCTTTTTGAAGTTAAATGCTACTGTGGTGGGCTTCTTTAGAATCTCCACGGATGTTAAATTGAATTACATTATGGTAACTATTACTGCACTGTTCAGCTATATTCACTTTTTATACCAGTTCCTGTGCACCATTTAGGACTACATCAAGAATTGTCTCTCCTCTTGTTAGTTCCAGGACTAGCTGCTCCAAGGAGCAGTCATTAATGGTGTCTAGAAATTTTATCTCTGCATCCTGTCCTGAGGTGACATGTTCCCAGTCATTTTGGGGCTAGTTGAAATCCCCCATTATTATTGAGTTTTCTGTTTTTATAGCCTCTCTAATCTCTCTGAGCATTTCACAATCACCATCACTATCCTGGTCAGGTGGTTAATATATTCCTACTGCTATATTCTTACCATTCAAGCATGGAATTTCTGTCCATAGAGATTCTATGGCACAGTTTGATTAATTTAAATATTTTACTATATTTCACTCTGCTTTCTCCCCCTCCAGCATGACTTGCTCTGTCATACCCATATATTTTATACCCTGGTATTACTGTGTCTCATTGATTATCATCATTCCACCAAGTTTCTGTGATGCCTATTTTATCTATATCCTCATTTAATAACAGGCACTCAGGTTCATTCATCTTAGTATTTGGATTTCTAGCAACATAACTCTTTAAAAAACAAAACAACCCCCCCCCTTGGAATTAGCAGAATATTATAGAATAAACCAAAAATTACAGAGACTCGAAGCCAGCACAACTTGAGACTTCCTGCAACCTGTGCTCATGATCTTTTTCCTGTACCGGATGTTGAGGCTCGTCCCTTTCTTTTGTGCAGTACAGTGTTGCAATGCACCACTTGAAGTTTCCCTCGTGAAAACTGTTGCTGTGGCAGCTGCTGGGCTGGTGAATCCAGGCCAGGAGAATGCGCAGTGGTGTTTTCAAGGGGGTGATGCTTCATCGTGCTATGCTTTCAAACTTTTGATGCACACTCCGCATGCCTGGAAGTTGGTGGGTTTGTGTTCAGTTGCTTCCCACTTTATTTTTTAGTTCCCTTCCTAAAGCTTGCCTCCCCCATCATGACTGGGCTATGTCCCTGCTGTATTTCAAACTTAAGCCATCTTTCCTTTAACCCTTTTTATTTTTCTAAAGGTGGCTAATATTATTTACAATGGTATAATGTATTTTTATTGTCCCATAACTCAACTGGTGAGACCAACTTATTCAAACTTTGTTAAAAGCTTTCTGTTCCATTCAAATGTCAGAATTCTTTTTAAGTAGATTCCTGGTTTAGCACTTGTCAAGGAATCCAGTCCGTCAGGGCTTTCAGTCTGGCCCGTCGGATTGCCAGCTCTGTGGTGCAGCCGGGCTAAGGAAGGCTCCCTGCCTGCCCTGGCCCTGCGCTGCTCCTGGAAGCGGCCAGCACCATGTCCCTGTGGTCCCTGGGGGAGCAGGGGCAGAGAGCTCCGTGCATTGCCCTTGCCTGCAGGCACCCCCTCCCCCCACAGCTCCCATTGGCCAGGAATGGGGAACTGTGGCCAATGGGAGCTTCGGGGGAGGGGGGTGCCTGCAGGTAGGGGCAGCGCGCGGCGACCCACCTGCCCCACCCCACACCCAGGAGCCACTGCTGGATATGCTGGCCGCTTCCGGGAGCGCGACGGGGCAAGGGCAGGTAGGGAGCCCTCGAGGTAAGCGGTGCTGAGCCCGAAATCCTCCTGCACCCCTCCCCTGAGCCCCCTCTTGCACTCTGCACCCCCTCCTCCATCCCAACCCCCTGCCCTGAGCTCCCTCCCGCACCCCATCCCCTTTCCCCAGCCGTACATTCATGGCCCTGCATATAATTTCCCCACCCAGATGTGGCCCTTGGGCCAAAAAGTTTGCCCGCTTCTGATATAAATAGTAAAGACTGAGTCGTCCACCCTTAGAGGCATGAAACTTATTTTGAATGCTGTGTGGAAAATACCCGGAGGTAGATTTGCACAACTTCCATCCACATGATATGCCAGGTATTACACAACTGGGATGTTCACAGCCACCTTCTTTTCTGTTGTGCAGCCTCTCTCCTCATTCTTTACTCATGCACTAATGCCCCTCACCTGTGGAAGTGGGAGGTGGTCCAGTGTTGTTGCTGGAGGCTCCAGGACTAGACTCTGCCTTTGAGCTCAGGCCACAAGATCTGCTTCTGGCAGTGGAACAAGTTGCCTGATAAATATCTCCTGACCAAGTTAAGGTTTTAAAACTTAGTTTCTAATCTTTCTCCTTCTCCTTTCCCTTGATCAGGAAAATAGCAGGGTGGTGGTTTCAACCTCTAGATTTGCTGCTGTGGCACCTCCCTGCCAGGCTTCTCTGCCCCCTCTCAGCATGGCAAAACTGTCCCGCAAATCCCAGGTTTAAATCTAGCCAGACTGTAACCATGCCTCTGTGGGTCACAACTGAGAATACCAAATTCAGGACAAACTGCTGAGAAGTAGGGTGGACATGCCCCAAAACTGGAGGTTATTCTCCCATGAGATATACCAAACCAGCAACAAAAGTAAACTTTTTGTTTCACCACACTGGTTAACAAGAAGTCATAAAAGCCATTTCCTTAGGCATTCCAGTCCTTGTATCACCACCAAAAACACTGGATTTAGAGATGAGTGGTTCTTTACAACCAGTCTCATCAAATAAAAGGTTCTTCTGATCCCAAAGGACCAGCCATGCAGCCAGGTCAATACACAACTCAGATCCTACCCAAACACCCCATGCTGTTTCCAATCTTTTAGTATCTAAAATCTAAAGGTTTTATTCATAGAAAGAAAAAATGGTGAGAGGAATCAAATACATTCCGTAATTGTCAAGTTCTTGGTTCAGGCTTGTAGCAGTGATGGAATGAACTGATGGTTTAAGTCAAGTCTCTGGTTGTTTCTAAATCATTGGAAGGACCTCAGTCCCTTGGTTAGAATGCTCCCATTAGTATAAGTCCATAGTCCAGAGGCTTGAGCAGGAGAGAGGCAAAATGGAGGGGTTTCCAGAGCCTTGTATAGCTTTTGCCTTGTGGAGGGAAACCCATTGTTTCAAACCAAACTCTCAGCACAGCTACTGGAAAATTATAGGTAAAAGATGACAAGGAGTCCAGAGGCACCTTAAAGTCTAACAGATTTATTTGGGCATAAGCTTTCGTGGGTAAAAAACCATGCATGAAGAAGTGGTTTTTTACCCACGAAAGCTTATGCCCAAATAAATCTGTTAGTCTTTAAGGTGCCACCAGACTCTTTGCTGTTTTTGTGGATGCAGACGAACACGGCTACCCCCTGATACTTGAGGTAAGAAATGGAAGTTTGGAGGCGAATGGACAAGTCACCTGTCCATGCCCGATTTTGCTTAGTCATAGCAGGAAGCCAATACCTATACTTCAGATGGAAAGTCCACAGGAAAGTCTGTTCAGTTTAGATGGGCGTCTCCCATGGTCCATTGTGAGTTAAGTGTCCTTTTGATGGGCCACTCAATTTGAATAGTCCCTCCAAGATATGGTGGCTAACTACCTTGTGGGCATTACCACAGGAGCAAACATTTGAAATTCAGGTATAGAGCCAATACTCATAATTTCAAATACGAAAATGATACATACATACAGATAGCATAATCGTAACCAGAAAATCGTAACCTTTTCATAGACATCGTACATGCCACATTTTGTACAAGATTTGTTGCAAATATATAACAGTGGTTGCAACAATGATCTATATGGTCATATTTTAATCAGATAACGTCACACCAGTTCTCCCTGCGTGAGGCAGCACTGATAGGCTCTAAGGAGGGTGAATTATGCCTTGCCTGTCGCCAGGCAGCCGACCCTCGCACTGCCAGCATAGAATCATAGAATATCAGGGTTGTAAGAGACCTCAGGAGGTTGTCTAGTCCAACCCCCTGCTCAAAGCAGGACCAATTCCCAACTGAATCATCTCAGCCAGGGCTTTGTCAAGCCTGACCTTAAAAACCTCAAAGGAAGGAGATTCCACCACCTCCCTAGGTAACCCATTCGAGTGCTTCACCACCCTCCTAGTGAAAAAGTTTTTCCTAATATCCAACTTAAATCTCCCCCACTGTAACTTGAGACCATTACTCCTTGTTCTGTCATCTGGTACCAGTGAGAACAGTGTAGATCCATCCTCTTTGGAACCCCCTTTCAGGTAGTTGAAAGCAGCTATCAAATCTCCCCTCATTCTTCTCTTCTGCAGACTAAACAATCCCAGTTCCTTCTGCCTCTCCTTATAAGTCTTGTGTTCCAATCCCCTAGTCATTTTGTTGCCCTCCGCTGGACTCTTTCCAATTTTTCCACTTCCTTCTTGTAGTGTGGGGCCCAAAACTGGACACAGTACTCCAGATGAGGCCTCACCAATGTCGAATAGAGGGGAATGATCACGTCCCTTGATCTGCTGGCAATTCTCTTACTTATACAGCCCAAAATGCCGTTCGCCTTCTTGGCAACAAGGGCACACTGTTGACTCATATCCAGCTTCTCGTCCACTGTAACCCCAGGTCCTTTTCTGCAGAACTGCTGCCGAGCCTTTCGGTCCGTAGTCTGTAGCGGTGCATGGGATTCTTCCATCCTAAGTGCAGGACTCTGCACTTGTCCTTGTTTAACCTCATAAGATTTCTTTTGGCCCAATCCCTCTAATTTGTCTAGGTCCCTCTGTATCCTATCCCTACCCTCCAGCATATCTACCACTCCTCCCAGTTAAGTGTCATCTGCACACTTGCTGAGGGTGCAGTCCACGCCATCCTCCAGATCATTAATGAAGATATTGGACAAAACCAGCCCCAGGACTGACCCTTGGGGCACTTCGCTTGATACCGGCTGCCAACTAGACATGGAGCCATTGATCACTACCCGTTGAGCCTGACAATCTAGCCAGCTTTCTATCCACCTTATTGACCATTCATCCAGCCCTTACTTCTTTAACTTGCTGGCAAGAATACTGTGGGAGACAGTGTCAAAAGCTTTGCTAAAATGAAGGAATAACATGTCCACTGCTTTCCCCTCATCCACAGAGAGAAGGCAATTAGATTAGTCAGTCATGACTTGCCCTTGGTGAATCCATGCTGACTGTTCCTGATCACTTTCCTCTCTTCTAAGTGCTTCAGAATTGATTCCTTGAGGACCTGCTCCATGATTTTTCCAGGGACTGAGGTGAGGCTGACTGGCCTGTAGTTCCCCGGATCCTCCTCCTTCCCTTTTTTAAAGATGGGCACTACATTAACATTTTTCCAGTCATCTGGGACCGCCCCCAATCACCATGAGTTTTCAAAGATAATGGCCAATGCCTCTGCAATCACATCCGCCAACTCCTTTAGCACTCTCAGATGTAGCGCATCTGGCCCCATGGACTTGTGTTTGTCTAGCTTTTCTCAATAGTCCCGAACCACTTCTTTCTCCACAGAGCGCTGGTCACCTCTTCCCCATGCTGTGCTGCCAAGTGCAGTAGTCTGGGAGCTGACCTTGTTCGTGAAGCATACGGGGCTCAGAGTCAGACTGGCATGTCAGGTCCCCACCTTTCCCTGAGGAGCTGTGACGTGAACTGAGTAACGCCCAATCAGGAGCTTCTGAGCTTTGGAGGCAGAGTCTAAGGACCGAGGAGGAAGCCATCTGTCTAGCTCAGGGAGGTAGGTCCTGCAACAGACCTGGAATCGAGGGGCAAAACAACTGAAAGGATCCTGAGTCCCAAACCGCCTAATGATACTATATGGCACCTCAGCTCCTTGGGGAAAGAAGTAGGGCTCCTGCACAGCTCTCCTTCCTCCCACTTTGAATCAGGGATTCTTATGATGCTCAGGAGCAGGTTTGCACACCCCAGAGACTCCAGATCCCAAAAGGCAAAAGCAAGTGTTGCCTTCCCAAGGCAGTAATTTAATATTGTCAATGAACAAGAGGGGTGAAGATCAGGGGTTAAACCCCTTCTGCCCGCAGGAGAATGTCTGCTGGGGTGTTTTTCCTGTACAGAGGCTTTTGCAGTGCTCTGCATCATGGTTCCTACTCCTCCCCTACCCTGCAGCATCTGGGCATGCAGAGAAGCCTGTTCTTCCTGGGCAGCCCTGCCTCAAGCTGCAGCCTAATGGAAATTGTGCCTGTCTGGGTTTCAGGCTGTAGCCCAAGGTCCCTTGTTCTGCCAGGGAAATGTGCTCAAGGGCTACAAGCCAGGAAAGGGTCTCTCTCCCCATCCCCCCTGTCTCCACAGGCCTGAGGAGCACTTCTGGCCGTCTGTGACCAGAGCAGGGGCACATGAGGATTCAGTTTCCCACCCCCACACGCCCCACATAGCTGCACCATCGTGGGGTTACAGAGAGCTAATGAGAAAACCCTTCCCATGTTCAGAATGACCCCGATTTCCTGAATAAGCCCCTAGGTTGCTCCTACAGAACTTACTTGGGTGCTGACTAGCCTCGGGGAGCTGGCAGGCAGACTTTCAGGCTCCCAGGACATCTAGCAAGATACTTCCATAACCTCAGACTCCATTCACATTTGGTATTTCAGGAGACCAATGCTAGGGATCTGGTTCTTCATACCTGGTATTCTGGTTGACCATAATTACATTTCCGACAGTTAACTCAACTATTTGAATGAGTCCCTTCCCAATAGTTTTGATAGGGCAGTGCAATTAGCTCGTATTGCAAAAAGCCTCAAGAGGTTACCATCTGTTTGTTTGTAGTTTATTTGTTTATCACCAAATGCAATGCATTGTTAAACTATCACGAATTTTGTAATCTTAGATGAAGCTTGTATTGTTGCATAACCTTTGGTCAGATGCATAATACTCATCCTATCTTATACCAACTGCTACTAGGCGTCACTCTAAGCCCTTAATATTTTAATGCTTAAGATCTATAGCTGATCCTATTTTGAATACAGATATTTTGGTGGTTCTGCTTGCCATTACAGCTTCAATAACTTCCATTATTATTTCTATAAACATGCTTAGCAGATAGATGTTATTTTATCCAGAACTATAGACCCTCCAATATCAGGTCTGGGGTCAACAATCAGCAGTTTTGTAGATAGGTGTATCAGATTCTTCATTTGAGTTTAATCAGGACAGTTTAGATAAACCTGTGGCTGGCCTAGTCACCATTACCCCCGAAAGGAAAATTTTGCAGCTAGTTCCTATCTCCACACAAGAATCACACCTGCCTTTGTCATGGAGAAATTGTTATTCTTATAGCTCCAGAAACCTTTCTTTTCAAGATAAGTTCTTTCCACAATTCCTGGGAAACCATTGTCCCATCATTTTGTTCTAACCCTTGGAAGGTTGTGGCATGAATGAGCATTCCTAGAGCTCTAAAGATATATCTCAAGCACATGGATTATATAAACCATTTGTACCCTACTGATCTCATTCTATCCAAAATGCCAAGGCCAGCAGACCTCAAGGTTACTGCAGGCAAGATGTAAGAATCTGTACCAGTTGGCATGCTAGGCATCTGGGACACTGTTCACAGAAGCCCCTACAGGCACTTGGGGGAGAAAGTATGAGTTACTTCACCATTCTTCCTTAAATGAAAGTTTCCATTCCTTTGCAAAGGCATCCTTTGCTGGAAGGTGCTACTAGGGTTGTTTCCATGTAACTCCTTGTTTTATAAAGCACTTGCTTTATATGGGGAAACTTCATTTCTGCCTGTTTTTCTTACTATAATTTTGAACTCTGCTTATCCTTTCCTTCTCTAATTCTTGCTACTTCCCATAAGTAATTAATGAGGAGAGAAGCTGTGAAATACAATGAGAAACTTCTTACCTGATAATTTTCTTTCTGTTCGCAGTTTCTCTCTGAATTCAAGCCACGATGGTAGTGTAGTAAAGAACCATGATAAAAATGGATGATTTTCTCTCAAGGAAGACCGTGGGCATGTCTATACTACAATGTTAAGTCAACGTAAGGCAGTTTACTGAAAACTTCCACCATATGACCTACAAGCAATGATCCAGTAATTCTTTAAAAGCGCTGAATGGTTAGGGTTCAGGTTAGCCCCCAAATGGCAGCAGGCTCCCCTGAGAAATACTTGCCCCTGGGTTTGGGCAGCTGAGCCAGTATCCACAGCATTTTCTCCAGTCAGGACTTGTCAGAGTCTGTGATTGAGGAAGACTCTTCTCTGCCTCCAACGCTGGCATGTTGTGTATGTATCTGTGATCCTGGTTATCCTTAAATCCTGGAAACTAATGAGTCACTTGAGACCAAAAGGTGTGTCTGGTATTTCCGTGGATGCTAATGTTAGTATTGAAGGCTTTAGTGGGGTGCCATTTTCTTAGATTGTGTGCTGTCTTAAAAGTTAAACAGTGTTCTTTATGGCCATGTGTTTGGCAAGACAAACAATTATGTTTGGGCTCTTTCCAGGTTCATTGGCTAAATATGATATGGGGTTAATATCCAAACTTACTCCAGACTGGCATTCAGAGTTTCATTGCTCAGGATTTTTTTCTTTGCAGTGTGTCAGAATCCCAAAGTTTTTCAGAGGATTAGTTAAATAGATCATATGCCATTTGGGCCTTAGATAGTGTGAACATGCTGTGACCAAGAGAGGACTGGACATTTACGTCTCATACTTAATGGTTTATTGTTCCGTGTATTGAAGTTTCTGCCTTGAAATACTGGTACTTTTGGCCAGAAAAATGCCAATTTTATTGGCCTTCAGTTGAATCCTTAATAGAGGTCTCTGTACATCTGTGTATATCAATGAGTTCCAATATGGATTCAGATTGTAGTTTATAAATTGGACATTTTGGTATTTAGACACTTGATTGGAACTCTTCCTTATTGTTATGCTAGAGTTATTCGTAATGTACCTTGTTTATGGCTGGGAAAGAATAGACTGTTTTGGTGGTATTTGTCACATTCTAGGCCAAGATACACAGCAGAAAATTGTGACCCCCAACTCAAAAATAGACTTTCTAACTTTCTTCCCTCATTTATGAATCCGCTCAAATTTTGAAGTGTCTGTAGTCACTTGTGTATTAATTTGGGTTAAGTCTCTTTAGAATTAAAGTTTTCACAGATTAAATTTTAAACAGAATCTTTTGGGGTTGCATTTATGATTTCTGTGGAATGGATGGCTTCGGTGTCTCCTCCATCTAGGGTGACCAGGTGTCCCGATTTTATAGGGACAGTCCCAATATTCGGGGCTTTGTCTTAAATAGATGCCTATTGCCCCCACCCCCTTCCCGATTTTTCACACTTGCTATTTGGTCACCCTACCTCCATCAGGCATTGAGTCATCACCCTATTCATCCTTGGAAGTTGCAGAGAACTAGCAGGCAGCCAGTTTTCTCCTTTACTGCATCCTTCTACTCTCCATAGCATTGGGTTTGTTTGGTGAATAAAGCAGGACCTCGTATCTTGGTTTTTCTGTTTTTTTAATGTTGGGCTATGAAGTGTTGATCATAGGAGTCTTAGGTCTCCCTTCTTGCTTTCTAGCATTGCAAAATTGACTGGGAATGCAGAGCTAGGCTGGATTGTAGTCTACAACTACAGAATTTATTATGCTGATGTAAATTTTAGGAATTTAGTCGAGCTCTGATTTGCTCTTTTTATTCTTCCAAACAGGACTTTTCATTTGGTTTTAAAACACAGATTTAATTTGGTCTTTTTGTGAGCAGGCCTTGCAAAAATTTTCATTAAAATTCAGGGCTGAGTGAGATGGTTCCCACTTCACCATAGTGTTTACATCCCCACTGTCTTCCACAGCAAGCAACTAGACACACTCTGTTGGTGAAATATTTGGAAGGAAAACTTTCTCCCCCCTGTCTCCACCCCAACGGACTGTGTTGCAACCTTTCTGTATTGGGAGGGAAGACACTGATGCGGAAATAGTAGTTTTGTGGCATAATTAACAGGCATGTAGAATTTTGGGACTCCTGTACCTCTCTTCAGATCACTCCCACCCACCAATTCTTAATCTCTGTATTCAGTCTAGAAACGTAAACACTCAAATCTGCTACTAGCAGCATATTAATGTGTTTACTGCTTTGGTTGGAGTTACTTAGATTGGTTGGCCCATTTTAGTGCTTTACATCATCAGAAACAGCATGGAAATGTCATTACCAAAGGTGCCTAGGAATTCTAGCGAGACAGTGCTTGAAAACCTAACCTAGACTTTTTTGTACCTTCCCCCCATTTTAAATTTTTTTTCATCAGGGCCATATAGTAGTAGGGAAAATGAGGAGATCTTAGTACATTCACAGGCTATGCTGAAAAAGTGACAAGATTACAGTAGCAAGATTACTTTTTGTTTTTCCTGATCTTCTGATGTGTGAATTATGAAAGTGAAGGACTGATTTGATTAGAGAGACACCTGTGCTGTATACTAGAAGCTACTGTGGAGGCCTGGAATATGTTGCAGTCTATATATGGACATAGTTATCTGGAGACAGCATACATGGCATATGCTGGAGTTTTGAAAAGAAACTGAACTTGACCTGTAAGATTGAGATGAAGCTGGTGAAATGTGCCATAGCAGTGGAAGAGTACATATCTGTCTGGCTATAGCATTCTGTTAATCTAAACCAATGGCTGGCACAATTCAGTTAGGCGTATACGTCGCACATCCTTGCCACCATTGTTGGTTATTACTGTTGATGAGTCATGTTGACATGAGTTTCATTTTCCTAGACTTTAAAATTAGTCTGCATTTTATAAAATGGTGAATTAAAAAATGGTGTATACTAATTTCCAGACCCCTATCTTTGAGCAATCAAGCCCCTGCTCCTAATTCTAAAACATCTAACAGTGTTTCATATGCAAAAAGCAAAGGAATTCAGGAGGTGGAGACTGTTGTAGAACATTGTGCCTATTAGTAGGAACTCTTAAGTGTATCAGACTTGTAAAGTCTCATACAGCTGGAGGAAAAAGAGAGGCAAGTGAAAAAGTATGTGCTTTAAAATCAAGTGTCTGCTCTTTCCTACTGGACTCTGTATCAAAATAGGAAGACTGAATTGGTGTTCTCTGTCCTGTTGTTTAAGGATGTCTATTTGATGTTGCCAGTTTAGCATTATAACTTCACTTTGGTCGGAAGAACAAACTATATTAAATAGAATGTTTGGTTTATTCATATTTCCAGTAGTGTGCAAGCAAAGTTTTAAAAAAGGACTATAGCCAATCTCTTAGAATAACCTACCTCCACATAGGATGACTCTGTGTGTATGCCAACAGAGAGAGAGAGCTTGGAAAGATGTGACTGGTGAAGATGGAGGAAGTCAGAAGGAAGGGCCATGATGATGTCAACATGCATACCGTAATTCCCAATGAAGATGAAATTTGAGGCTCTGAGGCTGATTAGAGAGAACACAGGATTTGAATGAAGAGATGGGGCTTGGCACCAAAGTTACAGAGCTTGAGGCAGTGGAGAGATGAATGGTGAGATGGTTTGAAAGAGGAGTTTGGAATAGAGAATGTGAATTCAGAGTAGGTGATAATGGCATTGCAGCATCTCTGACCCAAGCAATAGAGATTCTTGAAAGAAGATGTAACTGGTGTGTTAGCTTTGGGAATGGATGAAGACTTGATAGCAGAGAGGATATCAGTGGGTTCGTCTAATTATTGAGCGGATGTGGGGTGAGCTGGGAAAATTTAACAGGCAATCCATGTCATGGGGTGATGTCTGGCTTGGGACAGTAAAGATCAGACTGGGGAAGGAGTTGTATGTGTGGTTTATTTTTATTTTTTTCACTGAATTAAAATGCAACTAGAGTGGGACTGCAGAGGTTTAAAGTACATTATATAACCCTCACTTTCACAGATCTTGGTAGATAGGCCAGTCCTCGCTTACAGACAGCCCCCCAACCTGAAGCAAATACTCACTAGCAACCACACAAAAAAACACTAACCTAGGAACCTATCCTTGCATCAAAGCCCGTTGCCAGCTCTGTCCACTTATCTATTCAAGGCACACCATCTAGGACCTAATCACATCAGCCACACTATCAGAGGCTCGTTCACCTGCACATCTACCAATGTGATATATGCCATCATGTGCCAGCGATGCCCCTCTGCCATGTACATTGGCCAAAGCGGACAGTCTCTACGCAAAAGAATAAATGGACACAAATCAGATGTCAAGAATTATAACATTCAAAAACCAGTCGGAGAACACTTCAACCTCTCTGGACGCTCAATTACAGACCTAAAAGTCGCAATTATTCAGCAAAAAAACTTCAAAAACAGACTCCAATGAGAAACAGCAGAACTGCAATTAATCTGCAAACTGGACACCATTAAATTAGGCTTGAATAAAGACTGGGAGTGAATGAGTCATTACACTAACTAAAAACTATTTCCCCATACTAATTTTCCCCCTACTGTTACTCACACCTTCTTGTCAACTGTTTGAAATGGGCCATGCTAATTATCACTACAAAAGTTTTTTTTTTCTCCTGCTGATAATAGCCCACCTTAATCGATTGGTCTCGTTAAGAGTTGGTATGGCAACCCCCATTTTTTCATCATGTATGTGTATATATAAATAATCTTCCTACTGTATTTTCCTCTGCATGCATCTGATGAAGTGGGCTTTACCCCACGAAAGCTTATGCTCAAATAAATTTGTTAGTCTCTAAAGTGCCACAAGTACTCCTTGTTCTTTCTAATGAACAGAGAGTTACACTTGTGAAGTTGAGATTTATACTTCATCATGGATTCCAAAATCTACTTAATTAGCCAGGTTTCCTTGAATAAAGGCAGTGAGGTATAAACCAGTTGTGTAAATACATTTGGAGTTTGGCACCAGCATAGCTTCACAGTCCTGAAAGGAGGTTTCTTTTGGTTCAAAACTATCCTAGTTAAGAGGGGAGAAGAAGGCAGCTCGCACGCTCTCTCTTTCCCCTCTTCTCTTCACTACTAAAAAATCATACAATCACACTCATATATTTGTCCAGTTCTGTCTCAGAACTGATTAAACCCACGTAACTATAGGATGGTTAATTTGACATTGATCCTGTGCAGAATTACAGAAACAGTGATATGGGATGCAATCTGCAAGTTAAACATCCTATAGATACGTGGGTCATTCAGTTTACCCTTTTTAAAATATTGGCACAACATTAGCTTTTTCTTCGGTCCTCTGGAACTTACCCAGTATTGTAGGATTTACATTCACAGCTCAGAAAATACCTTAAACAGTTCTTTACTACTCTTGGGTGCAAGTCATCCAGGTCTGCAGGTATAAAAATTTTAAACTTTGATTGTTCTGTTTAATATCTTCCCTAGTGAAAGGCTGCTAGAATAATTAATGCTAGTCAACACGATTTTATGGAAAACTTGTCAAACTTGATAGTTTTTTATGAGATCACAAGTCTAGCTGAGAAAGGTAATTGTCTATGTATATTATGTCAGACTTGTGTATGACCAGGGTGAATAAAAATAATTTTTTGAAAGAAAAATCAGTTTTTTATTTAAATCAGATTTTTTTATTTTGTTTAAATTATATTTTTTTCTTTTTAAAAATGAACCTGTTTAAAATGAAAATTGAATTTAATACAAAATATGTTAAGGCCTAAACTTATTAGTCTCTTAAAACTTTTATGTAAAAAAGAGGGGCTCACGGATTCAGCATCTTTATCAAAACTTTTGAGTTAAAGGCCGCTTTTCTATATAAAGAAAGATGTTTTCTCCTGATTCTAACTTTTGATGTCATGCTTTATAAGTATGGCACTGTACATCAGCCTAAGTAATTTAGGAGACTGTCTTATTTTCAAGAGACATAGATATTAGGAACTTAAGCTTCAGTCTCTTTTGCTTTGCCATATTTGAAAATTTTCCCAAGCCTGACAATTAGTTTAATTCATTCACGGTAGTTATTTCCTCTGATTAATAAATCATTTAGTTGTAAACGTGAAACATGTTTGATAAGAAGTTCATGTATCCAAAACATTTGAGGTTGTTTTGTTTAATAAAAAGAAATTTTATATGGTGTTTTCTGTGTTTGTTTAAATTCCAGCAACTGTCCTAATGCCACTTGACACATATGAACAAAAAATTAATTATGTAGTGAATAAGAAATATGTCATTCATCCCTTTCTAAAGAGGTACAGTTAATAAGAATCTGAAAATATTAAGATATATAATTGCTTAAATTTATATAGTATGGTGTATCATCTTAATTAGCAAAAAGGCGCACCAAATCTGGTGTAAAGGCTCTATGTAGTTGTAAATCAACATGTTTTAATGGTTATATCAACCAATGAGAATGCACCTTTCTTTAGAAGATTACAAAGTACAGATGGAAAAGTTGATTAAAATGGACCAGGCTTTCCACTTGATTTAAATTGTGATTTAAATCCCCATGTAAATAGCTTTGATTTAATTCAATCCACCCCGTGTAGGATACGTGATTTAGACCCCATGACATTGTTTTTTTTTAAAAAAGCACTGTACAAAATCAGTGTAGCCCATATTAAATGGATTAAAAACTGTGTAATTGATAGACCCTGAAAGTAATTGTAAATGGGCGATTTGTCATTCAATGGGGCTGTTCTAATGCAGTCTTGCAGGCCCAGTGCTATTCAATATCTTTATCAATGATCTGGAAGAAAATAGAAAATCACTACTTATAAAATTTGTGGATGACAAATTGAAGGCGTGTAAATAATTAATTATGGGGAGAGCTAAGTTCAGGGGTGTGCACAGGAATTTAAGTTTGACCGCTTTTGGAGGAGCACATTAAACACACACACTTTAAATCATATCAACACACACAAATACATCATATGCATAGAAAAACAGCAGTTCACTCACCCTTTCAACAAAAATTCATGCGCCATGGAGCCATCTGAATACATGTATCCACAAGTACTTGGCTGCGGTGGGGTCACAGAGCTCTTCTGGCCCTGGGGCTGTGGTGGGGGGAGAGTCAGGAGTTCTGTGCCCCCACTGCAGCCCTGGGGCCGGAGGAGTTCTGTGCCCCTGCTGAATACTGGGGAGGCCAACGCCCCTACTTGCCCCCTCCCTTGTGGGCACCTCTGACTCAGATTCAACTGAATTGCTTGGCAGTGTGGGCTTACTTGATCAGCAGGCATGTTAATGTAGCCAAATGCAAAGTCTAGGAACAAAGAATGTAAGTCAGACTTTCAAGATGGGAGACCACAGCCGGGAATACATTGACACTGAAAAGGGCTTTGGGGTCATTGTAGATAACCAGCTGAACCTGAGTTCCTGGTGTGATGCTGTACCTAGGAGGGTGAATGTGACTCTTGGATGCATAAATGGGAATATCAGGCAGGAGTAGGAAGGAGGTATTACCTCTGGGTACAGCATTAGTGAGACATTGCTGGATACTGTGTCCATTTCTGGTGTCAACACTTCAAAAAAAGATGTAGGAAAATTGGAAAGGGTTCAGAAAAGAGCTGCAAGAATGATTTAAGGTCTAGAAAACCTGCCTTAAAATGAGAGACTTAAGCAGCTCAGTGTATTTAGTTTATTGTCTAGAAGGTGACTTGATCATGGTCTGCAAATATTTACATGGGGAAGAGATTTCTGATGTTAGACAGCACTTAGTCTAGCAGGAAAAAGGCATAATGAGATCCAGTGTTTGGAAGATTAAACTAGACAAATTGAAACTAGAAATTAAGTGCTTGTTTTCAACAGTGAGGGTTGGAACAGTTTCCCTAGTGGCGTGGTGGATTCTCCCTCACTTGAAGTCTCTAAATCAGGACTGGGTGTCTTTTTTTTTTCTAAAGGATCTGCTATAGCTAAAATAGAAGGTTATGGGCTTAGAGCAGAAATTACTAGATGAATTATTTGGCTTGTGCTATGTAGACGACCAAACTAGACACTCATAATGGTCCCTTCTGTCCTTAAAATCTGTGAATATCAACATTCATTTTTCCCCAGTGCTTATTACAATTATATCATTTTCTGAAACAAGTCCATTAAATTGGAGGTACCAAATGCAAACTTTGGGAAGAAAATTTGGGGGGTGGGACAGTGGGCAAAGCCCTAAACTGAATTTGTTCCACTGAAACAGTTTCTTGTGTTGGGTGGCTGTAAGGCATTTTTAATCTTTAAGAGGCCTTGTCAGTGTAGAAAGAGCTGAAATTCTGGCAATAATTTTAGATTGTCCTGCATTATTTATTTCTATGACACCAAATCTTAGAAAGTCTGGCTGAAATGTTTAGTAGATCTGTATATTGAATTTATTTTACAACACGTAATACTTTTGAGGAGTAACTTACGTGGTAACTTAGATATGGCAGAATGAGAGGAGGAGTGCAAAGATGTCCGATCAGTAAGATTGCACGGCTGCTCAGTGAAGGCATTTGCATAGCACGAGCAAGCCGTTTTGTTTAGTTATGAGATATATCTTTGACTTGCTGCTTGTAGGTATTACAGCAGAAGTGAACTTTTGAGAGGAATTTAATGAGCTCAGGTAGGGTATGCCATGTGTAGGAGGTAGTGTGGAAAAAGGCATGGAGTAAAATTTTCAAAAGTGCCCCAAGTCCCGTTTTTCAGAACTGACCCTGGTCCTTTGAAGCTGAAGTTTCATTGAAAAGGCCCTACCAAATTCATGGTCCATTAGGGTCAATTTCACAGTCATAGGATTTTAAAAATAATAAGTTTCATGATTTCAACTATTTAAATCTAAAATTTCACTGTGTTGTAATTGTAGGGTTCCTGACCCAAAAAGGAGTTTGGAGGGAGTTGCAAAGTTATTGGAGGCAGGGTTGGGGTCCTGCTACCCTTACTTCTGCATTGCTGCAGAGATAAGGAGTTTGCAGTAAGCAAGTTGGGAGATGGTAAGGGCATGAATGAGAGTTTTTTGATAGCGTGGGCAAAAAAGAGGTCAGATCTTGGATTATGGGGACAGTGGAAGGATTGGCACACCACCTGTGTGGTGAAGGAGAGGGAGGAGTCAGATGTCTCTGTTACTGGTCCAGGTGACAGGAAGAATCATGGTATGCTCAGGAGTGACAGAGAATTGGACTGAGAGTGAGTGTGTTTGAGAAGAAAGATGTGCTCAGTTTTAATAAATTTATTGTTGGTGACCTCTCCAGGGGGAGGTGTTAAGAGAATTAGGCCAAAATGTTAGATTGAGGGAAGTGGTTCAGGTGGACCTGTGAGTCACAGCATGGGGACAGCAGTTGAAACTCGGTGTGCAGAGAAGAACACCTAGTGAGAAGGTGTATAGAGAAAGGAAGGAGGGACCAAGATCAGAGTCCTGCGAAAAGCAGGGGAGAGAGGGCAGGAAGTAGGCCCACCAGAGGAAATACTGAATAAGTGGTCAGAGAGAGTGGGGGGAACCAGGAGAGCACGTTGTCATGGAAGCCCCAAGGATACCAAGGAGAAAGGTCACACTGGTGTCCAGGAGGATGAGGATGGAGTATAGGCCCCAAGATGTGGCTAGAAAGAGATCATTAGGACCTTGGTGAAGGAGGAAGACATTATGGCAGACATTGTTGCTATTTTATGATCTTTATGGCTTTACAAAGCAATAGTGTGTGGCTGTGAGCTTGATTCCCCCATGTTCACTTTGTAATGTTGGGGAACAATATGACTAGGTGTTTAATTTCTGTCTCCTGGTTGAGTTTTACAGTTTCTCCTATCATCCTCACCTATGTTCGTTGTTGGATTTTTATTTCAGTTGTTTGGTTTCATAATGCACACATTTTTAATTGGACACTGGAATGTTTTTGTCATTTGTCCTTCCCTGAAGCACATGGACTATGAGAGAACATCACCAGGATTATCTAATTTGTTTGGAATCTCACCAGGGCAGTTAACCTATGTGATGCAACAAAATCCTTGTGAATTTGTAGCCTGCAGGTGTAGGTAATGAGTCCTCTACATCTGCCAGCACAGAGCCTGGGGCATCCTTTTTACTGTTCACTTGCTGCTTATAGAGAGTTTCATGTTTGGGTTTATGTTTTTTCTGTGTACAGGATTATTTTGCCTGTGGATGGCGACTTACTAAAGTTCATAACTTCTAAGGCCAGTAAGGACCATTGTTATCTGACCTCATGTATAATACCGGCCAGAGAATGTCGCTAAAATGATTCTTAGAGCAGAGCTGTTGGGAAAGCATCCAATCTTGTTTTAAAAGTTGTTACTGCTGGAGAATCCACCACAACCCTTGGTACATTTTTCCAGTGATGATATTCTTCCCGTTAAAAAATTATGCCATATTTCCAGTCTGAATTTATCTAGCTTCAATTTCCAGCCATTGGATTGTGTTAGACATTTTTCTGCTAGATTGAAGAGCCCATTACTAAGTATTTGTTCCCCATGTAGGTACTTATAGACTGCAATCAAGTCACCCCTTAACCTTCTCCTTGTTAAGCTAAATATATTGAGTTCTTCGAGTCTGTCACCGTAAGGCATGTTTTCTCATCCTTTATCATTCTAATGACTCTTCTATGAACTCTACTCCTGTCGTTTTTGCCCCATGTGGGAGTTTATAAGGTGTAAGACCTCACCTGTCCTATTGGACTACAACGTGAAGCGTTCATTTACCATTTGTGACATTCTTGCTCTAGCAGCATTACTGGTCAGTAGGGAGCCGTGCCGTGTCAGGGAGAAGCTTCCCTTTCTGCCAACTTCTTAATTTTGTAGTTGCCCCAACCTCAGCTTTGTCCGAAGCAAGGAGTTATAATAAAATATTTGTAGAACCCTGCAGTTACCTGTGTGTAATGCTGGGTTCTCTATTCAGATGGAGTTCCTGGATTTGATCTGGAATATATGAACATCTGTCCTTCAGGGTGAGTCGAAGATGTGCGCAGTGTTATTGGTCTGAACCTTGTACTTAGGAGGTGGGTTCTTTACTTCAGTGTTCCAAATTCCAGCAGACTTTGCTAATCAAATTTCTTTGAGAAGCTGCTCTGTCAGAGCACATTTCTGAATCTCAGGAGATTCCCTTGCATTCTGCCAGGTGGCCTCTTGCATTAGAGTGGGTGTATGCTTGTCAGGAAGCCTGGTACTGATGACTGTCATTTCCAGGAGTAATGGATTCTCTTCTGACAAAAACAAGTTGTGAAATGTAATGCAATGTTCAGTAAGTGCACAGCCCAAGTCTCTCTGGTGGAGTGAGCCTGTTGTTTCCCAGATCCCAGCTTCTTTCATTCATCCATTCTCCACCCTTGCTTCATATTACTGTTTACATGTACATAGTGCATTTTTCTTTATAGCTAGATGGGTTGTCTCTTTGCACTATAGTCTGTTTTGCTATTGGATTCACATCTTGCAGATGTAGTTGATGGATCCCTGCTGCAGGCTCCCCATGCTTCAGATAGTGTTAGGAGGTATGGTGATGCACACTGTATCAGAGACAGCTGTAAGGTCTGTATTGTGGAGGAGTGAACGGCCCATACCGCTTTCCTAGTCTTGCTCCTCGACATGTTTGTTCTCCATTCATCTCACCGGTGAGATGCCTTTCTTGTCGAAGCTGGTAGGAGCTAGTTAGAGGATGCTGCATGAAGGCTTTCTGTCAGGCTATGTCTACACTGGCAATTGAGCAACAAAACTTTTGTTGTTCAGAGGTGCTAACCCCCTCTCGCCCCCAAAAGACAAAAATTTTGCTGTGTCAGTGTGAACAGCTAACGCCGCTCATTGAGGCCTCCCCGTTAGCCCAGGTAAGTGTTCTACTTGCTGCTGGCAAATGAATTTCGTAAGTTCAGCAATGGAGAGAGGTTGTCTGGAATCATGAAGATTCTGCCTTCTTATCTAACGGGCTTTTAGCTGTTTGTCCTCTAAATTACATGCAGCTGCTTTTCCTAACCTTGTTGGTTTTCTGAGGGCTGTAGAGAGATGGGTCCAGTGGAGAAATCTGTTCCTGTTCTTTGTTCAGTTGTGTATTCTCCTCTTGCTAAAGTCTATAGTTAAGCACTGCACAAAACATAATCTTGAGAGCGGAGAGGTGCGCGTGCTGGCGTGCTCTGGCAACTTTTGAGTGACACTGAGTGGACTTGTGTAGATAGTAAGGAACCCCAAAAGGGTCACTGACACCCTCAATACTTCCTTCCTTGAAATTTTATGTAGTTTATAATCGAATACTTCTCTTTTCCAATTTTCTGTTCCTGAATGGGAGCATGGTACCAGACATCTAGTGCTGGCCACTGTTGGAGATATGATGATGAACTAGACGGATCACATGTCCAATCCAAAATGACAGTGGAAAGTACAGTTCAGTCAAAAGAAGAGGCGATTTTATAATTCGTTTAAGCTCATCAACCAGTCTGTCTAGTGATGTTTTTGGAACGTGTTTCTCTGAAGTTTTAATTCTTTCCTGAATATGCTCTTAAGGCTTATCTACACATGGAAATTTACTGAAATAGCTATTCAGGAATGATTATTTCAGTATAAGGGGATATTTTGAAAGCGTTATCGGTAAATTTCCATGAGTAGATAAGGCATCTGCCCCATACTTTTATGTCCTAACTGCTGTAACTGTTGTTGGTTGTTTATATTATTGATGCCTAGGAGACCTAGTCATGGACCAGACCCTGTTGTGCTAGGTGCTGTACAAATATGGAACAACGACTGTTTCTGCCCCAAGGTGCTTACAAACGGGTATAGACAGAGTACAAGTAAGCAGTAAGACTGGTCAGGTTGTTAAGTAGTGGGCACTGCATCCTTGGAGGTTTTAACCATTTAAGGTTTTGTAGGTATTGCAGCAAAAAAGAATTTTGAGGAGGGATTTGAATGTGGATGTGGGTAATGAGGCAGCTTTGCAGATGTTTATGGGGAGCATGGTCAGTGAAGGCTGGCCTGGTGAGCTGATTTGATGTGAGCATCAACAGGTCAGTAGTGAATGAGAGATATGATAGGCTGGGTGGGGACTGACTGTGAAGGGCCTTGAAACTGTACACAAGTAGCTTATGTTTGATGCGATAGACAAGGTGGCGCCAGTGGATGGGGTGACATAATTTTCTTAACCTGCTGCTTTGACAATCTTTACAGCAGCATTTTGAATGGATATGGGTGGGGCAAGAATGCATTTGTCAAGGACAGAGAGAAGGATGTTGCAGTAATTGATGTGAGATGAGAGCTTGGATGAGAATTTTAGCTGTGTGGATGGCTGGGAAAGGCCATATCCTAGAGAAGTTTTGTAGGAAAAACCAGCAAGATTTATATTGAGGCTGGATGTGAGAACCTAGAGAGAGGTCCAAGTCAAAGATGACAGTCGGGTTATGGGCCTGAACGACAGGCAGGATGGTGATGGGGGCGGTGGTTGCAATGATGGAGAAATGAGGCAGTGGGGAGGGCTCTAGCCACTTCTTACTTACCAGAGCATAGATTCTTTACAGAACCTTAGGAAAAGTTTTGCACAAAATGGGCAAGAGGGGAAATAGGTTATATGAGAATTTGAAGTGAGTGGCAAGTGTGGAATTTCAAAGAATAAATTTCAGGTGGTGCTGCCCTCACCCTAACAGTCTGGTGACCACCTGGAGAGTGCAGCAAAGTGTTCTGCAGTGAACTTCTCTGCTCTGATTGCTAAAGACAGGCCTAGAGCCTCTAAGAAAATAAAATGGTTGGTTGGTTAAGCACTTTGATTCCAGTGGTCTGTCACCTGCCAGGGACTATTAGCGCTGAAGGATCTCAGTTTGGCAGCTTGTGACTATGGCCTCTTGGGAAAGTTTTAAGTCTGGTTGAGAGGAAGAAACACTGTGCTAAAGGAGCATAATGGTATTTAGCGCAAAGTGACTCAGTATATAAATGGGAAGAATTTTCTATTCTTCGCAGCACCACTCCAAGAATCTTTTTCTGGTCTATAAAAAGTAGGTGGAGACAGTTTGGGTGGAGACAGTTCTCTATGGATGGATAGAAAATACAACCCTTTAATCTAGTAACAATGTCTTTAAGAGAAGATCCTGGGCTGTTCATTTGGAGGCTAGTAATACCATGACATCCTACCCTAGCAGACAGGGGAAAAGGACAAAAGGACGGAAGTTTTCCCTTTTAATCTCCAGGACTTTTCTGAGGAGATAAAGTTACAGAGTAAAATGTCCCTCCCTCCTTCCCAGTTCACTGTTTGTCTGCTGTGTAACAGCAACCCACTTAAAACTGCACGGCTCCTTTGAAGTTAATTTAAACCCTCAACAGTGTATACTGATATTGTAACCTTGGATAAAAGCACCACCCAGCTGTGGTTTCAGTTTTGCCCTTTTAGATGTGTGGAACGTGCCCCAGTATATTTCAAGGATTTTGTGCTGGATACTTCTTAAAGAGATGGGCTATGGTTTCAAAGCTCGATTGATAAAGTGTATACCAGGGGACTGTTTCTCTATTTCTCTAGATATTTAACATTGTCTAATAGTTTCTATTGGCTTAGACGTTCCCATAGATTCTTTTCCACTAACCAGAGAAAGCCGCTATTATAGCCAAGCTTGGTGGATTTGGAGCAGTTTGCAAACTCCATTTTTATACATATTGGAAAGACAAAACTCTGTGTAAGCTGAACCCTTTGGTGTTGGTGAGCTTTGAGTATGTCGAGGTAGCTGAGTTTGTTTTTAAGGTTTTTTGGCCAGACAGGGTGTGTTTCCTCTATCTTTTCCCCCAGCTCCTTTTCCTTGCTTTTTACCTGAACTGAGTGACTTTCTGTGGGTCAAATGCTGAGTTTAAGGCTTGGTTTTTTCTGTCGAAATAGATATCCCAGCCCCTTAAAGGGAGTAATTTGACCTGCTTATCCACATGAACTAGGCATCGTTGTGGACAGCGCAGTGAAAACCTCTGACTGTGCCGTGGTAAGCCAACAAGTAAACAATGTTAAAATGAACAGAATGGAATAGGGTTCAGTGCTGGCTACCCCATATCTAGAAGGATGTCTCAAAAATAGATATAATTCAGAGATGGGCTTTTGAAAATAAAGACCTGGGAAAACTTCTATGTTGGAGATTGCTATTGTTTAACACTTATACTGCAAAAGTGAGTCTTCCAGTAAGCCAGGGCCCCACTGTGTAGGGCACTGTAAACAATCGTCCCTGCCATAAAATGTTTATAAACTGAACAACAAGACAGAACACATGTCTGAGACAAACAAGGGGATGAGCAGGAGGGATGGGGTAACAAAAATAATAGGATATTACTTTTAGCACAGACAAGTGCTGTGTGCAATTCTTAACTTACCGTGTAATTCTTTAACTGTAAACACAACTTGCCACCTGTCCTGCTGTTATCAGATTGCAGTTTTCTGCGTGTTCTGGCAGAGATGAGTTTTGAGGAACGGTTTGAAGGAGGATAAAGTAGTGGCGTTCTGGATTTTGACTGGGAGTCTTTCCTGTGCATAAGGGCAGCAAGGGAAAGGGAATGTTTCCCATATAAACACCTTCATACTATCTGAAGCCCAGGATGTTTAGTTGAGAAAGAAGACAAATAGAAGGGGACGTAAATGTGTACAATATAGCAAATAGTGTACAGAAAGTAAGTTGGACATTCTGACTTCCTATCTCATAATACTAGAAAGAGACATTAAATGGAAAGGCAGCAAATTTAAAACTGATGGAAGGAAAGGAAATACTCTTAAAATCAGTGCATGAATTAACCTGTGGAACTCATTGCCTCAACAAAGGTAATAAACGTAGGATTGGAAAAAGGATTAGATACTTTATATGAATAACAAGAACATTGATGCTTACACTGAGTAGGGTATCAAAATTCAGAAGGAGTTTAAACTGCTCTGCTTCAAGATTTAACCCAAAGATTATTTTCTAATTTGTCCACTGTGGGTAAGGGGAAGGGCAAACACAGGGATGTAGTCACTGCATGCAGCAGGAGTGATCCTGCTTCTGTGGAAGGGGAGGCTATCCTGGTGATGTATAGCCAACTCGGCACATCCTCTAAGGCAGCTGGTAGCAGGCTATGAAGGTGGAGACTACAACCTCACACCTCACTGGCATGTACTGATGATTCCTATGTTGGAACAGCTTCTTGCTCCAGCAACAGAGATCCTTCTACTACAGTCCCAACCAGCACCAGCCTTAGACAACACTACCGCCGCATGGAGTGAGTGACTGAATTCCCCATCCATCAGTGCAACTGCAAGGGTGCCTCCCGAAGTAATGCAGTAGCTGGATGCCTCCATGGTGAAACAGGCAATCTGTGTTCTCCACCTCCCTCCACCTAGTCAGAAGAGATTGTTAAAGGGGTGTGATACACTCTCAGGGTCCTTAGAAAACAGGAGCTTTGGCCTGTCTCAAGGAAGCAGACAAAGAAACTTCATGCACAGGAGTCCCACTTCTTTCCATCGCACTGAACCCATCCTTCCCTGACATTAAAGCCTAACCAGTGATGCCAAGGGAACCTAAAGGGGAAATATGACCCTAGGCCTGATCCTCACTTCAAATGGGCATATTCCTTTAGTGATGGGAAATGCCTGACTCTCAAGTCTTGGATCTTCACAAAAGAGCAAAGACACCAGTGATGGTGCCCGGGAGTGTGTTGGTATTTAGTCTGAACACCCAGAGTGGCCAAAGTTAGTGAAAAGAGTGGGAGGGGGTGTTTTCTCTCAGTTTAAGAAGGAGCTGTGCCTCATTTCTGGCTAGCATTTGTTTTACATCTTCTACTCATTGCTAAAAGACGAGAAGGACTGACCTTCTGCCTAAGGTGGAGGCAAAGGATGGGAGGTATAATGAAGAAACAGCATCGCCCTTATTCTGCTTATATCTGCTTTTCAGAACCTGTCCTGTCTTGGATGATGAGCCGGCTGGTTTGGTCTCCCTCAAAGACCAGATAAACCCGTTATTCCTAAAGAGATATTGGCAGCAGCTTCTGCAGCAAATGTATCTCTCGATTTCCCACTTGTTCTTAATATGCTTGTTGACCTCCAGCGCAATAGCCCAAAGGCATCTGTGGCTCATTGCACAGAAATTGGGTATGCAGGTGAAACAGCTCATGATGCCTTCCAAGTACAGGTATTTGGCAATGGATGGGGGAATTGGAGAGTTTCATGGACAAGGCTATAGCTGACATAACAGATAAGAGAAGAAATCTCTCCCCTCTATGAAGCAGTATAGAAGGGGCTACAAGCAGTCCTTTGGGAACAGGCATTCATCTTGTGCCCACCAGCCTTCTAGATTGCAGAAGTGAGATTATTTGTTAGGAAGACAGCTCTGGAATAAATTTGATAGGGAAGGAAAATCCAAATCAGATTGCAATTCCAAAGACCCTGAATTTTCTCGTCCAGTTCTACAGACAACTCAAAATGGATATTTAATAGAAACTGATCCAGCTCCCTCTAAAAGAAATGAGATCCCAGAAACCAGAGTCCAGAAAAGGTCTTCAAACTGTAGTAGATGCGGGTCATAGAACGCATCAAAAGTGCAGTAGTATGGAGTACAAAGAAGGTGGTCATGCAGTCCTCCTGGTTCTGAAAGCGAAATTCTATTCCTTTATGATGACCTGTAATACACCATTCCATATACCTGTCAGATGTCTTTCTCTGCATTCCTGCTAGCACAGGAGGCACCTCCAGTGCATAGAGAGAGCTATCTAGCACAAGGCATAGAGACTGCAGTCTTTCTACAGGAACATGCATTTATAAAGGTCTCCTGATTCCAGTCCCAGACAAGGTCAGAATCCTCACCTGAGAAGTTAAAATAATATCAGTAATGTTTTTGACTTGTGCTAGACAACTCATGCTGGTGGTATTGTGAAAAAACATCAGAGATCCTGCTTCCACAGGAGGACTGCAAAGATTCCTATTCCCCTTTCAACTCTTTCTTCCGCAGCTTCAAACTGAGGATACCAGACTTAATAATTCAATCCATAGAGCTGTGGACTTGCCCCAGCAAGTTTGAACTGGGATATCCCATGTTAGAACTGGAAAGGATCCTCATCACCAGCAGTACTAGAAAACCAGTTGACACAGGGTGTGCTGTCCAAATAGGAACAAGGGAAAAGTAACTCAACTGTTTAGAGCTCAGGGTGAGATGGCTTGCTCCACTGCACTTCCAACTAGTAGTGCAGCATAAGCATGTTTTAGTCCTTATGACAGCAGCATGGTGATTGCATTCTTGAATAAGGGGGGAAAAGGCTTACTGCTCTCAAAAAGGAGTCTCACAAGCTACTTAACTGGGTGGAAAATCACATTGTTCTATCTGTGCCCCCATGTCCAGGGAAGATAAAGGCTCTGTACTATAGGAAAAGTAATCCTTTTGAAGGACTTCCATGTTGAGACCTAATAGGGAGACTGAGAAAATTTTTGTAAGACAAACATTCAGAAGTGAAGGCAATAGATACTACCCCACAAATGACCTTTTTTAAACCTTTCTATGTATTCAATTCTTGGCAAAGACTAACAGGAATCTTATTGGCAAAGGCCATGGAGATCAGATGCAGATTGGTGCACCCCAGTCATATTGATAGATTCCTGACCACGTAACTCAGTGACCAGTTGTGCATCAAGAGCCCGGTCACAGAATGTACTGGGCCCTTTAGGAGGGAATTGCTCCAGCACACCTGTGATTTGTTAACAGCCTTGATGGAGTCTGACAAAGGATAGGTGTCCTCAATAAAGAGCCAAGAGGAACAGGAAACAGGGAGAGGTAGCATAGGAAAGAGTAGAGAGTGAGGATGCAGGAAAAATGCTGGCACCGGGAGAGTTTGGATGCCAGAGCCAGAAGGCTGAGCCCCATCCAGGCGAACCCTGGGAGTGGCAGCTGAATCAGAGAGGAAAGACAGACGCCCCAGGAAGGAGGGGCTGGGCCAGGCCCAGTATAAAATGGTGTGTAAATCAGAAAGGACCAGGGAGAAGAGCAGCCCAAGCCCCAGAAAGAGGGCTGTGGAGTTCCCTTAGTCAAGATGGAAGAGGGTTGGGCCTAGAAGATCACTGAAGCCTGCATGTAATATTCAGTAACTAGACCCCACCCAGAAGGGTTAATTTTGTTTGAAATACTGTGGACTGTGCAGTTCTTAAGGGGCCCTAAGGAGGGGGAAAGGGAGGCAGGGTGCTGCAGAGTGACCGCCACCCACCAGGGGGCGCTCAGGAGGTGGCTGACTACTTAACAGTTTGGAAATTCCAAGGAAGGGACATACACTCCTTGGGGTAATCAAAGGTAAACAGTCTACTCTCATTCAGTAAACAGCCCACCAATATTGCCTGTGGGGTGGTATAGACAAAAATTAGTTAGAGTTGTGAATGATGCATCTAAGCATCCCCAGCCAAAGTTACGCTTGTGACAGGACAGCAGTAGAGCTCAAGGCCACCACTCAAGAATTGTGTTCTAGAAATCGTCAGTGTTATCTACTGCAGAAGGCCAGGTTGATAATGAAACTCCATTACGTTACCAGATTCTTCAGAGCCGTACAGTCGTTATGCCTACCAGTGATTCAGATTTCCTGCGAGATGCTAGACCTGGGTGCAACACAGGGCAGTAACCAGGGTGGTTGAGCGGGGCAGCTGCCCAAGGCGCAAAGCCACAGGGGTGGAAAAATGACAGGAAAAAAAACAGTAGGGTGTGTAAATATGCTTTCTTGTCCAGGCACTAAAATACCTCATTATGGCTCAAGTTTTGTAAGGGTGTGGGGCCCCAATCTTTTGTAACTCTTTACTCAGTCTCTTCACTTTCTCACTTCTAAGGTGCTTTGCTCTAATGCCAGCTCAGAGAGTATTGTCAATAGGAACACTGTTAATAGAGCCAGAAGACTATTTTCCATTAGGATGGAAAGTAGTTCTGAGGCCAGACCCACACCTTCATGCCAAAGATCAGCTAAGTCATCAGAAGTAATTAGTGTATCTTTCTGTTAGAATCTGAAGTATCCTTAGTGATGGAGTGTACACTTGGCATGTCAGGAGAACAACTTACCTAAAGAGGACTGAAAACTACAGAAAAGTTAATTGCACTCATAGTGCTTTACCAGCCAGCAGTCAAGCAAGCAAGCCTCCAAGGCCCTCACAGCAAGATGGTTCAACACATGCATAGTGGAAACCTGTGCAGTGACGCAGCCTCAGCTAGGCTTGCCTACTGTGCGGAGGGTCAGAGGCAAACAAACTCAACCTTCAACCTTAAATTTTAAACTTTATAAAGGAAAAACCCAGACATTTGGCAGGTACAATAGAATAAAGTAACATCAAATACTTGATTAGGAAAATAATAAACTGTAAATTACTATCACAATGAAAAGTGTTTCAACATTGATGCGTCACCTCAAGAGGGAATCCGGTCCTCCTCTCCCTGGCTCCAAAGTCCAGCTTCACCCCTGCTGTCCTGCTTTTGTCTCTTGGCTTGTGATGCTCCTTTGCTTCAACACTTCAGTGACTGCACCTCTTTCCAACAGGTCCACTGGCAAACAGTTCCTCTCCTGCAGGGCCACACCGATTCCCCAGGTGCCCAAACTATATTCTCTGTCCATGTCCCAGTGGTCAATCTCACCAGTCATATGTGCCCCTCACCACCAGGCTTCTTGCACACTGCCCTTCACAGACCAGGTTCCTCTAACACAGCTTTCTCTGGCTAGGTCCCCTTTCACCACCTTCTTCTCTAATAGTCTTCCAACTGGCCCTTTGGGCAGATTCCGAGCTCCCGCCCCAGCTTGAGCTGCCCCCATTGGCCATCTCTCTCCCCAGAACAGCATTCTGTGTCACTGCACCACAACTCCAGCAGCTGCTAGGGCCAGGACCACCGTTTCGAAATCTTCAAGGCCAGATGAGCCACTTCACCTAATAACATTACCGCTCACTCCACCAAGCGGACAAAGAGAATCAGATACTTCATATGAAGAAATGTGCAAGGAAGTCACTTGATCATCCACGTGTTCGACACGCTACAAAGTATTCATTCTGCCACATTGGGATGTAGCGTGTCTGGTAGGAGAGTCTTCTAGAATGTGGTGTGTCAGAAATCCAATAGTCTGCTTTTATTGACATATGTTCTCAGAACCAGTAGTTCCCATTGACTTTTGTTAGTGTTTTGAGTGTTCTGCCCTTCTGAAAATCAGGCTACTGTATATTGTGTATTAGTATCACTATCTTCTCCCCAGAAGGCCTTGACAGCTGTGAACCATCCCACTGTGAAGATTATGGAATATCAATGGAACTTTTTGATTTTTGCCTAAACTTCCTTTCATGCTCCCAAACATGTCCCTCCTTAGAGAATTTACTGAGTCCAGAGCTAAGATGCATTTCTTCAGGCCTATTGTCAGTAGTTGAAGGCTCTTTTAAAGATGGGTATTAGATATTACCTCTTTCTAGTTACTGACATCTCAGAAAAAGATGATCTTGAATTCTTATGGATCAGGGTTCTAACGGATAAACCACAAGATGGGGTTCTAGCTGGTGTCTGCTACTGACCCTAAATCACACCTAGGGAACAGGATCACCATCTCCTTATGCACCTATTTATAATGTTGGGGGAAGGGGGAGGAAGCTGAGTTATCATGGGAGGACTTCACTCTGCGTGACACATGCTGGTGGCCTCATGCTGTCAGTACTAAAACATCCTCAGAATTTCTAAATTCTCAACTCAAAAAAGTGTTACAGCCAACAAGCAGGAATTCTGTATCTTTGGCTTGACAAAGGGCTTGTCTACATGGAGCAGTAATGCGCACTAGAGAAATGTGATTTCTTAAAGCGCACCTGTTTGTTGCACTGGCCAACGTAGATACCCCAGCAGCTGTGAACTAATTGGTCCCTAGTGTGCATTAATGTAGTGCTGTTAATGTGTACTAGGGACCTTTTAACTTGCACTTGCAGAGTCTCTATATGGGCCAGTTAGCATGCAGCACATTGGTGTGCTTTAGAAATCACATTCCTCTAGTGCTGCTCTGTGTAGACAAGCCCAAATAGGAATTGTCCACGAAACTAAACATTTGTACTAGCTTAGATGCAAGTGATCATAACTTGATTACATTTGTTACATGCAAACAGAATAAAGTCTAAGCATGCATGCATGTATATAGCCAATTTCATAAAGCTGAAAGCAAACTGAAACTCAGTCAACTGGGAGAAATAATTTAAACAGAAATGTGGAAATAATTGGGAGCTGTTTCAGAATATATTAGTATATTAGCCCAAAAAGTCCCAATTGAGGAAAGCCACACTTTGAAATGAAGGCGGCTTAAAAAAATTATATATAACAAATGGAAGAAAGAGAATGTTGACAATTCATATAAATCAGAAGTTCAGAATCTTAGAAAATTTATGTTGGAAGAAAAGGACATAAGCTGTGCTGCCCATTTATCTTTCCCTTAAGTATATTGGGAACTAAAGGAATCCTAACAATGGTATTATTGGATGGAAATGGTAGAATTTCCAATAATGCAGAAAAAAATAGAAGCATTCAGAAATATTTCTGTTCTGTATTTTGGGGAGTGGGGCCGGGGGGGGGGGGGGGGGGAAGATGCAGTTACAGCATATGATAATAAGGAAACATTCCAACAGTAACCTGGGAGGAAGGATGTTACCCTGCAGCTATTAAAGTTAAACACTTTTAAATCACCAGGTCCATATAACTTCCATCCAAAAATTTCAAAAGAGCTGGTCAAGGAGCTCTCTAAACTGTTAATGTTGACTTTTCAATAACTCTTAGAACACTGGGGAGGTTGCTGAAGACTGGAAGAAAGCTAATGGTGTGCCAATATTTTAAAGGGTAAACAGGACAACCCGAATATAATTATAGGCCTGTCAGCCTGACCTCGATCCCAGGCAAAATAATGAAGTGGCTGATACCACACTAGATTAATAAAAAAAGATAATAAAATGAATGCCAGTCAACATGGGTGTATGGATAATAGATCCTGTCTATTTAACTTTCACTTTCTTTGAGGTTACAGGTTTGGTCAATATAAGTTGATGTAATATACTAAGACTTCTGTAAGGCATTTGAGTTGATACCACACAATATTTTGATTTTGATTTAAAAACTAGAATGATATAAAATTAACATGGCAAATGTTTAATGGATTAAAAACTGGCTAACTGACAGGTCTCAAAATGTAACTGTAAACAGGGACTCATCATTCATGCATCTTCGCAGGTAGGCTTGCTAACCTGGTGAGGAGGGCTTTAAACTAGGTTCGCTGGGGGATGTTGATCTAAGCCCAGAGGTAGGTGGGGGAGTGAGATACTGGGAGGAAATGCAAGGAGGAGGGTACAAGAGGGGAAGCCTCCTGATTCATACTGAGAAAGTAGGGCAATCGGCTAGTTTTCTTAGGTGCATGTACACGAACGCAAGAAGCCTGGGAAACAAGCAGGAAAAATTGGAAGTCCTGTCACAATCAAGGAGCTATGATGTGATTGGAATTACAGAAACTTGGTGGGGCAGTTCATATGACTGGAGCACTGTCATGGATGGGTATAAATTGTTCAGGAAGGACCGGTACGCGAGGAAAGGTGGAGGAGTTGCATTGCATGTAAGAGCAGTATGATTGCTCAGAGCTCCAGTTTGAAATTGGAGAAAAGCCTGTTGAGAGTCTTTGGGTTAAGTTTAGAGGCGAGAGCAACAAGGGTGATGTCGTGGTGCATGTGACCACCAGATCAGAAGGATGAGGTAGACGAGGCTTTCTTCGGACAACTAACTGAAGTCTCCAGATCACAGGCCCTGGTTCTAATGGGGGACTTCAATCACCCTGACATCTGCTGGGAGAGCAATACAGCAGTGCACAGACAATCCAGGAAGTTTTTGGAGAGTGTTGGGGACAACTTCCTGGTACAAGTGATGGAGGAACCAACTAGGGGGCATGATCCTCTTGACCTGCGGCTCACAAACAGGGAAGAATTGGTAGGGGAAGTAGAAGTGGGTGGCACTTGGGCAGCACTGACCATGAGATGGTTGAGTTCAGGATTCTGAAGAAAGGAGAGTAGCAAATACAGACCTCAGAAAAGCAGATTTAGACTCCCTTAGGGAACTGATGGGCAGGATCCCCTGGGAAGCTAATATGAGGGGGCAACGAGTCCAGGAGAGCTGGCTTTATTTTAAAGAAGCCTTATTGAGGGTGCGGGAACAAACCATCCCAAAGTGCAGAAAGAATACAAATATGGCAAGCGACCAGCTTGGCTTAACAGTGAAATCTTCGGTGAGCTTAAACTCGAAAAGGAAGCTTACAAGAAGTGGAAATTTGGACAGATGACTAGGGAGGAGTATAAAAATATTGCTCGAGCATGCAGGGGTGTAACCAGGAAGGCCAAGGCACAATTGGAGTTGCAGCTAGCAAGGGATGTGAAGGGTAACAAGAAGGGTTTCTACAGGTATGTTAGCAACAAGAGGAAGGTCAGGACAAGTGTGGGACCCTTACTGAATGGGGGAGGCAACATTGTGACAGATGATGCGGAAAAAGCTGAAGTACTCAATGCTTTTTTTACCTCGGCCTTCAGAGACAAGGGCAGCTCCCAGACTGCTGCACTGGGCAACACAGCATGGGGAGTAGGTGAGCAACCCTCCGTGGTGAAAGAACAGGTTAAGGACTATTTTAGAAAAGCTGGACATGCACAAGTCGATGGGTCCAGATCTAATGCATCAAAGTGTGCTGAGGGAGTTGATTGATGTGATTGCAGAGCCATTGGCCATTATCTTTGAAAATTTGTGGCGATCAGGGGAGGTCCTGGAGGATTGGAAAAAGGCAAATATAGTGCCCATATTTAAAAAAAGAAAAAAAAAGATCTCGGGGAACTACAGACTGGTCAGCCTCACTTCAGTCCCCAGCAAAATCGTGGAGCAGGTCCTCAAGGAATCCATTTTGAACCACTTGGAGGGGAGGAAGGTGATCAGGAACAGTCAACATGGATTCACCAAGGGCAAGGCATGCCTGACCAACCTGATTGCCTTCTATGATGAGATAACTGGCTCTGTGGATATGGGGAAAGCAGTGGACGTGATATATCTTGACTTTAGCGAAGCTTGTGATATGGTCTCCCACGGTATGTTTGCCAGCAAGTTAAAAAAGTATGGATTGGATGAATGGACTATAAGGTGGATAGAAAGCTGGCTAGGTTGTCGGGCTCAAGAGGTAGTGATCAAAGGCTCGATGAGTAGTTGGCAGCCGGTATCAAGCGGAGTGCCCCAGGGGTTGGACCTGGGGCCAGTTTTGTTCAACATCTTTATCAATGATCTGGATGATGGGATTAATTGCACCCTCAGCAAGTTCGTGGGTGACACTAAGCTGAGGGGAGAGGTAGATACGCTGGAGGGAGGGATAGGGTCCAGAGTGACCTAGACAAATTGGAGGATTGGGCCAAAAGAAATCTGATAAGATTCAACAAGGACAAGCGCAGAGTTCTGCACTTAGGAAGGAAGAATGCCATGCACCACTGTAGGCTGGGGACCGACTGGCTAAGCAGCAGTTTTGCAGAAAAGGACCTGGGGATTACAGTGGACGAGAAGCTGGATATGAGTCAACAGTGTGCCCTTGTTGCCAAGAAGGCCAATGGCATATTGGGCTGTATTAGTAGGCGCATTGCCAGCAGATCAAGGGAAGTGATTATTCCTCTCTGTTCGGTACTGGTTAGGCTGCACCTGGAGTATTACGTCCAGTTTTGGTCCCCCCACTGCCTTTCATAGTGAGATTCAAGGAGCTCAATCTATTTAGTTTAACAAAGGGAGGTTAGGGGATGACTTGATTACAGTCTATAAGTACCTACATAGGGAACAGATATTTAATAATGGGCTCTTCAGTGTAGCAGAGAAAGGCATAACATGATCCAATGGCTGGAAGTTGAAGCTAAACAAATTCAGACTGGAATTAGGTGTAAATTTTTAACAGAGTGAGTAATCATTGGAACAATTTACCAAGGGTCGTGGTGGATTCTCCATTACTGACTATTTTTAAATTGAGATTGGACTTTTTTCTAAAAGATCTAGTTCAAACAGGACTTAATTCAGGAAGTCCAATGGCCTGTGTCATACAGGAGGTCAGGCATGATGATAGGCATTCCATCTGTCTGTATAATCTAGTTTCTTTGTAGCACAATTAAATATTTTGGCTAACAACATTTAATGTTTTATAGCTCAAGAAGCTCATGGTCTGTGGAGAGCTCAGAGTATGTTGGTCTGCTTCTAATCACCTGGGAGATCAGGGGTGGGAAACACTTAAAATTGTGGGACATGAAGGATCCAAGAAGGAAAATTTCCAGTTTAAGATCAAACTTCCCTTCTTGACCAATAAATAAAGGTGGAACAGAGTCAAGTCTGCACATATACTCTATGATTTGGGCTATTTCCTGATGTTAAATGGCTTTTGTAAAAACAGAAAAATCCCTCTGAATATCTTTAAGAGTGAGATCTGCCGGCAGCCAGGGAGTTGAGTACCTTTAAACATTCGTCTCGGGCAGGTTAGATTTGATGTTCATCAGCAGTCAGTCTTAAAGTGGTGGTAAGCCTCTTTAAACTTTGCTGGGTCACTGTCCCTTGGTGGGATAATGGCCCATAGCCAGTGAGGGCTTTTAAATGTTTATACAAGCTAGCAATGTGTTGTGATTAAGCCAGAGCAATTTTTGTGCCTTGGGGAGCTCCTCTCTCATGCTGTTGAAGGACACTGCTCATAACAAAAAACAAATAAGCAGAAGGCAACTAGATAAATTACCAAGTGTCTAGAAGAGACTCTGGAGCCTTGTGGGCAGTGGGTTTCTTTATCACTGCTGGAGGTAGATCAGAAACATTCCGGAATCAGAGGCATGATGTGGTTTCTCTGGAATGTATGTTCATTGTGTGTGTATGATCCACATACAGCTCAAACTAAAGCAGATGGATGGCCAATGTCAAGAATTTTTACCATTTCAGTGATCAAATACATTTGTCAGTTGTCAAATATAACCCATTTTCGGAGAAGTTGGCGAGAAATAGGTTCTATTTTTCATTTGTCCTAAGCTATTTTGGGGGTGAAGGAGCTTCAAAGAAGCAATATCATGAGCGGATACCAGAAGAGAGGTTCAGATTATTATCCTTGTAAAACAAATGGCTGGCTAACATTTTGCACATCAGTAGCATCTTCCATCTGTGGCTCTCAGTGCTTTCCTACTAACCTTAATCTGTCTGCTTCATAGCCCCCTTGGCAGGTATGCCAGTACTATTCCCATTCTACTGGTAAGTAAACTGACACAGAGAAGGGAAATAATTTGCCCAAGTTAATTCTATGCTAGAGCCAAGAGCTGACCCCAGATCTCTGCCAATGATTTTGAAGGCTTCTATCACCTTAGCAGCTCCTATGTCTTGGCCTTGCACCTTGTTCTTCTTTGCACTAGGTGGGAATGATTTTTTTTAATCCAAACCATGTTGCTGGGGGGATGTTTAATTGGCTGTAGGGCAAGGAGCAATTACACTGGCAGGAAATGACCTTCAGACTTGTGGAAATGAGCAAAGCAGCTTGATTATGAAACAATGCAAACATAATCTGTGAAGTTGGCAAATTAAACACAAAACATGCCATAGAATGTTGGGATCTTGGCATGTCAGGCCATAAGTGAGCTGCTTTGGCAGAGCTGTCTGGTGGCCCTATGACTGATTTAGCAGTGGGTGCTTCAAACTAGGGGTAGTTTTTAATGAGTGAAGGGCTAAGTTTGCTGTATAGCAGGCGTGGGCAAACATTTTGGCCTGAGGGCCACATCTGGGTATGGAAATTGTATGGCGGGCCATGAATGCTCACAAAATTGGGGGTTGGGTTGTGGGAAGGGTGAGGGCTCTGGCTGGGGGTGCAGGCTCTGGGGTGGGGCCAGCAATGAGGAGTTCAGGGTATGGGAGGGTGTTGGGGTGCAGGGGCATGAGGGTTCTGGTTGGGGGTATGGACTTTGGTGTAGGGCTGGAGATGAGGGGTTGGGGGTTCAGGAAGGTGTTCCGGGCTGGGACCAAGGGGTTTGGAGGGTGGAAGGGGAATCAGGGTTGAGGCAGGGGGTTGGGGCATGGGAGGGGGTCAGGTGCAGGCTCCAGGCAGCGCTTACCTCAAGCAGCTCCCAGAAGCAGTGACATGTCCCCCCTCCAGCTCCTACACGGAGGCACAGCCAAATGGCTCAGCGCACTGCCCCTCCCGCAGGCGCCGCCTCTGCAGCTCCCACTGGACATGGTTCCCCTGGGCTGCCCCTGCACCGGGAGTGGAGGGGGGACATGCCCCTGATTCCGAGAGCCATGCCCAGCTGGAGCGCCAGAGCAGGGCAAGCCCCAGATCCCGCTCCTTGGCGGGAACTTGAGGGCCAGATTAAAACATCTGAAGGGCCGGCTGTGGCCCCCAGGCCGTAGTTTGCTCACCCCTTCTGTAGAGGTTTCATTGTACAAGTGTGTCACCTTTCTGTGGATCCCTTTCACAAAAAATCTGATACCCTGTGCTCTATTATATATACTGCTCCTTCATGTAGCAATTACTATAATCTCAGTTATGTGTAGATATCTGTTAGAGTGTTTTTAGAAAAACAAATGCAAAGACAAATCTGCTACCACATTTAGAAGTGATGATGTTATGGTGAGAGAGAGAAAGAAACTTCTGCACTAAATACCTGTATAGGCCAGGGGAAATGTGACAGAGCTGGCAGCCAGAGGACCATGAGTTCAGATCTTACTTCTACCAACTACTGTTTATCTTTCCACCCCAATCACTACCCTTATTATTGATGAAGACCTTGAGCCCCAACCGTAGATGGCAGTCAAGGATGAGCTACAGCCCCCCCCCCCCCCCCCCCCCCTTTTTTTTTTTGCAAAGTTACACAAAATCATTGTATGCACAGTGAGGAATAGAGCCCAGGTCTCTAACAAGGCAGACTTAAAACTTATCCAGCCAGCCACATTGCTTTTCAGAGTCATTGATCCAGTTCTGACTACGCTGTCTCTAGCCACTGAACCACACTCCCCTCTTAGGAACAGAATCTAGGATTTCTCATCTCATCTGACCTATTGGGAAAATGTGTGCCAAATCCTCCTCATGGTGGCTAGTTTAAGTGGGTAAGGGTCTGAGCTGGAGAATCTGAAGATCCAGCTTAAAATCCTGCTGCTGATGTACGTGGGAGATGCTGTGGCTGTATATCTTTCAAACACTGAGAGAACTTTTTTAAAACAGGTTTAAAACCTCCCTAATGTTCTGTCCTGCGTGACAGGATGCTTGTGAGGGACAGGAGTGTCATGGTGTCCAGCCATTATATTTTAGACTAGGAGGTCTTTTCCCGGTTACATACTCTAAGGTGAATTTCATCAGGCCCTGCCAACTTCAATACATCTAACTTAACTGGTTAAAGAATATTTAGATATTTCCCTGTTCTTTTCCTTCCCCCTTGTTGTTAATGTTTTGTTAAGCATCTGGTCAAAATTTTTTTAGCATGAAGACTAAAGCAAAATAGGGATTAAACACTTACGCCTTATTGGTGTAGTCTGTTATTAGCGCTCCTTCCCTGTTAAGGAGTCCAGTTTCTTGCCACAGTCTCATCCAGGCTGAGTTGGGGGCGGGAGGAGAGACCTCCATGAGAGAAGGCAGCTGCAGAAGCCGCATCAGATGGAGGGATCCAGGTCTTTCTGAGCACCAGGAGCTTGCAGGAGCAAGATATGAACAGGTTATAGAAGGCTGTGGCCCTTTTAGAGATGAAGTGAGCATTCCAGAGGCAGCAAGACAAAGGGAGGGTGTTGTAGGGTAAATACATCCCGTCATGCAATGTCAGGTCAGGGTCAAGGTCGCTACTCTCCTTTGCAGGGCAGCATGGCCAGAGTCAATAGGGCTGCCCATCTGTGCAGGGCAGTGTGACCTAGTGATCCAGAGTGTTTAATAACTGGGACAGCTCCGTCATTAATTTCTATGAGACATTGGTCCCCTGATCAGTTAGTGTCTTCTGGGGTATTCTGACCCAGGTGAAGATTTTTAGAAGCTTGGCAGCTATTGTGGGGGCCATGGCCATCTGCAACAGCACGGCCTCAGGGTACCGGGTCAATAATCCACCACTATGAGGATATACTGGCACCCAACCCACTCTTCTCCAGAGGCCCTATCAGGTCCATACCAATCCACTCAAAGGGGACCCCAACTACAGGGAGCAGTATCAGGGGTGCCCTAGGCGCCCCCTTTGGATTGGCGCGTTGGCACTCGGGGCAGGAGGTGCAAAAGTCCCAAACTTCGCAGTAGATACCTGACCAGAAATCCTCCCTGCCACCTGTTGCAGGGTCTTCTCACTCCCCAAGTGTCCTGCCCAGGGCGCTGAGTGCATTAGGCATAGTAAGCTGTGCTGGAACCTCTGCAGGACCAGCAATTGCCGGAATTCTTCCTGTGTTTGTGGTTCCTTAGCCAGCTGGTAGAGGCAGTCGTCATGTACCTCAAATTGGAGTCCTTGAGGTGGTCGTTGGCCAGCACCGTCCTCCTCCTTGGGGTCCGCCACGTGTTCCCAGGCTTGGCTCAGACTCTGGTCCTCCTCCCTCTGCTTCCTTAGGAAGTCTCTGTCAATGTCCAGTCAGCCTCCACCAGCGCCTCTGCCTTGGGGGGGTGCATATCCGTGTCTCTGGCCGGATGGAGGGGCCTTTGCCCAAGCAGTCCGGACCCTTGTTGCCCACTAGTTCCCTCTTTGCTGGCCTCACCTTGTCTTCCTTGGGTGGGGGATTGCTCCACTCTTGCACAATTTTGCAGAACAACCGCCAGTCGTGCCCCAAGATCACTGGGTAGGTCAGCATCAGGGCCAGGCCAACTTGGCATACCTCCTCACATCAGCCGCCCGCCGTCCTCAGCCAGGTGGTCGGGTATAGTCTTACATCTCCACGGATGGACAAGCGTTTGGCTGCACCTTGAGTTGACCAGGGCCATCACCGGGGAGCCATTCACCCACAGGGATACCAGGAGCTTAGCTGGGCACCTTTTCCTCGCCGGAGGCTGGCCACCTACACTTGGCCATAGCTACAATGGCCAGGGCCCTCCGGCAGGTGGTTCCAATGTCAAGACTGCAGGTCCCTCCCTGCAGATCTTCTTCCCCCCTTCTCCCCCAGGGGGAGGCTGGTCAATGGGACACCTTCTTGCTGGTATTAATACGGTTGCAGATGGCCTGGGTTGGTGCCGAGGACTTCCTGTCTCGGGACTGCGTGCCCCCTGATTCACCAGCTGACCCCAGGCTCTCCAGATTATGGACCCACATCTCAGACCCTTCAGCCGTCACGTATTCCTCCATTAAGGAATTGGCCTCTGCGAGGGTAGTTGGGCAATGTCCCCGAACCCACTCCTTCCCCCGGCTAGAGAGGATCTGGGTGAACTGATCCGGAGTGACAGTTTCCTCCACTTGGGGCCCGGTCAGCTCATTGCCCCGGGGCAGGTGAGGTGGCTGGTTGCAGCAGCGTCACCATCTTCTGTACCAGGCATTCCTGCTGCTGGGCAGCCATCTCCCATACCAGCTGTTGCTGCTGCTCTTGTTGCTCTGGACCAGCTGTTGCTGCATGGCCAGCTGTTGTAGCAGCTGCGCTGCTGTTGTTGCTGACTTTCCAGTAGCCATTTCAAAACCTTTTCTGTCTCCGTCGTTATCAAACCAGAACGGGGGGTGGGAGGTTTTGTCTCTGGCCCTCCCTGGTGCAGAACTTTCAGCAGGTTCTGGTTGTTGCCTGTGTTCTCCGCCAGTTGTCATGGGGTGAGTACGTCCTGTCATGAGGTGTTGTCGGGGTCAAGGTGGCTGCCCTTCAGCTCAGGGCAGTGTTGCCTAGTGGTCAGAGTCAGTAGGCAGGGCAGGCAGCCCTCACTGTCTAGGGTCCCACAGCCTCCTGGCTGGGGCAAGTCAGCAACAAGCTCGGGCTTTGTGGCCAAATGGGAGCACGCCACTACCCAGTGGTGGGGCTGGCGGCCAGGGGTAGGGGGACCAGGGCCCATCCTACTCCACAATGTCCCAGCCAAGGGCTCTATCAGTGGTGAGTGGTCCTGCCACTACCCCCTGGGATCAATATCTGGTTCCCCTGGATTATTTCCTACCCTGTCTTCCCGCTCTGTAGTGTGCAGGTTCTCAGTCTCCTTGGGGTGGTAGGCAGGCAAGGTTTCCAGTGACTCCTTTCCCCTGTGGGCCTCAACAGACAGCTAGGTACTCGCCAGGGTCTTGGCATGGCTGGTCTCTGCGGCAAGGGGCTCTGATAGCTTCTGAGCGGGAGCCTGCAACACATGTCCGCTCTCCTTCCCAGTCAGCCCAGTCTGAGTTGGGCTACCCTCTTTTATGGTCTGCCTTCAGTTGGAGCATGCTCAGTAAGGGCAAGAGGGCATGGCCTCCTCGGCCCACAGGGTATGGTTAACCCCGCAGGGCCAGTGTGGGGTAAGTACAGCCCATCACAGAAAGAGATGGGCATGGGGTTAGGAATCTTGGCACAAGAGGGGTGACAGAGGCCGATCTGGGAGGTGTAGAGAATGCAGATGGAGGGAAGGCCAGGGTTGGGCCAGTTGTCACCTAGATGCAAGGAGAAGGCAGAGGGAGATGAAGATATGGGATCTGGATTTGTGCTTGTGTTGAGGGGAGGGCGATTGGGGTGGAGAAGGGAAAAGCACTAGGTAGGTGGAAATTGCTGATAAACAAGTGGAACTGGAGCCGAGGGGGGATGAAGGGAGGAGGAGAGTACACACTACAATGCAGAAGAGCGGTTTGGGGAGACCCAGGAGCGAGTGGCAGATGGGACAAGATTTAGACAAAGTAAATGGGAACTGATCAAATCAATGGAAATTAGCTGATCTGTCAAGCGAGAGGTGAGTTACCATGGAGAAGGATAGTTATGAGATGCTCAAGTGACAGTTGAGTGAAAGCAGGAGCTGAATGATGTGACAAAGGGGTGTTGGATGCACCTGAGGACTCAGCAGCAGGAGGCAAAGAGGATGGTGGAGAAGTGAGGGAAAGTTAGAGGTTCCCAATCGTGAAGTACATTGAAATTTAAAAAAAAAAAATCATTAAGGTTAAAATGTACAGTAAGATACTAGGGTGATCACCATATAAAACCCTATAAATAAAAATATTCTCACTTTGTTTCTATAGATATTATCACTGGTATAGCAGTAGCTAACTCTTTTTTTTAGGTTTTTAGATGCCTTAGTATTCATGATTCACACTGTGGTTTATAGATCTCTGTAAGATGCCACCAGTGGTGCAAACACATTAAAAATTCTGTGCTGCAGAGAGGCAACCAGGAATTAAGAATGCATTAGCCCTGCTGCATAGGAGAGTAAAAGTTGGGGAAACTATCCCTTTCATCCCTCCAGTTTCTGCACCTTTGGCTGATGGAACATCAATAGTCTGCCATGCAGGTTCCTCTGGATTCCTGCTACAGGAAAGCATTGACTGTTGTATTCACCTTCTGGTAAACTGTTTTCTTTCTTCTGTGTAGTCCCTTTCTCCCCCCAAAGCTGTGTTGGAACTTTGTCATTCCCAGACATATCCTAGTTCTGGGATTCAGAAGTTCTCATGTCTTCTACTGAAAATATCTCCTAGCTGTATAAACATGTTTACTGCAAGTCCATATCCCATGCCTTATTCAGAGTAAATGCAACATGCTGCTGTTCGCGTGTGTGTGTGTGTGTAGCATTTGGGATGTTATGGTTCTTGATCTCAGTTCAGAGTCAGAATCTACCCCCTCCAATACCCATGATTTTTGTACAGTATGGTAACAGTTTCGTCTTGGAATTGTAGTTAAGTTGTCAGTGTGCTTCCCTTTTACATATAAGAACTGAGAATCTTTCACTACAGCTTATACCTTGCTGATACCAAATTCTCTTTCATGTAGAAAAATATCCTGAGACTCCTGTCTAGACCCAGGTAGTCAGGTAATGGGCAGGACAGCTCTTCTTACACTAGTTCGGCATAAGATTCAAAATTTTTCCATTCCCTGATACTCATCAAGTACCATGTGACAAAGTGGGAATTTTCTGTAATATTTTTATGAATCCTGTGTGTGCCTCGGTTTCCCCCGTGTTTTGCATGGCTACCCTGTGGCGGCAAAAAGGTCTATGTTCGGTCTCAGGGCTGGCTAAGAGACATGGGGGAGGGAGAGGTCTGAGCCTGAACAGGTCATCATAAAGGACTGGCTGAGAGCGACTCCGTATCAGTGGAAAATCTGAGAAGACACTGGAAAACCCAGTCACTAGGACATTAACACCTAACAACCAACAACCCAGAGGGAGATGGATTTCCCTACCCCTCATCAGGGAATCTGAGGAAAGACCCCAGCTCAAGAACAAAGAACTGGAATGTATGAGGTGGGGGGGATAAAGTGTTGGCCTCTCACCTGGGAACTGGCTAAGGAGGTCAGATAAAAGACAGAGAGCCAGAGACTGAAAATGCAGTTGCATTACAGCTTGGCTGGGGCTATGGGCTGACCAAAATGAACTATGCTTTAACTTTCATTTGTCTATGCTAACCTGTGGACTTCCTGTGCTGTGTTCTAGTGGATTAGTAAACCCAACTGTTTTGATATCACTGCCAGAGTCTCACTGTAAATATTTGGGAAGGTGCATTAAAGAGTGTACAAGTCTGTACCAGGAAACTCTCTGTTGGACATGCTGAACAGAGCTCACTGTGTGAAGCAGAAGTGCTGAAGCCCAGAGGTTCAGTCTGAGATGGTGGTGAGGCTGTGTGGCCTACCCTGTAGGAAGAGTGAGGTGCCTTGGGGGCCTGGCACAGCAAAAAGATTCCTCCAACAGACTGCTCCAAAGCTGGATGTGTAGCACCGATCTTGTAGCTCTGTGACACATGCCCACCTTCACCACTTCATTCAAGAGTTTATTAATAACCATGGTCCTTTGTTTGGTAAGGGATTTGCCTCTCTTTCTTCTCCTCCTCCCATTGTAAATGTATGTTTGTTAGGGAGACCCTCCTTGAAGGAGGAGGAGAAGAAAGAGAGGCAAATCCCTTATCAAACACTATTCTGGATCAGATCATGGCCCTACACTATTCTTCCAAGTCATTGGTAGTGTCAAATAGCTATCGTGTTTGTTTTGCTGTACAGGAAGAGGGTTTAACTATAGAACCATATTCACTCACAAAAAACTTTCTTAATGCATAGTTAGGGTAGTCCAGTGGTATTTTGTGCCCTTCCAGAACATTAAGTTCTGCAAAACACAGACTTCTAAAAACTGGGAAATACAAAGTTAAGGTACAAACCCATGCAAACTTAACTCTGCCCTGTTGGAGTTGGCTGGAGCCTCTGGGGATTATCTGCATGCACTCCCAACTACAATTACTATATTATGTGTAGGTTTCAGACTAGCAGCCGTGTTAGTCTGTATTCGCAAAAAGAAAAGGAGTACTTGTGGCACCTTAGAGACTAACCAATTTATTTGAGCATAAGCTTTCGTGAGCTACATGGTGAAAGCTTATGCTCAAATAAATTGGTTAGTCTCTAAGGTGCCACAAGTACTCCTTTTCTTTATATTATGTGTAGCTGTATTAATAGTGGAGGGATTAGCTGGAGCAGCTTGTCAGAGCTGTGATTGTGATACGAGGTGATCTTGGGCTGTGCCCCTCCAGGAGTGTGTGTGAGCCCCTGTCCCTGACTCCCATGTATGTCATCAAAGGAAAGAGATGCATAGAGTAATTGGGCTGGAAGGGGCCTTGAGAAGTCATTAAGTCCAGCCCCCTGCACTCAAGCAGGACCAGATAAACCTAGACCATCCCTGACATGTGTTTGTCCAACTTGTTCTTAAAAACTTCCAGTGATGGGGATTCCACAACCTCCCTTGTAAGCCTGTTCCAGAGCTTAACTTTCTTTGTAGTTAGTTAAGATATTAGGAAAAACTTTCTAAATCTCCCTTGCTGCAGATGAAGCCTATTACTACTTGTCCTATCCTGGTGGACGTGGAGAATAATAGATTACCATCTTCTTTATAACAGCCCTTAACATATGTGAGGTACATAGCCAAGACTTTCAGGGACGTGGTAGAATGGTCCCACACCCAGTCTGACAGCCTCTGTGCTGTTAAGGAGGACGAAAGTCTTGGGGAAGAAGTATATCAAGCTGGAGTGGGGGGAAACAATCCTATAGTTGGGACTTGCCTTCCAGACGATGTCATGATATCCTCTCACACTGAGGATACCCCTCCTGGTATAGGAACCCCTGTTGTTAGGAAGAGCCAGATAATAGTGATGGGGATTTGATTATTAGAATATAGATAGTTGGGTTTGTGATGACTGGGAGAACCATGTGGTAAATTGCGTGCAGGGTGCAAAGATTGCAGATCTCACAAGACATCTAGACAGGCGTATGTGCAGTGCTGAGGAGGAGTTCAGGTACATGCCATGCAACCTTAACTCTGCCCTCTTTGGGTGACTCCCCAATACACACATTTGCACCTACCTTTGCATTACAGGAGCTACCTCTTTCAGATGATCTGGAACCATCAGATTGTTTATTATCTGACCTGTGGTAACTGCAGGGATTTTATTTTTTATGATCCTGGTTCACACTGTCTAGCTGGGTCTCTTTTCAAATTAGATAATTAATTGTTTGGGGGCAGAGACAATATCTCGGTACCATAGCTAGTACAATGGGTCCCGATCCTAGCTGAGGCCTTTGGGCACTATTGCAATGTTAGTTGTGTGTGTGTTTGTTTTTTTGTTTTGGTCTGTAAGTTTGTCAATGCAAATGCTCTAGGTTACTGTTGCAGTGCCCCCTGGGTATATTCATTCACTGCCCTTACTCAAGGCGAGGACTGTGCTGGGCTGCTCCCTGTTTGAGGAACACTCTAGACTGGAATAACATTTTAAGATCAAAGTAATTGCTGATTTGTCTGACAGTATCAATCTTCATTTGGAGTGCTTTGCTGCTTTTGACTTCCTAACTGTTTTGCACCACTGGTTTCCCATCCATCTGTTACTGGCAAATCACAATTGAGATCAGAAGTGTAAGGACTACAGTAAAAATATTTAGCACTAAAACAGCATTTTCATTTTCCAAAGTGCTTCATAAGTATTAACTCCACCACCACCCACCACACCACGTGGGAAGAAGAGTATTGTTTTCTTTTGCAGAGGTAGAAAGTGAGCCAGATTGGTTGGGTGACTGTCCCAGGCTGCAGAGGGATCCAGATGGGAACTTCTAGCACATCACGCAGTGGGTTCCTGATTCTGATGCAGGTCTCTGGAGGCTACTGTACTGCAAATATTAAATCCTAGTCAGAGCTCAGCACCAGGTTATGATGTTGCCCCCCACGAAACCATACTCTTACGTTCTCTGATATAGTTATGCAGAGGCCACTGCATCCAAATGGAGAGGATTTTCCACTAGTGTACTAAAACACTCAAGTGATTGGCTGCCTCCTCCCTTCAGTCTAGTTGGTGGTATCTGTTTCAGTCTCAAGATCAGGAACCTAACTCGAGGTGCCTTTAAAAGATGCTTTAGTCACCTTTACCTTCTATCTTTAAAGGAAGAGACTGGTCCCTTTATTTATAATAGGACTTACATCAGCAATCTGAAGTGATGGGACATCAGTGAATTATGGAACTTCTCTCACTTTCTGACGTGCCACTGTCTGAACAGCAAGCAGCTATTTCTCTGTTCAGTGTGTATTCGACTGATAAATACACTGCTCTGTATTAAGGCAACCAGTAGAATATTTTGTTACTTCCATCATAATGAATACTGTCTTGTTTTCGTGTTAATGGTTTGGTTAACGCCTTTACCAATTTCTCCTCATCTCCCCTTGTTCTGTTTCAGATGCATCCACTGGGACTGTGTAATAGCAATGATGAAGAGGACTTGTATGAATATGGTTGGGTAGGAGTGGTGAAACTGGAACAGCCTGAATTGGAGCCTAAACCATGCCTCACTGTCCTGGGCAAGGTAAGGGGAAAAAATGACCACCAATACTTTGTATAAATGGAGCTTGCAACTCTGTTTCTAGAAGGGGATAGTCCCTTCTTGTGACAAATGAGAAAAACTAGAGGAAACGTTTTTTTCCCAAACAAATCCTTTATAAGGTCTCCCATGGGATATGCCACTAGTGCCAGGCTTGAAAAAGGGCATCTCAGATATGGAAAATGGCTGGGGGAGAGGAAAGACTTGGGCAAAATAGGGCATTTAGTTCAAGGAGGAGTTTCAGCAAAGTATTGTGCTCTGCTGGTGGTGGTCTCTGCAGTTATGCAGGGGGTGCATAAAAAGGGCAGAATGGGGAGTTTCATGGACTCTAAGGCCAGAAGGGACTATTGTGATCACTTAGTCTGACCTGCTGTATAACATAGGTCAGAACTTTCCCAAAATAATTCCTGGAGCAGATTTTTTAGAAAAATATCCAATCTTACTTCAAAAATTGTCGGTTTTGGAGAATCTACCAAGACCCTTGGTAAATTGTTCCAATGGTTAATTACTCTCACTGTCCAAAATGTGCACCTTATTTCCAGTCTGAATTTGTCTATCTTCAACTTCCAGCCATTGGATCAAGTTAGAGCTTTCTCTGCTAGACTGAAGAGCTTATTATTAAATATTTCTTCCCCATGTAGGATTTTATAGACTGTAATCAAGTCACCACTTACCCTTCTCTTTGTTAAACTAAATATATTGAGCTCTTTTCTGGGAGTTTTGTGATGACATAAGGCATGAAAAATTTGGCAGATATGTACTAGCTGGGGGTTAATATGAAAGATGTAGGGAGGAGTGAGGGATCAGAAAAGACCTGAGGCAATGTCCTGGTGAAAAGCCCAGGACTCTACTGCTGGGCAGTGGGTAGGGTACTGGGAGGTGTATGTCCCTGGGCCCTGTTCAGGGACTCAGTCACTTGTACCAGTCTTTGGCTACTAGTTCCTTTCCCAGCCTTCTCTGGCAGATGGAAAATGGGAGAACCCTTCCTGCCACGCCTCTCGCCTCCTTCCTGCCCCCCCACCCCCACCCTGGCAATACCAGGGCCTCCGGGTTATTTGGGTTGTGGTGGGAGTATATCTTTCTGACTTTCACCAGAGTAGGGAGTTTCTTTGCTTCTTCTCCACTGTCCTGTCTACTAGAAGAGCAGGAGAGTCTTTTGCTATTCTGTCCATCCCCAATCTCTCTGTTGCCTTGAAGGTGTCTGAGCTATTGTACCCTACCCTTTTTCCTTTTTGTGAGTTCTCCTCTCCAGAGGATAGCTCCAGTGACTCAGCTATAACTCAGGGCTATAGCAATCCAGCAGCAACAGTACTATAGAACTGACTTGATTCTTGGGAGTTTCACTACAGACCACAGGATTCTGAATAGGAGCCATAAAACTTACCAGTCATGTTAACTTCATGTTGCCACTGGACAAGGCTCTGAGCAGCAGCTGGGGCACTAGAATTACTCTGATGGTAACTTTAGACTAGAAGACTCCAAACTCTGTGTCCTCAGTTCTGCTATCCTGGTTCAGTGTCCAGGTCTCTTGATCTTCCAGCCAAAGTCCTGCTTGACCATTTATATTCTAGGATTAGTGTTTTTGAAAGACTAATGTTTAAACAAGAGATGACATTATAGATGCAGTTGGAAGTAACACCTAGCTGAGGTTGTTTAATGCTTTCCATTATAAGACCTTGTTTTACAGCCCTGGCTGTCTTGAGACTAAATGTTTTTTAAAAGCTTCAGCAAAAACTGTTTAGCATTTCCAAGAACAAGGTTAGGGGAAATGAGCTTAGCCCATTTTAAAAAAGGTCTTGCAACCTTTTCATTGAGAACTTCTAGTGCTCCATACATTGGATCAAGGAGTTGAAATGTGATGTGTGGAGGGTGCCATGGTGTCAGAGAGATGCCTTTGTCATCCCTGTGAAAATACAACCAAATTTAGCTGTTATATGCTTCTGAAAATCACCATTTCTCCATGATCTGTAGAGATTTGCTAGAGGTTGGGAGCAAAGTTCCCTGAACATTGTCTGCACTGAGCATGCTCCAGTCCATGATTGTAGTAGCTGAGCAGGACTTTCCTTGCATTGGTTCTGCCAGGCAGCGCTGGGATCATGTGGTGCAAGGCACAAGAAGTAAGAGCAGAGAGACTAACTTTTTTGTGCTCTCAGTGCTCACACTGCAGGTGCCCAGGCAGCAGGGAGGAGAAAGGGAAAGCATCCTGACTCAAATGCCAAGTGTTGAGGAGTAGGTTTCGTTGGGGTCAGACTGTGAGGGCTGTAACCCCTAGAGAACACTCTTCTCCAGAACTTGCAACTAAAACCAGGATATCAGAGCCCCCACATTCCTCTGCTGTCGAGCAAAGAGCTGTGAAAATTTCTGTCAGAGTGTGAATCTCATCCCCCTCTGGTGTCAGGGCCTCATAGAGGATAACAGCCTTCTACTGCTCCCAGTCATCATTGGCTCAAGTGGTAGAAGTCCGTGCTATGGATTAAAAGGTTCCTACCCTGCTGATGACATATGTGGAGGTCTGTATTGCTCCATGTAATGGAATTTTTATTTTTGTTTGATTTTTATAAAAATTTAGGAAGTTACATACAATTAAACTATATTAAAGTTGAAAAGTCAAGCACTCAAACTTTTAAAAATGCCAATATTAAGGTTGCCTGTGCAACCTTAATTCAGCTCCTTGTGTATATAAATTGTGATTGTATGTGATCATATGATTAAAAACAATTTTTGCAACAGCACCCCTCCCTCACTCAGTTTATAGGATAGATCGGGGTGGGCAAACTTTTTGGACCGAAGGCCACATCTGGGTGGGGAAATTGCATGCAGGGCCATGAATGTAGGGCTGGGGCGGGAAGTTGGGGTGCGGGAGGGAGTGCGGGTGTGGGAGGTGGTGCGGTATGTAGAAAAGGGCTCAGGGCAAGGGGTTGGGGTACAGGAGCAGTGCGGGGTGCAGGAGAGGGCTCAGGGCAGGGGGTTGAGGTGCAGGAGGGGTGCGGCAGGGGGCTCAGGGCAAGGGGTTGTGGTGCAGGAGGGGTGCGGCAGAGGGCTCAGGGCAGGGAGTTGTGGTGCAGGAGGAGGCTCAGGGCAGGTGGTTGGGGTGCAGGAGAGGTTCGGGGTGTGGGCTCTGGTCCGGCACTGCTTACCTGGAGTGGCTCCAGGGTGGCAGCAGTGCACCGCGGGGCTAAGGCGGTCTCCCTGCCTGCCCTGGCCCTGTGCCGCTCCCGGAAGTAGCCGGCACCACATCCCTGCGTCCCGTGGCACGGTGGGGGGGGGGTGGCAATCCGCGGGCCGTAGTTTGCCCACCCCTGGGATAGATGGTGCTCTGGAAATGAATCTGTGTTGCGTAGTGGATGAGCCTATAGGTTATAGAACCCCCGCCTCATTTGCTGAAGTATTGAAAAGTGTATCAGGAAGGAGATGGTATTGTAGAAAGAGGAAAAGATGAGTTAATTTTGCAGCTGAGTTAATCTGATGCCACCCTAGAACACTGAATTCTATCCCTGTTGGTGCCACAGAGTTTCTATGTGATGCGTAGCAAGTTATTTAAACCAAACTTTTCACAGCTGGCCTCCATTTCTGGGTGTCTGACTCAAGATAGCTGAGGTCTGATTTTTGGAAGTGCTGAGTGCTCAGAACAACAATTGTGCTTTCACTATATAAAGTACAATACACATGCTCTAAAAACAAAGAATCAACTAAAAAATCTGGCCCCCTAGGCATCTTAAGTTGGGAACCCAAATAATGGACGTTTTAGGCAATTTTGGCTTTAATCTCTGTGCCTCCATTCCTTGTCTGCAAATTGGGAATAATATCACCTTACCTTAGAGGAATGTTGTGCAGATAAATTCATTGTTGTGGCGACACTGTGGTGATGGTCATTATAGAAAAGTTTGTGAAGATATTAATAATTCTGCATTCAGTTCAGGGTTTGACTTGTGTGCAATAAATAAGGCCTGAAGCCACATAACGAATAAGGATTAAAAAATTTTGAATGAGTCAACACCATCCAGACTGTGCACTGAATGAAGCAGGAGTCCTCTTGTGCGGGAGGGGGGGAAACATATAACTGAAGATATCGTAATGCGTACACACAAGGAGGCTGAATTAAGATGTTCATGGAAAACCTTAATTCTGGCATTTTCTAACCTTTGAGTCCTTGAGTTTGCGACCTTAATACTCTTTCAGTGTGCATTTATGTATGTAATTAAAGTATAGAATGACATTGGTTTGCAGAGTCAGTTATTTCTCCATTCTACATCTCTGACGTTTATAGCCCATTACATTTTTATGATTTGTGGTGAATTGTTATTTCTCATTATGCTGAAGGCTGATCCTGGAATTGGGCAGATGCAGTGATGGAGCATGCTTAACATTCCTGTGACAGAAATAATTTCAGGAGCATTGCTCCAATCTGCTATCATGGCCTTTCCCCTGACTACTAGGGCTTCTCCCACACTAAAACAATTAAAGCCACCCATCTTTCAGGGAGTGAGAGAAAGTGTGGGGGCCTGAATATGCCTTCCAAGCTTCAGATACCTTTGATTTCAGCTGTGCCAAAGCAACTTGTTCGCTGTGTTTTATTAAGCCATTTGAGGATCCTCCCTGTCCTCATTTCTCACAATTGATGTCACACCTTCCCCCAAACATCTTGCAGATGGCATCCACTAAAGGTAATTGTCTCATTGCCCTGCTGTCCAAGCTTGGTTTTCACTGAATCCTGAGACACCAAGGAAGAAGTGTTCAAAGGCTTTGTTTTTTGGCTATGGAGTCAGACATTTCCACAGCACATTGGTATCTGAAATGCAGTGGATCTCCCATAAACCAGGATTTAAAGGACTCCTGCCTTTTTTTATTAAGTGCTGGCAGATTTAGTCTCTTTACTCCTTATCTTAGACACAAATCTCATAATACAATTTCCAGTATAGATTCAAAGGTTAGAAGTGTGGAAAGGGCAGACACAAGCCTGAGAGTCTTGTTGCAAACTCAGTTGGGGGTTCTGCATTGCAAGGATTTGGAACAAGGCTTGTGCTGTCTAATAATTTGTATAGCACCTTTCATGAATTCTAAGGTTCTGTACAGGGCATAAAAGATAGTACAAACCAGAATACAGCAGACTAAAAGAAACAAAGTTTAGATTTTAAACAAAACTAGGTCATAGTGATCAGTTTCCTGGGAAGAATAAATGGCTTAGGTTCTGTAAGCATGTGCATGGAACAGTAAGAACATCTGTAAGTGTCAAAAAGATAATTTTGCAGCTTTACAGGTATGCATTTGCTGATGTCTGAATAAAGGAGCAGGAGATGAAAAAAGGAACAATGAAAAATCAAATGATCTATGGAATTTGGACAGAATGTAAGCCAAAAAGGGATGAGGCAAGAAGACCAACAACGTGAGAGAGACAAGCTCTTGAGCCACTCAGACCTTAGTGTCCAGACCTGAAGAATAGCCCTGTGTGGCTCAAAAGCTTGTCTCTGTCACCAACAAAAGTTGGTCCAATAAAAAATATTCCCTTACCCGCCTTGTCTCTCTAATACTTGTATATAGGAAGAGGTGATGGAGCCTAAAATCATAAACTTCTGGTTTTTCATTTATGTTAAATGCTAAAAAATTCTTGAATACCTAACTACTGATCTCAGCCAGAGAGCATGAAATTAGGAGAGAGACATCCTCAGGATAAACCAGAAAGAACCTGTCTCTACGTCTTCTGCATGCAGAAAGTAATTAGATCCCTGACAATTAAAGCATCAAGTGTCTGCAGATATAGAGGAAAAAAGCAGTAGCTTAAGAAGAGAGGTCTGTGGAACATTCCGTAAGAAGATCAAAAGATTAATGTGAGTTTTTGCCATCAGCTACACAAAAGAATAATCTTTGAGCAATTGTAGGGCTCAAGTCATGAGTGGGAAACTCAGATGCAACGTAGCTGGCAACCCTTGCATAACTAGCTAGTGGCCAGGATTGGGACTGGCAGACAGCATTTCACCTGCATGTCACCAGTGACCACCGTGAATCCTGAGCAGGTTGGTTGTGACAGACAATTACCATCTGATAGCTTTTTGGCCTATATGGAACGACTGTGGGCTCAGTCCAGTTCCCAGTAGAAAGGTGAACCCACCACAGACCTACCACCATAATTGTCATTAATTGCTTCCTGCTGTTGGTAGTCTTAAAAAGGACACTAAAGAGACATGGAAACTCTTTTTTTCACCCTTATTGTTAATCCCGCCACATCAGGGCTGAGGCATGTTGGCAGATGGTGCATGGTGGAAGCTTGCATTATCACTGCCTTGGCTGTTCTGGTTCTGTGTATAAACAGAGAATTCTAGTCTCCAGGGCTTTCAAACCAGTAATTTTCATTAGCACTGAACACATGGACAGATGTGGGGACACACACTATGAGCCTCAAAAGCCAATCTGTGGGAATAATGTGTTTTAAGCATCTAATCAACCTAACTGTAGAAACCAGTGTGACTACAGTATCTGTCAAGGCTAAGAAAAATGAGTATAATGTAGCAGGAGGTGACAGGGGGGGAGACTGGCTGCATTTGACTTCTAGCTGCTATTGGTAAGAGTCCTCCTAGCAATTTGGACACCAGGATTCCAGGCAAACAAGGATAGAAAAAATTGACAGGGTGTAAATTCAGTACAAGAAGTGCTGCCCTCAAACAAAAATGTATCTGCAAGGTCTAGTTGTAAACAATGGTAATAAACTTTGTATTATCTGTGTTGTGTCCCTTTTTAAGAAAATGCCCAACGTAGAAAGATTCCTAGAAGATTGTTGCAGCCTTTGCGGGAGAAGGGAAAGCCCTGTTGGGAATTGGAGTTCATAGCAACACAAGAATTTCAAGTGAAATACATGTTGGTGTTGCCAAAAGTTTCTTTAAAGAAAAAAGGCTAAGGGTATGTCTACACTACGAAATTAGGTCGATATTATAGAAGTCGATTTTTAGAAATCGATTTTATACAGTCAATTGCATATGTCCACACTAAGCACATTAAGCTGGCAGAGTGCGTCCTCACTACTGTGGCTAGCATTGACTTAAAGAGCTGTGCACTGTGGGTAGCTATCCCACAATTCCCACAGTCTCTGCTGCCCATTGGAATTCTGGGCTAAGCTCCCAATGCCTGATGGGGCAAAAACATTGTTGCGGGTGGTTTGGGGTACATGTCGTCAGTTGCCACTCCCTCTGTGAAAGCAATGGCAGACAATCGTTTTGCACCTTTTTTCCGTGCAGACGCCATACCACGGCAAGCATGGAGCCCGCTCAGCTCAGCTCATCATCACCGCTGCTGTTGTGTCCGGGGTGCTGCTGTCAGCAGACGGTGCAGTACGATTGCTAACTGTCATCATCCACCGATTCCACTGCAGCTCTGCTCTCCTGCTCTTGTAAATGAGCTGAGTCTCAATAGCAAATTTCTCCCATGTTGTCATCATCCACTGCTTCCACTGCAACTCTGATCTCCTGCAGATGCCATACCACGGCAAGCATGGAGCCCGCTCAGCTCACCGCTGCTGTTGTGAGCATTGTAAACACCTCTCGCATTATCCTGGAGTATATGAAGAACCAGGCTAAGAGACGCCAACACGAGGATGATTTTGATGAGGACATGGACACAGACATTCCTGAAAGCATGGGCTGTGGCAATTGGGACATCATGGTGGCAGTGGGGCTGGTTGATACAGTAGAACGTCGATTCTCGGCCCGGCAAACAAGCACAGACTAGTGGGACCGCATAGTGTTGCGGGTCTGGGATGATTCACAGTGGTTGCAAAACTTTCGCATGTGTAAGGCCACTTTCCTGGAACTCTGTGAGTTGCTTTCCCCCACCCTGAAGCGCAGGAATACCAAGATGAGAGCTGCCCTGACAGTTGAGAAGCGAGTGGCAATAGCCCTGTGGAAGCTTGCAACACCTGACTGCTACCAGTCAGTCGGGAATCAATTTGGAGTGGGCAAATCTACTCTGGGGGCTGCTGTGATCCAAGTAGCCAATGCAATCATTAACAAATTTATTTGAGCTCTAGCTCACGAAAGCTTATGCTCAAATAAATTTGTTAGTCTCTAAGGTGCCACAAGTACTCCTTTTCTTTTTTGCGAATACAGACTAACACAGCTGCTACTCTGAAACAATGCAATCATCGACGTTCTGTTATCAAGGGTAGTGACTCTGAGAAATGTGCAGGTCATAGTCGATGGCTTTGCTGCAATGGGTTTCCCTAACTGTGCTGGGGTGATAGATGGAACCCATATCCCTGTCTTGGGACTGGACCACGTTGGCAGCCAGTATGTAAACAGCAAGGGGTACTTTTCAGTGGTATTGCAAGCACTGATGGATCACAAGGGACGTTTCACCAACATCAGCGTGGGATGGCCGGGAAAGGTGCATGACGCGCGCATCTTTAGGAACTCCGGGCCGTTCGAGCAGCTGCAAGAAGGGACTTACTTCAGAGACCAGAAAATTACCATTGTGGATGTTGAAATGCCAGTAGTTATCCTTGGGGACCTAGCCTACCCCTTGCTCCCAATGGCTCATGAAGCCCTACACAGGCAGCCTGGACAGTAGTAAGAAGCAGTTCAACTATAGGCTGAGCAAGTGCAGAATGGTGGTAGAATGTGCCTTTGGATGTTTAAAAGCTCGCTGGCGCTGTTTGCTGACTAGGTCAGACCTCAGCGCAATTAACATTCGCATTGTTATTGCTGCTTGCTGTGTGCTCCATAATATCTGAGAGAGTAAGGGGGAGACATTTATGGTGGGGTGGGAGGTTGAGGCAAATCACCTGGCATCCGATTTTGAGCAGCCAGACACCAGAGCGATTAGAAGAGCACAGCAAGGCGTGCTGTGCATTAGAGAGGCTTTGATGACTGGCCAGGCTTCCATGTGACAGTTGTGTGTATTTCTCCTTGATGCAAACCCGCCCCCTTTGTTGATTTTTGTTCCCTGTAAACCAACCACCCTCCCACCCCTTCGTAATAAAGTAACTATTGTTTTGAAACCATGTGTTCTTTCTTTATTAATTTAAAAAAAAAAAAAGGGAGATAACTGACAAGGTAGCCCGGGTGGGGTGGGGGAGGAGGGAAGGACAAGGCCACATTGCTTATTGTAGCCACACTACAAATCAAACTGTTTGAATGACAGCCTTCTGTTGCATGGGCCATCCTCTGGAGTGCAGTGGCTGGTTGCCCAGAGCCTCCCCCACCACATTCTTGGGCATCTGGGTGAGGAGGATATGTAACTTGGGGAGGAGGTCAGGTGGTTGTACAATGGATGCAGCAGGGGTCTGTGCTCTTGTTGGCTTTCCTGCAGCGGCACCAGATGCATCATCATGTCTGTTTGCTCCCCCATTAGCCTTAGCATCACCTCCTGCCTCTGCTCTTCACGCTCACTTAATGCTTTCCTAGCCTCTAACACTGAATGCCTTCATGCATTCAGCTGTGCCCTATCAGTGCGGGAGGACTGCATGAGCTCGGAAAACATGTCATTGTGAGTGCGTTTTTTTTCACCTTCTAATCTGCAATAACCTCAGGGATGGAGATGATAGGGGGAGCCTAGAAACATTTGCACCTGGGGGGAGATAAAAAGGGAGAGTAAAATTTAAGATGATACATTTCTGAGAATACAAGGGAGACTCTTTCACAGTGAATCAAGCAATTCACAGCAGACAGCACATGTGCTTTAGGTACAAGGTCGCATTTTGCATTTTATATTGAGCGCCTGCCAGTATGGTGACACATCACACATGGCTGGGCAACAGAATTTGGTTTCCATGCAGCCATGGTAAGGCAAAGGGTCCGCGGGGTTAGCTTCTTACGCATAACGTGGGAATGGTTTCAAACTGCAGCACCATCCTTTCCCAGAGTAAGAAATAGGTTGGGTTTCACATTTAAAAGGAGGGGCTGCGGTTTTCGGGTGGATGCGCGGCACACACTTCCCCCCCACCCCACCGTGTGGCTATTCCCTGGGATGATCCCTTTTAGCCAAGCGCAAGCAGCCCAGCATGAACGGGGTCCTTTTACTGTTCCCTTACAAAAATTCCCCTATTTCAACCAGGTGACCACGAATGATATCACTCTCCTGAGGCTAACACAGAAAGATATAAACCAAATATTGTTTGAATGCGACCAAAACCGAGGACCATTTGCTGCCATGGTTTGTGCTGCAATGATTCCAGAATACTTTGAGTACCTCCAGGAGAGCTTCATGGAGATGTCCCTGGAGGATTCCCGCTCCATCCCCAGACATGTGAATGGACTTTTCCAGTAGCTGTACTGGCCGCGAATGCAACCCAATTCTTCAGGGCAAATCAAACATGCAACACTATTGCTTTTAAACCCTGTACTGTAGTTACAAATGTGCACTCACCAGAGGTGCCTTCTCCAGCTTCAGGGTTGGAGATCCCGCCTTCGGAGGGTATTGGCTCCAGGGTGATGAAAAGGTCCTTGCTGCTGGGGAGAACGGATTCACCGCTTGCCTGCTGCGCATTCTTCTCCTCCTCATCCACAAAATCCTCCTCCCTGTTCCGTGAGACTCCCCCGTTGCAGGTGTCCACGGACAGTGGTGGGGTAGCAGTAGGGTCCCCTCCTAGAATGGCATGCAGCTGATCATAGAAGCAGCATGTATGGGGCTCTGACCCGGAGCGACTGTTTGCCTCCTTTGTCTTTTGGTAGGCTTGCTGCAGCTCCTTAACTTTCACGTGGCACTGCTGTGTGTCCCTGTTGTAGCCTCTCTCCAACATGCTCTATGAGATTTTGGCAAATATATTTGCATTTCTTCTTTTTGATTGGAGTTCTGCCTGCACAGATGCTTCTCCCCATACAGCAATCAGATCCAATGTCTCCCTTTCAGTCCATGCTGGAGCTCATTTGCGATTCTGGGGGGATTGCATGGTCACCTGTGCTGCTGAGTTCGCAATGCTGACCAAACAGGAAATGAAATTCAAAAGTTCCTGGGGCTTTTCCTGTGCACCTGGCTAGTGCATCAGAGTTCAAAGTGCTGTCTAGAGCGGTCACATTGGAGCACTCTGGGATAGCTCCCGGAGGCCAATACCGTCTATTTGTGTCCGCACTACCCCAAATTCGACCCAGCAAGGTCGATTTTAGCACTACTCCCCTCACCGGGGAGGAGTACAGAAGTCGATTTTAAGAGTCCTTTAAGTCGATAGAATGGGGTTGGTTGTGTGGACACATTCATTTTTAAATTGACCTAATGCGGCTAAATTCGATCTAACCCCGTAGTGTAGACCAGGCCTTAGTTATTTTTCACTTTCTCTGCTATTGCCACCTCCATTAGAGAAGCCTGAACATCTCTCATATTTGTCCTTCACCTTTCCCCCTAAAAAGTGTCAAATAATGGTTTTAACATGTGACTTAGATACTTGGGATATAGTCCACTCGGACAGTCTGGCTGAGTATCTCCACTAGTGTGTTCGTTGCTGAGATTATAAACTTTCCTTTGTGATCATCTTCTTTGTCTGGGATGTTTCCATAGAATGGAGGAAAATAGCAAACCTGCCTATTTTTCTAGTAGACCCAGGTATAATGGAAATAATTTGAGTTAACAAGTCAAGTAAATATTTTGAAACCTCAACAAAGATATGAAAGTTAAGATCTTTCTACTGAAATTTTTTTACGTGCATATGCAAATAGTTCCTCTTTCAAAAGACATTTTTGCACGATATATGGGCTAGTCTGTGTAAAAAACCCAGATTTAGGGCTGCTGAATTTTAGTTCCATAATGAGCCATAGGCCACTGGGAGAGATTCTGCTTTGTCTTTGCCTTCTGATGAAGGCAGCAACATAATTGCAGCTGGAGTTTCTACTCCTTTCCAGATCCCATGGATTTCCTAACTCTGAAGTCAGGTTGGAATCTGCTAGTATCTGTCCTTCATCCCATTGGAAGCCATTCTATTAACTGTGAGAACTACGTTTTTTATGTGGAACGTGGTGTATAAAGAGTTGGATTATTTAATCTGGCAATTTGATGGTAAGAAGAAAATTGGTACTGTGGAAATAAAGAAAAGGGTTTGTTTGCACAGAAGTTTAACTTATATTGATTTAAAAAACAATTAACATCCATACAGAATGTTGCACATATTAGTTTAAACCCAGTTTATATCTGTTTACCTTGCATCTGTAAATTACAGACTGCAAATTGGACCAGTATAAACTAGATTTAAACAGATATAAGTGTCCATATGCAGGGCTGCCACAGTTTAGCTGAATTGGTTTAAAATCACACCTTCAGTTATACTGATGCAGCTTTGTGTGGACCAGGTTTGAAGATGACTCGGAAGATCAAGGAACATCAAGAACTGTGTAGAAAGATGCCATTAGGAATAACAGGGAAAATGTCAGAATGAGAGTGTGTCAGGTGGGTGAGGGGAGCTACGTTTTCTCACGTTGGAAAGCAAGAGGGAGAGAACTGAGGGTGAATTTAAGTAAAGGGAAAAAGTCACGATCTGAAATATAACAGTGTTGTCCATTCATAACACAGTAATCTGCCTGTTTGGTACAAGGATTCTGCTCAGGGCAGAACATTAGTCTGTGTTTTCAGTAGCTTTACACCACTTCTCTGTCCTCATTAAATAGGCCCAGTATTTAGGAACAAAAATGTTTAATTCTAGAGAGATCTTTGCATCACAAGAAATCTGTCCAGCAAGAATGAGCATTATATGATATAATGGAAGGACAGTCACAAGCGTGTCATCCTCTTTGCTCCCCCTCTAAAAACAGCTCCCATTTGAACACCAGTGAAAACTGGGTCCTGGTTGGGCAAGGGATGTGTGTGGCAGCCTTGATTTAGCATCTCCTTTGATCACAGTGCAGCCCTGTTTAAGGCACCGCTGCATGCAGGCGAAGCAAAGGCCTGGGCTTTACTGATCTGATGAGCTCCTGAATAGGGCTGGAAGGGGGATGAAGAAGGAAGAAGAAAGCTTTGAAAATGAAAAGGAAACCCCATGAACCCAACAAGCATTATTGGCTGGATTTGCCTACCAGGGAGCCGCTCAGTTTCTGCCAGGCTAATTCTGCTTCATTCCCCCTGCCCCTCCTCCCTCCTCTTCTTTCAGACTGTTTTTTTGTTTTGTTTTGTTTTTGAATCATGGCTGTTGCTCCTTGGTTCTCAGGCTGGGAACCCACTGAGCCTGTTGCCATGGTCACTGGGAAGCTCTTAGTGCCATGTGCTTCAAAGGGAACCTTTTCCCCTTCTAGAATTCCTGCCTTCTCAATGCAGCACAATGAGACTCGTTCTCCTTCGCCGGCCAGGCCTCTCCCCCACACGCTGCAACTGCCCAACCTTGCCTTTCCCTGTTTCCAGAGTAAAGTTGTCTGAAGTTGCAATGAAAGTGCCTGCACATGCTGCAGGCAGGGAGTACCTGCCTGTGTGCGGCATGCAGACTTGTGTGGTGTTCTTTCACTGGTGAATTTCTAGTGCTGACTGGCTGTTTGATTTTAAAGAAGTTCAACTGGTGGAACCTAGAATTACTAGTGCCTTGCCTTTTTCCCTATGATCCCGGGGCAGGACCAGAGTCAGAATGGCTAGCAAGAGACTATACTGAAGACTAGCTTTAAACCACCAAACCTGCCCCCTCATACAAGCCTCAAAACCTCAGGAAGGGATTTATTTTTCTGTCTCCTTCCTAAGGTCCACCGAAGAGGGATTTACCTTCTGTGGCTCTCAGGAGATGAGCAATAGCATGGCTTCACTCCCATGAGTCTCAGCAAGAGGGAGAATGCACTCACCTCTAAACTGGCTGGCTTTCCTCAGTCCAGTGCTAGGATTCCTTAAAAAGCATACTGCCACCATCTCCTCCCCTCTCCTCCCTCCATGAACCCATTTATTGTTTTATTTATTGCCCTTGAACTTTAATCAGAGCATATCTACATTAAGACTGACTAGAAGAACCTCTTGTGTTATGTCATAATGATATTTTATTGTAGTTTCCGTGGGTCAGAGTTAAGGTTGTGGTTGCTGTCTGAGTGAGAGTCAGTATCTTGTTTGAGAAGTGTAGCCATGGCTTCTGAAACAAGCCATTGTTTGGCTTTCTAATGCTTTTTTTAACTCAAACATTCTTACCAGGTACACTTAAACTGTAGATCTACAGGTGCAGCCCTAAGGGCAATTTATGGAGTGGGCTGTTCTAACAGGAGGGGGTTTTAGTTCTGATTTATTGGAATATTTAAGAATCTGGAAATAAAACTGAACAATAATTATAAATCTGGCTTACCTTTCATTTGTGCAGTCCTTGTATTGGAGTTGTGTCCCAGAATGTTATGTGACCCTGACCTGAGTTCTTTCACTTTGTGAGGTTGGCTGCTTTTCTTGTCCAGTTCTAGGTCTTATTCAGAGTCTTTGTTTTTGAATGGTACCTACGGAAGGTTTACCTGTAAGTCTTTGTAGGCGGAGCTGTTCTAATTCTTAACCAAGCATTTAGGAAGGATAACATTTTTAGGCCAGAACTGCAAGTGTGTATTTAATATTAGAGTGTCAACAATGTGCTTTGGCACTGTGCAGAAAACAGAGGATAAAGTTCTGCCCCAAGTAGTTTGTTTTAAAGTAGACACTAGGAACTGAACACACCAGTTAATCAACAGAAGAGTCCATAAAGCACTTTAAGAAACTACCATCTACAAAATGCCTCTCAAGAAACCAGCTCCTGGAAACTCAATTGAAATGTTGATGCTCCCTCAGTTCTGCTTGCAGAAGCTTCTGGTACACCTGAGGTAGGGCACATGCCTCAGAGAAGACAGTCTGATAAGTACCTCCCCATCTCAGATTTTATTACCAATTCATTTGTCAGTTAAGGGACCCTATTTTGCAGGACTCATACCTAATAGGGCCCTTTTTAGGGAGAGGTCCTGGGACATTGTACGGTTACAATTCTATTACAATATACTGGTTACTACTTATACAGTACTTGAAGACAGAATTTTAAGTACTAAGTTGTTTCTCTCCTACTAGTCACTTTTCCCGTGTGAGCCTCTGACTTCCTACAAATCTGTGGCTCCACCCAGCTTGCTGCAAGAAAATACAGAATATCAGACACTCTTCTCCCCAGCAGTAAATTCATTTGCATTTGAAAATAGTTTTACGTTACGTTTCATATTTCTGATCCAGTTTAAATCCCTTAGGCTTAAAAAAAACTCAACTCAGGCCCCTAGTATTTAAACACTATTTAACATTCTCTTTGAGAGAAGTAATTCAGATGTTGAAAGCTTGTAGAAGCCCTTTCACAGCCTATCACTTTCTGTGAAAAGAAGGGAAACCATTCTGAACCAAAAATGGAAGAGCTCTTTCGAGTGAGATTAGGCTGGCCTGGCATACATTTCCAATGCTAGTTCATAGATCTAAAAGGCAAGAGCAACCACTGTGCCCATAGAACTTCACCCAGTAATTCTTGCATTTTTCCCTACTGTGTAAGTGAACACTTTCAATCTCAGTTGCTTACAGCTAAACTAGCACATGTAATTTAGAAAAAAAACACCCAATCTTGATTTAAAGGCTCCAAGGGATGATGAATCCATCACATTCCTTGGTAAGATGCTCCAATAGTTTATTACCCGTATGGATTTAAAACAAAATTGCTTCTTGCTTCCAGTTTGAATTTTTCTAATGTCAACTTCCAGTCAGTGGGACTTGTTATGGATTTGTCTGGTATCTTTAAGTAGCCCTTAAACTCAGAAACTACAATCCATCGGTGATCTTCCTGAAAACACTATCCTGGCCACTATGGATGTAGAAGCCCTCTACACCAACATTCCACACAAAGATGGACTACAAGCCATCAGGAACAGTATCTCTGATAATGTCACGGCAAACCTGGTGGCTGAACTTTGTGGCTTTGTCCTCACCCATAGCTATTTCACATGTGGGGACAATGTATACCTTCAGATCAGTGGCACCGCTATGGGTATCCGCATGGCCCCACAGTATGCCAACATTTTTATGGCTGACTTAGAACAACGCTTCCTCATCTCTCGTCCCCTAATGCCCCTACTCTACTTGTGCTACATTGATGAAATCTTTATCATCTGGACCCATGGAAAAGAAGCCCTTGAGGAATTCCACCATGATTTCAACAATTTCCATCCCACCATCAACCTCAGCCTGGTCCAGTCCACACAAGAGATCCACTTCCTGGACACTATGGTGCTGATAAGCGATGGTCACATAAACATCACCCTATACCGGAAACCTACTGACCGCTATTCCTACCTACATTCCTCCAGCTTTCATCCAGACCACACCACACGATCCATTGTCTACAGCCAAGCTCTACGATACAACCGCATTTGCTCCAACCCCTCAGACAGAGACAAACACCTACAAGATCTCTGTCAAGCATTCTTACAACTACAGTACCCACCTGCTGAAGTGAAGAAACAGATTGACAGAGCCAGAAGAGTACCCAGAAGTCACCTACTACAGGACAGGCCCAACAAAGAAAATAACAGAACGCCACTAGCCGTCACCTTCAGCCCCCAACTAAAACCTCTCCAACGCATCATCAAAGATCTACAACTTATCCTGAAGGACGACCCATCACTCTCACTGATCTTGGGAGACAGGCGAGTCCTTGCTTACAGACAGCCTCCCAACCTGAAGCAAATACTCACCAGCAACCACACACCAGAACCACTAACCCAGGAACTTATCCTTGCAACAAAGCCCGTTGCCAACTGTGTCCACATATCTATTCAGGGGACACCATCATAGGGCCTAATCACATCAGCCACACTATCAGAGGCTCGTTCACCTGTACATCTAC